>NC_138210.1:64679978-65072478 GCF_964194415.1 Vipera berus
GGTTGCAGCAGATTTTGGTCACTTCACATGTCCCTGGGACGCTGTGACCGTCATAAGTATGAATCAGTTGTCAAGCATCTGAATGCAAATCACAAGACCCTGGAGATGCTGCAACGTTCCAGCTGATCGGTGCTTCTTCTGGGCTCAGCAGAAGTGCCAGGATCAGCGCCGAGATCCAGCTGGAGCCTGGTGCTGATCCTGGGGCTTCCGCTGAGCCCTGACAGCCCTGCAGCTCCAGCCGTCTCTCGCTCAAGCTTGTGCGGTGCTGCCACCAGTTCAGCTCATTCCCCTCCCCCGCTACCACTTTTCTAGGATGGCTGCGTACCACTTGCCAGGTGCCAATGTACCACAGGTGGTACCCATACCACGGGTTGAAAAGCCCAGTCATATAGTACACCTTGTTGTAATTGTGATGCTTCTGACATGTATCATCAACATCATCATGCCTTTTTAAACATGTAACTCAAGGCAGGGAACATGTCCAATATAAATGTATTAATTAATTATTATTTAATGTAAATGTATTTTGAGGAAGTTAGGGGTTTTCGCTTGAATATATTTCAAGGTGCTCTTTTCAAAGAAAAAAAAATTAAAAAAGAAGAAAGGATGAAAATGAAATAGCAAAGCAAGCTAAAATAAAGAAAATCAAACGAATTACACCTCCCTTTCGGATGCTTTCCACCTCCTTTCCCTGTAGGGAAATACTTTTCATTCTTAAATTTAGTTGAAAGCAAGTCCCCTTCGTTCAAAATATCTTCCTGTTCTGTAGGGTTGCAACCTCAATCTTATAAAGCAAGCAAAAAAACCAAAATCTTTCTATTTCTCTCTGAATAATTTGTTGTTGTTTTTTTAATCCCGTTTATATCCCGCCCTTCTCCGAAGACTCAGGACGGCTTACAATCTAAGCACAATCAATGTGCTTAGCAAATTTAAGGTCCCTTTCACATTTAATACATATTTCAAATATTTAAAAAAAGTTATGATTTTTTTTTTTTAAAAAAAGAGGGCTCGTCCGGGATTTGAACCCGGGACCTCTCGCACCCAAAGCGAGAATCATACCCCTAGACCAACGAGCCAGATGCGTAAGTCCGTTTCCCAAGCCTTCTTTGAATGCGGAAAACGGATGGCATTCCAGCAAGTCTATTCCCTTTTGAAAGAACTGAGCTAGTTTTGTTTTCTTCGAGAAGGAAAAATAAATAACGCTGCATTTAATTTTTTTGTCCCTCTCGGTTAATTTGCGATGCTTTTCTTGGCTGCAGTTGTGAAAAGCTGAGAAAGCGAAAACTTGGCTCGAGCTGACATTCCAAACCAAGCGCCTGCAAACGTATTTGTCACCAAAGGACAAGATTCTACACAGTATTAATTTTTTTTTTTAAAAAAAGGAAGAAACTAATCCAATCAGAATAACAAGAGTTGGAAGGGACCTTGGAGGTCTTCTAGTCCAGCCCCTCTGCACAGGCAGGAGTCGTCCCTAGGTCATTTCAGACCAGTGGTTGTCCAGTCTCTTCTTCAAAACCTCGAGTGGTGAAGCACCCACAAGATGGGCCTCCAAGTTTCTGCAAAAATGCATCAGGCGGACCGACAGATTTCTTGGCGGGGGAAAAAAATAATAATCGTATATTTTTAGGCAAATCGACGCGACGTCATCCGAGGAAACAGCTGGAACAATAACCCGGGCTGTCTTGGCAAAGAGAAGGAAGGAGGAAGTGGATCGGGAAGAGAAGGAAGGAGGAAGTGGATCGGGAAGCGCAGATCCGAGCATCTGGAGGCGAAGATGGGCAATTGCTTTTCTTCTCGGCTGGCTGTTTTCCGACGTGAGCGGAGGCAGAGATGCGTGCTAACTGAAGGCGTGCTTCCAGCCCTAGATGCTACCCGTGCAAGAATGCAAAAGAAGAGCTGTGATCCGCCTGCGCCGGGAAAGGGTGGGGTGGGAGGGGGGGTGAGGAGAAGGGAAGGATGGGTCGGGGAACTCCTCTTTTCCGAGCGAGACCTCCTCCGCGAGACGGGCGATTGCTGTGGGGTGGGGGCGGGGCGGGAGAGGGGTCTTTTCGGGCACCTTAAGCGAAGATTCGGCTCTCTGGAGCAGGTCAAAAATCCAGGCTGTCCAATGTTGCCAACTCTTAAGACAATGTGGACTTCAACTCACCAGAATTCATAAATTCAGGGGTGCTGTGGAAGGAAGTGGCCCTCTGGCAAGGTCGCCATTGGATGAAGGCGCCCAGCAGCATTCCAGAAGACCGCTTTTTTTTTAATTGAAAAGTTTTTCAATACATTTTATCTTTAACAATCCCTCCCCCCCCACCCCCCACCCAACCCTTCCTAACCCTCCCTAACCCTCCCCCCTCCCCTTCCCCCCTCCCCCCTCCCCGACTTCCCAGAGCTAAAAAGTTTCATTTAGCATTTGTCTAAGTTTGATGTGACATTAGTATTGCTTGTAGTCATCTCACATGAGCTAGAGTGCGATAGACTTAATAGTTTATTGTTGTTAACATATGGTTGTTTATGATTGTTTTTACCTTTATACCTTGTATTTAGCTCAGAAGACCGCTTGATGGGTCAAGAAAACACACTGCCAGAACCTCAGCGGTGCTGGGGGGGGGGGCTGGAAGGGGGGGGCTGTGGATAGTCACCCAGGCCTTAGTCACCTCCAGGTTGGACTACTGCCCCCCCCCCCGAAGACTATCTGGAAACCGCAGCTGGTCCAGGATACAAATCATTACAGATGTTCCTCAGATGCCTCTATAGGTAGTTCTCAACTATTCTGTTCTCTTCTTCTCAACTATTCTGTTCTGTTCGGCTCTACTCTACTCTACTCTACTCTACTCTACTCTACTCTACTCTACTCTATTCTATCCTGTCCTAACCCGTCCTGTTCCGTTCCGTTCCTTTCCATCCTACCCCACCCCACCCCGCCCCAACCCATTTAAAATTTAAAATACTAGATTAAAATATGTACAAGTGAAACAGTTCTTACCCAGAAACGAGTAATTGGATTGGATTTAGGTCTAGTTCTAGCACATGGAGCACTAGGGGGTTTGTGTATTTGTTGATTCATGTCAGAAGCATCACAATGGAATTTGTCTCCAGTGCATAGGTTCTCAGTGTACATGCAAAACAACAAAGAAATAATACATATATTGTGTGTGTATACATATATATATACATATATATACATATACATACATACATATATATATACAGTATATATATATATACATATATAGGTAAAGGTAAAGGTTCCCCCGCACATGCGTGCTAGTCGTTTCCGACTCTAGGGGCCGGTGCTCATCTCCGTTTCAAAGCCGAAGAGCCAGCGCTTGTCCGAGGACATCTCCGTGGTCATGTGGCCGGCATGACTAGACACCAAAGGCGCACGGAACGCTGTTACCTTCCCACCGGAGCGGTCCCTATTTTTCTACTTGCATTTTTATGTGCTTTCGAACTGCTAGGTTGGCAGAAGCTGGGACGAGTAACAGGCGCTCACTCTGTTACGCGGCACTCGGGATTCGACCCGCCAAACTGCCGACCTTCTGATCGACAAGCTCAGCGCCCTAACGCACTGAGCCACCGCGTCCCTTCATATATACATATACATATATACATATACATACATACATACATATATATATATATATACACACAATATATGTGTGTGTATGTGTATGTATATGTATGTATGTATATATATGTATATATACAGTATATATGTATATATATATATATGTATATATATATATATGTATATATATATATACAGTATATATGTATATATATATGTATATACATATACATATACTATATATATATATATATATACATATACATATACTATATATATATATATATATATATATATATATATATATATATACACATATATGTTATGTATGTATATATGTATGTGTATACACACACACACACAATGTATTATTTCTTTGTTGTTTTGCATGTACACTGAGAACTTATGCACTGGAGACAAATTCCTTGTGTGTCTAATCACAATTGGCCAATAAAGTGTTCTGTTCTGTCCCACCCCATCCCACCCCACCCCATCCCATTTAAAATTTAAAATACTAGATTAAAATATGTACAAGTGAAACAGTTCTTACCCAGAAATGAGTAACACTAATTGCCTTCCATAGGTCACTGCTTTCCATAGGTCAACTCTGCTTTCAAATTTTTTGAAGTCTTCCATTGACCTAAGGAAACTTTTCCTGGATTGTAATCTCTGATGAAAATAGAATAGAATAGGAGAGGAGAGGTTAGGATAGGGTAGGGAAGGGTAGAGTAGCGTAGAGTAGAGTAGAATAAGAATAGAATAGAATAGAATAGAATAGAATAGAATAGAATAGAATAGAATAGAATAGAATAGAATAGAATAGAATAGAATAGAACAGAATAGAACAGAATTGAACAGAATTGAACAGGAATAAGGATAGGATAGGATAGGATAGGATAGGATAGGATAGGATAGGATAGGATAGGATAGGAATAAGACTAGTCTAGACTAGGAATAGGAATAAGAATAAAATAGAGTAGATAGGATAGGATAGGATAAAATAGGATAGGATAGGATAGCATAGCATAGCATAGCATAGGAATAAGAATAGACTAGACTAGACTAGGAATAGGAATAGAATAGAATAGAATAGAATAGAATAGAATAGAATAGAATAGAATAGAATAGAATAGAATAGAATAGAATAGAATAGAATAGAATAGGAATAAGAATAGGATAGGATAGGATAGGATAGGATAGGATAGGAATAAGACTAGACTAGACTAGACTAAGAATAGGAATAGGAATAAGAATAAGAATAGGAATAAAATAGAGTACAGGATAGGATAGGATAGGATAGGATAGGATAGGATAGGATAGGATAGGATAGGATAGGATAGGATAGGATAGGAAAGGAATAAGAATAGACTACACTAGACTAGGAATAGGAATAGGAATAGGAATAGGAATTAGAATAGAATAGAATAGAATAGAATAGAATAGAATAGAATAGAATAGAATAGAATAGAATAGAATAGAATAGAATAGAATAGAATAGAATAGAATAGAATAGAATAGAATAGAATAGAAGGATAGGATAGCTTTGCCCTATTCTATTCTATTCTATTCTATTCTATTCTATTCTATTCTATTCTATTCTATTCTTATTCCTATCCTGTCCGATCCTAGTCTAGTCTAGTCTAGTCTAGTCTAGTCCAATCTTATTTCTATTCTATTCTATTCTATTCTGTCCTGTCCTGTCCTGTCCTGTCTATCCTATCCTATCCTATCCTATCCTATCCTATCCTATCCTATCCTATTCTGCTCTACTCTTATTCTATTCTATTCTGTTCTGTTCTATTCTATTTTCATCAGAGATTACAATACATGAAAAGTTTCCTTAGGTCAAGACTTCGAAAAATTTGAAAGCAGAGTTGACCTATGGAAAGCAATGAAGAACTAACCCTGGATGGAAGCAATGGAGGGGCTGGCACCTGGGTCTGGTAAAAGCTGGGAAGTATGGAAATCATTAAATGGACTGCGCATGGGTACAATAAGATCCAGAGAGACTCTGAACAAACAGGGCTATCCAGTGGCTTCTGCCCTTTGCGATTGCGGTGACGTGCAGACAACACCACACATATAGATCTGCCCTTTGTGTCCTGATCAGTGTATACTGAGGACCTCATGGCAGCGCGACAGAAGGCAATTAGTATTACTCATTTCTGGGTAAGAACTGTTTCACTTGTACATATTTTAATCTAGTATTTTAAATTTTAAATGGGATGGGGTGGGGTGGGGTGGGATGGAATAGAGTAGAGTAGAGTAGAGTAGAGTAGAGTAGAGTAGAGTAGAGTAGAGTAGAGTAGAGTAGAATACTTTATTGGCCAATTGTGATTAGACACACAAGGAATTTGTCTCCAGTGCATAAGTTCTCAGTGTACATGCAAAACAACAAAGAAATAACAATAATATATTGTATGTGTATATACATATATATACATATATTATTTGAATTGTGATGCCTCTGACATGAATCAACAAATACACAAACCCCCTAGTGCTCCATGTGCTAGAACTAGACCTAAATCCAATCCAAGTGAACCGCGTCGATTTTGGTTGACCTATGGCCCTGATTCTAGAAAAAGTCCCTTTTCTATGTCCAACATTAGCTGCATCGCAATTTGTTTGCTGCTACTGAGATTTTTGCCTACCCCAGAGGACTACTGTATGCTTAGCAGGAACTCAGCTGTGTAGTTCATAATCACACCAGCTCCTTTGCCAACTTGCCCAATTCCTCACGGAGACAAGATCAGACAAGATGGTTTTAATTACACCGCCAGAGAGCGCTGGGGAGGATAATTGGCATTCCAATTAACAGCATCCTCTTTGGTCACCTTCCCAACCACAGGGAACGTTCACTCCTCCTTTGAACAGGTGCTTCATTGCCTACCTGGAGACCTCATTAAATCTTGCAAAGTTTAGCACAAAACTTTTCCGTGCTGGGGATATTTTGAGGAGGAGCAAGGAGAGATGTGGGTTCTGTGCACACAAGCTCTGTTGCTGAACCACAATGACAGGTTGCAGGTCACCAGGGACAGCCCATCCAGGCAAGCGTTAATGACATGTTGACGAAGCCAGCACAAATCTTAATCATGTTGCAAAGAGAGAGGAATTTCTAAAGCTGCTAGAACTTTGGAGAGGATGGCAACTTTTTTGCCTGGTTCTTGTGCCTCTGAAGGCCAATGGGGTGTAGTGTGGAGACCCAATTCTGGACACTTTTAACCACAGCAACTCACTGGAGGGCTGAGCCAGTCACTTTCAGGCTAGCCTACCTTACAGGGCTGTTGTGGCAAGGGAGAAAAATGTTGTGCTGCACTTAACTATAAACATATTCCCAATTTAAAAAGCATTGTAGAATAATCCTCTTTTTGGATTAATCCTTAATAACAAGCTGATGTCAACAGCACAGTGTCAACTTAGCTAGCAACCCAATTTATAACTTACACAAGGGCAATACCAATCTCCTTACTTTATAGAGTACATAAAAAAACTTCAGCTGGGAATCATATCTTTCATAAAACTTGCATTTGACTTTCAATAAACATGCCTGCTTATTTTTATTTTTATTTTTTTCCCTGCATTCCCCCTGCATTTTCTGCTAGTTTTTACATCTGAGTCATGGAAAAGAAACACAGGTAGTCCTTGACCTACGACCTCAATTGAGCCCAAAATTTATGTTGCTAAGCGAGACATATGTTAAGTGAATTTTGCCCCATTTTATGACCTTTCTTGCCACCGTTGTTAAGTGAATCACTGCAATTCTTAACTGAATCTGGCTTCCCCATTGACTTTGCTTGTCAGAAGGTCACAAAAGGGGATCACATGACTCCGGGACAATGCAACCGTCATAAATATGAATCAGTTGCCAAGCATTTGAATTTTGATCATATGACCATGAGGATGCTGCAATGGTCATAAATGTGAGAAGTGGCCATAAGTCACTTTTTTCAGAGCTGTTGTAACTTCAGACGGTCATTAAATGAACTGATGTAAGTCGAGAACTACCTGTAGATTGAATTATCAGACCCAGCAAGGACATTCTAGTATTAAGAGCCAAGGTGGTGCAGTGGTTAGAATGCAGTACTGCAGGCTAATACTGCTGACTGCCAACTGCCAGCAGTTCGATTCTGACCAGTTCAAGGTTGACTCAGCCTTCCATCCTTCCAGGGTCGCTAAAATGAGGACCCAGATTGTTGGAGGCCATATGCTGACTCCGTAAACCAGGGGTGTCAAACTGCCAGCCCGCGGGCCAGATACGTCACGTGGAAGCCGCGCCCACCCCATTGCCGGCAATGGCAAAACCGTCCCGATACGTTGCCCGACATCACGTGACATTGCGAGTTCAACATGTCTGCCGTAAACCATTTAGAGAAGTGGTATATAAGTCTAAGTGCTACTGCTATTGCTATTAACAGAACAAACAAATTTTATAGATGGAGAAAAAGATGAGGGAAAAATAACAAAAAAGACAATCAGTGATTTTCTCTGGCAGAGAATGGACTGAACCTGACTCATCTTCTGTTTTAAACACACACAGAGAGAGAGAGAAACACAAACACACAGAGCAGATCAATCTTTTCAAAGCATGGAAAGGACTGTCACTGTTTGCTAACAGCTGCAGCTCTTAACACTTTTCAAGCGATTGCTGGTTGTGTCTCAAACCCTGGTAAACCTGGCTGTCTTTTATTTAAAATATGGGCAGTAAACCTCTTCATTATAAAAAGGTTGCCCGAATTGCCTGCAAACTGTGATGGAAACAATTAATTTTTTTAAAAAAAAATCAGTTTAGACACAGACAAATAGTTTGTGGTCAAATAAAACCAATGCAAGCTATAGATTTGGGTGGTGGTGGTTTTTTTTTTAAAGAAGTCTTTGTGCACACAATAAATGGCATTGTGCATCACACTAGATCATATTTTGCTTAAGGATGGTTTGTGGTATAAAGTCACATGGCAGGCCCCAGGCTTTTAATAGCTCATTCCTTTAGGGTCAGGATTTGGACTGGATACAAGGGATAAATTCCCACTTTGCCACTGAGTCCATCTGTGCTTTGGGGTGATTGCCATCGATGAGCCTACCTCACAGGGCTGTAGTTGTAAGTTTAAAATGAGGGGAGATTGTCATGTGTGCCACCCTAAATTCCCAAGAGAGACCAGGCATAAGTGGAATAAGTTAGGGAAGTTCCCATTATTTTCATGAAAGGAAAACATATACCTCAGTTAAAGAAACACTGAATATTCTAAATATTATTGGAGACAAAATGCATTTGTAAACAAACATAGCATTGTAACGTGCCTCTGTATGGGTGTGTGGGTGTGTGTGTGTATATATATATATATATATATATATATGTATGTATGTATGTATGTATGTATGTATATATATATATATATATATATATATATATATATATATATATATATATATATATATATATATATATATATATATATATATATATATATATATATATATATATATATATATATATATATATATATATATATATAAGCTGTCACCGGTGTGACTACTGCCTGTTCGATGGCCTTCAAGATAGGCTGAAACAGGAAATAAAGATTTGCCCCATGTTTGGGGCCTAGCAAGGTAATCTAAATAGTTAACAAGTATTTAACACACACACACACACACACACATATATGTATGTATGTATGTATGTATGTATGTATGCACACAAGTCTGACTATTCCCTTTTCAATCAGTTATTTAGCTATGTCTCTGACAATCAAGAAAAACTGGAGAATAAAGGTAGAATTTTAAAATAAAAATACATAAGCGGATTAAAAAAGAAGGAATGTTTTATTTTCTCTGACCCATTCATGTTACACCACCATTCACTGGAATGAGCCAGTAGATCAGGGACAAACAAAATAAAGCAATTATTTATGACATCCATTATTAGCTTGGGAAACTTCCTACCACAAGCTATGATTGTCATTAACTGAGATGGCTTTCAATAAATTCATGGTGGGGCGGGGGAAATCTGGAACACAATATCAGAATGGTCTTCAAGAAATATTTTAGTCAGAAATGTTCCCTAATTTCAGACTTTACATTCCTGATGTAAATTAGATTAATGATTCGTTTGATTTTGGCACACCATGAGGGGGTGAATCCAATCATTATGATTTATATACATCATGGTTTATTACAGGTAATCCTTTCACTTACGATCACAACTGAGTCCAAAATTTCTGTTATTAAGTGAAACATTTATTAAGTGAGTTTTGCGCCATTTTATTACTTTCCTTGCCACAGTCGTTAAGTGAATCACTGCAGTTGATAAGTTAGTAACCCGGTTGTTAAGTGAATCTGGCTTCCCCATTGACTTTGTTTGTCAGAAGGTCACAAGTGATCACATGACTCCAGGACAATGCAACCGTCATAAATATGAGTCAGTTGCCAAACATCCAAACGTCCACAAGGATTCTACAACAGTCATAAGTGTGAAAAATGGTCATAAGTCACTTTTTTCAGTCCTGTTGTAACTTCAAATGGTCACTAAATCAACTGTTGTAAGTCAAGGACTACCTGTATTTAATATATCAGGAATCCAACACATCCATGGTGCAAATTTAGCCAAGGGTGCTTTTTTACCATGAAATATGATTAAGCATCCCTTGTAGCCATTGTGGCTTTGGGCAAGGAATTGTGGGATTTGTTATCCACACAATTTCTAGGGCACCAGTTTTCAGAGCAAACTCACTGCAGCTCTTAAGATTTACTTTTAATTGCACATGCAAAGGATTGCTGCAACAGGATAGGATCTGTCTCCATTCATCTTTAAAATGTTTTGCTACATGTTTTATTTGTTGAAAATATTTCTATCCCTCATGCATCTGGGAGGAAAAAATGAAATAGCTCTTGTGGAATGTACTCTGAGTAAAATATTTGCATTATTAGTTACCATGTAATTTAAAGCTGGCTGTATCAGATACTTCTTTGATACGATGTTGTTTATGTGTGCCTGGCATTACAAAAAAACAACAACCCTGCTGCCATGGTTCCTTTCCTCCCCCAGGAACCGTGGGAATTTTTGGTAACTTAGCAATGGTGTTCAGAATACCTTGATAGAGAGCAATCATTTTCAGAGAAATTCAGTTCCCAGGAATCTCTGGAGAACTCATTAGTCTGGCATGAAGCTGCTTTGTAATTAAAACCATCCCTGCTTTTATGATCTGAATACAAACTAGTGTTCTTCTCAGCCCGAATAAAATAAAATCAAATAAAATCAGTCAAGGTTTTGTTCTTTTTTGTAACGACAGCCCTGTCTTAATTCTGCTGTCTGTGGTTTGAAAATTTACTTGCATTAATTATTATTTTTTTACAACTGTCCCGTTTAATCACATTCTTTTTGTATTGCTTGCTAGAACTCTGCATCGTGGCCAGCGGTTGCAGTTTAGGGAAGAGGAGGCACTTTTTGGCTATTGTCGCTGTTTTCAGAGTATTAAAATGAACAGCATCCTGATCATTGGACCAATGATACGCGAGTGAGAAAATATTTACCTCTTACTTAACAGAGGTAAACTATGTGTTTAAGCCCCACTTTCGGTGCTGAAAGGATGAGCTTTCAAATGCACTAAACCATTAAACTAACGACTGTAAATATATCAGAGATAAACATGGAGAAAGAAGGCCTTAGATGTGTTCATAGAGATGAAAGGCGATGATGTGATTTGCCCCGAGCCATGGTGATTTGTAAAGCGTAACAGTCACCTTTGTGAACCCACCCAACTGTGGTTTATTTAAGCCATGGTTTAACAAGAGGAAGGAATATAGCCATAGAGAAGAGCTTAGGACAGTTTAGGAGAGAGAAAAAGACCCATTGAATTTGCTTGGATCCTTTCCTCGTTCAGTAATGGGGCTGACAACTGTTTAGCTCAGCTAACACGGATGCAAGCAGAAAATGAGCTGTGTGTGTTTGAATGTCCACACCTGCGTCACAGAGCCTGGGGACCCAAGGTAGGCAAGCCTAGACAAGTCTTGCAAAAGATTCAAGCATTGTGCACTCCTTGGGCTGCAGCCTTGGTGCCAAACCAACTCCCTAGCCAACCTTACTTCTGAGACCATCCTCCTCAGCCAGCCCTGAGCATCTGCAATTGAACTAATGGCAGGGCTAAGCTGCAATTGAATTGCTCAGTTGCTGGTCAAGTGAAAGTTGGAGCAATCCCTATGGGAAGAGAGCGAGAGAGTTTATACAGCTGAGGCTTTACTCTCCTAAACCTTTGTTTCTCAACATTGGCAACTTGAAGATATCTAGACTTCAACTCCCAGAATTCTTCAGGCAGCATGCTGGGTGTTGAAATCTACACATCTTCAAGTTGCCAAGGTTGAGAAACGCTATCCTAAACTATTGAACCAACATACATTAAAAAATGTCCCAAAGATGCTTTTTCACGAGGCAACTGGACTTTCTTGTTTTTCTTTGGAGATGTTTCGCTTCTCTTCCAAGAAGCTTCTTCAGCTCTGACTGGATGGTGGGGGAACGGAAAGATTTATACTCCTTGCAGACAGCTGGTCATTCGCATTCTTTAAGAGAGTCATTGAGGCCACTTGGAAGTTTATCTGTGTCCTCAAGGTTATCTGAGTAGTGCAAATGGATGTGGTGCCTTCTTGGAACTGTTGAAAGGACTATGTTGTAGACTGGAGATAGATGATGTCATATCCCTCTCCCTCTGTTGAGAGAGGAAAAGAATGGTCAAAGAGGCCATCTCTGTCAAAATTGAACAGCCCTCTTTCAACAGAGGGGAAGGGATAGGACACCATCTATCGCCTGTCTACAACACAGCCTTTCAACGTTTCCAAGAAGGCTCCACACTCATTTGTGCTACTCAGGTGACCCTGACAAAACAGATAAACTTCCAGGTGGCCTCAACAACTCTCTAAAAGAATGCAAATGACCAGCTGTCTGCAAGGAACATAAATCCTTCCCTTCCCCACCATCCAGTCAGAGCTGAAGAAGCTTCTTGGAGGAGAAGTGAAATGTCTTCAAAGAAACACAAAAAAGTCCAGTTGCCTCATGAAAAAGCATCTTTGGGACAACAATGACCTGGATGATTGAGAATCTCCGTAGACATTTACTTAAAAATATATTTGGTTTTATTTGTAACTAGAGCCTTGGTGGAGCAGTGGGCTAATGCCTCCTTAAGAAACACCAGCTGCCTGCAATTAGTGTAGGTTCGCATCCCACCAGGCTCAAGGTTGACTCAGCCTTCCATCCTTCCAAGGTAGGTAAAATGAGGACCCAGATTGTTGGGGGCAATTAAGCTGACTTTGTAATAATGCCGCTTGGGGGGGGAAAGCCCTAATAAGCAGGCATATACATAGAATGAAGGCTATTGCTAAGCACATTGGTTTGTGCTTGAATTGTAAGCTGCCCTGAGTCTTCGGAGAAGGGCGGGATATAAATGGGATTAAAATAAAATAAAAAAAAAATAAAAAAAATAGAATAGACTAGGGTAGGCAAAAGAACAGTAGAAGAAGGAGCAACTTCCGATTTCCTGCTGGCTTCCCCATTGACTTTATTTTCCAGCAGGGAGCATCGTAAAAGATCATGTGATCATCCCCACTTGCATAGTGAGTGAACCTATCATTCTCTTCTAAGTGTTCCCACACAACAAAGAAAAGCAAAAGTTTTTTCTCTCTCTCTTTCTCTGTTAGAAAAGGCCCTTTTTTCCCCCAGACTAATTTATCTGAAAGAAAGTTATTAAAATTTCTACTTCCAAATTGCTTTAATAATGCTAACATTTAATTGGAAGTCTAACAATAACCATTTGAAATGCATATTAAATGTTTGTGTGTGTGTGTATATATGTTGTATTACACTACAGTTTTTAAATTAAATCATGATTCCTACACATCAATTTTGAGGATATATTTTTTATTTAAGCGGAGGCGTATCGATGCTAAAGCAGAATTTTTCAGTCCTTCAAAGATGACTAACCAAGAACCTTTAATTTCTAGTTTTCATTTTTTTCAGAGTTGAAGTTCAGTAGGAAAGCACTCTGCACATGTTCACCTTTCAGTGCTGTGTTTAACAAGTGATAGCTGAAACTGGCTTGCTTTTTGACACTTTACTGATAGTAGTTGGCAAATGTACAGCATTTTAAAATAAAATTTAAAATGAAGGATCTGCAATAGATTGGAAACTATCCAAATAAGTGGGATAAATGCTGAATGCGCTTCCCGTCAAGCTGTCCCCAAACTTGCAAATTTTAAAAGAAAATGATAATTCAAAATATAAAATATAGATCCTTAAGGGGAAAAAAAGTTCTGTAAAGCATCTGTGTAAAGCAGCTGTGTTTGTCTAAGGGAGTTTCAACATTTGAATGGGATTACAGAATTTTATTCATTTATTTATTTATATTGCCGTTTCAAAAAGGGCTCATCCGGGATTTGAACCTGGGACCTCTCGCACCCTAAGCGAGAATCATACCCCTAGACCAACGAGCCAGCTGTCGTAAAAAAAAGTTTTCACATAACTTCCTACTGTACATCAAATAATTATATATACCATGTTGGGACATAGGATAAGCAGTTCTGTAGGAGATAGTTGCACCACCTAGTGGTACAAATGCATTATTGCCTAAAAAACATTTTTCTCCCATTCAATCATTACCTAGTGTAATTTTGTTTTAATTGTTTATTTTTGGAACATACTCCTTACAGTTTCTAAATTTCATGACTCCAAGTGTCCTTCTTTCTCCACTCTTTAAAGTAAAACTCTTCAAAAAAGATATATGGGTTACTTCTACAATTGGAGAGCAATAGTGTTGCCTGTCCTTGCTACTTATTTCTTACCCTTGGCCAAACCAAGTTTGATGGGAGGAGGAAGGGGTCACCTCCTGACCCAAACTACGCTCGGGCTTGTCATTCACTTAGTGCAGTGATGGCGAACCTTTTAGAGACCAAGTGCCCAAACTGCAACCCAAAACCCAGTTATATATATCGTCGGGTGCTAGGTAGGCGTGGCCCATTGCATGGGTGTGGCCAATTGCATGGGTGTGACCCCATTGGTGGGCGTGGCTGCAGTGGTAACAGCAGACTGGGTGGGACTAAACAGTTCAATCAATCAATTCCAACTTTGCGAGATCTTTTTTTTCCCACCAGAAGTTGAAATTGATTGATTGATTGAACCTTTTTTTTTTTGCACACGGCGGCGGAGGCCGAAAGTGAAAAGGTTTTATAAAACCCATCTGATGGCCTAGGACTGGGGCGATGGCGCGCGTGCCCACAGAGAGGGCTCTGCGTGCCACCTGTGGCACCCGTGCCATAGGTTCGCCACCACTGGCTTAGTGCTTCTCAACCTCTGCAGCTTGAAGGTGTGTGGACTTCAACTCCCAGAATTCCCCAGCCAGTGGGCTATATGCAGTACTGTATTTCCGGCAAAACATTGACAGATTAGAGCTGAACAAAGATGATGCCAGAACTTGAGGACATGACCTATGAGGACCAACTGAAAGACCTGGGGATGTTCAGGCTGAAGGGGGAAAAAAGAGAGCAAAGACATGATACCAGTGTCATACTGTAGAAAGTCAGCAACCCCACAGACAGAATGAAATATTTTGGGGAATTTTAAAAAAGGCAGGATAGAATATTTCCCCAAAGGAGAAGAGGAGAAACATCTTCTTAAAGGCAAAAAGTAGCCCCAGACTCACTGCCACAGGAAAACAGCTTCAAACTAAGAAACCTTTAGGGATGCAGATTTTCTAATCAATTCAGGAAGACTTGTCCAATCTGTTCATAAACAAAACACCTCCAGCCTCACAGCTGATGGGATTTACAGTACATTCCCCCACCCAAATTCTAAGGATAGGACAAGACCTTTAGGACATAACAGGATTGACCCATCACCGTTAGATTAGCAAAAGACCCAAAAGTCCACCTCATTGCCCATCCCAGAAACATTTCCACCTCAAAGTCTCAGAGTCCATAAAGATCCACCCACTCTCAACTCCATTTGGTCAGCTGTCCCAGAACTGCATGCTGTTGCTGGTTCTGCTCATCAATAAACAAGAACCTTCTTTCAAAAGCGGCCTCCATTTTTATTCCTGGCTTGGAACTGGACCTGATTTTTCTTTCAACAACCTAATAACGTACCTTTTGACACAATTCTACGTATATGGCTTCACCCAGGATGCCTTAGATTGGGTAGACCCCAAGATGTCTACAACTGCTCTCTGTTTCCCATTTTCTGGCAAATGTCACAAATGTTCTTATATTTTCTTTTTTTTATTAAAGAGTTTTACAAAAAAAGATTTTACAATACATATCACCAAAACCCACCCACCCCAAACCACCCCCCTTCCCCCCCACTTCCCAGAGCTAAATACAGGGTTATAGATATAATAATCATATTCTAACTAAAAATTATCCATATAATGTTCTTATATTTTCAATCCTATCCCACCATACCATAGCCCCACCATACCCTGCCAGTAAAAAAATAGCTTATCCTTTCTTTGGTTCTACCCATCTCCCATGTGTCCATTTAGAAGTTATGCACAAGCTTAAGATGTGCTTGAAAAACTTACTAGATGTAGCTAACTGTCCTTAAGATTAGCACCCTTCCTATATATATGTGGGAAAGACTTTCAACATTAGTCTTTTATTTATTTATTTTTCTCTTCCTTCCAGAGGATTTACTTTTGTCTCCTTCCTCTAAGACTGGATCGATGGGTCCCATCCTCTGTTTCCCAAAATACATGGATTTCTACCTCACTGTTTCATTTGGAACCATGTATCTAGACCTGTTTTTTTTTCTGCTGCAGCTCCATCTCCTGGAGGGATATCCCTGATTCCAAGACAGGCTTTGGGTAAATCCTTGGACTCAGAATAAGGAGGTCTATCTTGGTCAACTGTTGATCTTTTCCTCCTAGTGGGAAAGTCTCTCATACATGTTTTGCTAAACCTTCTCCAAATATGGGACAGAGGTTTCCATCATGATAAATACCCACTCTCCTTTCCAATCTTTCCACTGAAAAGGATGCTCAATAATGCCTCTGGTGGCCTTTGGTAAACAGTACGTATTTTGTACTCATGGTGTCTTGTTGACCTATTGAGTTTGAGAAGCCATTGAACACTATAGAAACCATGATTCCAGTATCCTTCCAGTCCAAAACAGGTCCATCTACTCTCACAACCAATTACTAGAATAGCAACCACACTGTCTGTATTTCTGTCAGAAGCACCAACATAGCTAACTGAAGGGTGCTTCTGGGCTGAAAGAATTTGCCAGTGACAATACCATTACCCAGGAATGTCTTTAGGGGGGATTCTCTACCACACGATTTTTAGACTCAGACTGGTTTATCTGGGTCTTTATTTTGGAATGGTATCCCCACTTTGGAGATTGGTCTATCAGAAAGTGATGATGGGTGGGATGGACTTTGATATGGTATACTTGATGTTGGGCATGGTGCAGCCTCCAAATTAACTCTAACTGGCCAAATTCATTCTCGCCTCCCAAAAACATTAGGGTCATCACACTGATACATCTCAAACTACCTCTTAAAGATTGGATTTCACCAGTTGGAGGACATCCCTCCAGGTGCCTGCATGGTCTTGCATCCCATAAGGAAGTCTTGATGATGAATTTAGTCAGGGACTAGGTCCTGAACTTTCCAATGTCATCAACTCTTTACAGTTCCTCAATTCATACAATCAGGAATTTTCTCTAATTATCTAAGATTCATTGGTTCTGGGGCAGCAAATAAATCCAGTCCATTTTCTGAGTGACAACCATTCAGAACGTTGAAGATTATTTCAAGAGCTTCCTTCAGCTCTCTCTTCTGCAGACAAAACATACCAGATCCTGTAATCCTGCCTCATTCTGGACACCTCATCTACTCTGTACATCTCCCAACAAATTGTCATTGACTTTGAAGTAGCCGAAGGACCGCTCGGGACGACAGGCTAGTTAAACAACAAGTTTATTTAGAGCAAGGCAAAACAGAGAATAACTTGTCCGGCTTTTATAGCCGGCAGCTGGTAGCGAGGACCAATCAGATGTATTTATTTTGGCGCCGTGTCAGGCAGGGACCAATCAGCGTCGTCTTCTGTTGACAGCTCCGGCTTCCGCGTGGTGTGGTGTTTTGACAGCCGCGAGCTGTCAGTGGCTGCGCCTGCGCAGTGTGGCGGACGCTTTGACAGCTCAGTCTTCTTCACGGTCCGGAGTTTGACAGCCGCGAGCTGTCAGTGGAGGCGCCTGCGCAGTACGGGGAACTTTGACAGCTGTCAAAGTTCCCGCGTGTATTCCTGTCAGGCGGCTTCCCTTATATATGCTTTGACGATGCTTTTGTGCTGTTAACATATACACTCAAGGGAATGTTTACATCATGTTATATCATATATACTACACCCCTTACCCCTCCCCTGGTGCGTTTCTTTCCTCTTGGATGTTTGACCCTGCCCACTGATAGTCCTTTAGGTAGGTGGGTGGTCTTCGATTCCTGGATGATCGGCGAAGGGGTGGTGGATGGTCTGGTTCTGGTTCTTCGTTTTGGTGTTCAACTTCCTGGTTTGGGATAGGCAGCATTTCCGGTGGGGGTTGTAAGTCGGCGTTGGTTGGTTGCTTGGAATTGTGTGGCGGTTGTCTGGGTCTGAGCTGGTCAATATGGCGGCGTATGTTGCCCTGTGCCTGCGTAGCTATGAGGTATGAGATGGGCCCTGTTTGTTTTATTACTGTCCCTTGAACCCATTTGTTTTTATCTGTGTATGATCTTGCCCATATTAATTGACCAGGGTTGAGTGTGCGGCCGGGGTGGGGGTGGTGTTTTTCTTCTGGGTATGTGTCGGGGTGCAGTCTGTCGAGACGTGTTATTAGCCTCCTCCCCCATCTTAATTCCGCTGGTGATTTGCCCGTTGTGGAGCATGGCATTGTGTGTTGTGACAAGAGGAACTGGCTGAGTCGCCTCTGCCAGTTCCCTTTAACGAATTTTTTTAATGCTTCTTTCGTGGATCGTACCATAATTTCAGCCATTCCGTTCGACGACGGGTGGAACGGCGCCGACGTGACCAGCCTAATACAATTCTTCGTAGCGAAGATCTGAAATTCACGAGAGGTGAATTGAGGTCCATTGTCGGAAACTATGGTGTCAGGTAGGCCGTGCGTTGCGAATATTTTTCTTAAGGCTTGAATAGTGGCTGCGGACGTTGTTTTCCTAAGGGGCGTGACTTCCAGCCATTTGGAATAGCTGTCTACTGCTATTAAGAAACTTTGGCCCTGGATAGGTCCTGCAAAATCTATATGTATACGTGACCAGGGGTTCCTTGTAGTCTCCCATTTATGGATCGGTGCCTGGGGGGGTTCACTCCTGGTCTCCTGACAGGTATAACACCCACCCACATACTTTTCAATTTGTTTATCTATGCCAGGCCACCATACATAACTTCTAGCCATTGCCTTCATTTTTACAATTCCAGGGTGCCCTTCATGTAAAATGTGTAATGTTTGGTCTATGTTTTTCTCTGGTATGATGACCCTATTTCCCCATAGTAGGCATCCTCTATGTGTTGAAATCTCGTTTTTCCTGTTATAATAAGGTTGGAATTGGGGTTGTGGGTTTTGAGCTGGCCACCCTGTTGTGGCCCATTTGAGGACTCTGGCAAGTATTTTATCTTTTGCTGAATTATTAGCTATAATGTTTGCTGTCAGGGGGCATTCTGGAAGCTGAGAGATTGCTAAAATTAGGCTGGCTGGGGCTGGATCTGAGTCCCTGGTTTGTATGGGCAGTCTGCTGAGGCAGTCAGCATGTCCTAATTCCTTACCTGGTTTATGTATTAGTTGATAAGAATAGGCTGCTAAGAACGTTGACCATCTTAAGATTCTCGGGGAGAGAATTTGTGGTGTAATTTTATTCCAAGTAAATATGCCTAGCAGGGGTTTGTGATCTGTAAATATCGTAAATGGTCTTCCATACAGATAATCATGAAATTTTTTGACCCCTGCTACTATCGCTAGGGCTTCCCTGTCAATTTGTGCATAGTTTCTTTCTGCTTTGGTCAGAGTGCGAGAATAGAAGGCTATGGGTCGTTGTGTGCCATCCTTGAATAGGTGACTTAAGACTGCCCCAATTCCGTAGGGAGAGGCATCGCAAGCGATGCATATTGGGGTGTCTTCTCTGAAAAGGGTGATGGTTGAGCTTTGACAGATAATTTTTTTTAACGATTGGAAACTATTTTCATGTTCTTTGGTCCAGGACCAAGTTGTACCCTTATCGAGGAGCCTATGGAGAGGCTCTGCAATAGTGGCTTTGTGGGGAATGAAAGCATGGTAAAAGTTTAACAGTCCCAAAAAGGATTGAAGCTCTTGCTTATTCCTAGGGCTGGGTGCGGTTTGAATAGCCCTTAGTTTCTCAGAGGTGGGGTGGATGCCCTGGCTATCGATTTTATACCCTAGGAATTCTGTAGAAGTGACTCCAATGGAGCACTTTTCCCGCTTAAGTTTGAGACCGGCTTCTCTGAGCCGGCTCAGCACAGCTGACAGCCTGTCAGCTAAACTAGCTTCATTTTCTCCGGCGATGAGAACATCGTCAAAATAGGGGCAGACCCCGGGTATTCCTTTCAGGGTCTTTTCCATGATACCCTGGAAGATACCCGGGGCTGCAGATATGCCGAACTGAAGCCTCTTAACTTTAAAAGCACCGCGGTGGGTGACAATAGTTTGCGCTTCCGCGGTGTCGTCTGTGACAGGCAGCTGTAAATATGCCTGCGAGAGGTCGAGCTTGGCGAAAATGGTGCCAGAGCGGATGGAAGCAAATACGTCCCTTACCGCTGGCACCGGGTAAGCATGGGGGCTGAGGGCTAGGTTGACTGTCGCCTTATAGTCAGCGCATACTCTCACTTCGCCATTAGGTTTGATTGGGGTGACAATAGGGGTCTCCCAGGTTCCCCCATCTGTTGGCTCCAGCACCCCTAGACTCACGAGTCGGTCAAGCTCATTTTCAATTTTTTCTTTGAGGGCAAAGGGTACCCTCCTAGCTCTTATTTTAATTGGTTGGATTGCTGGATTTAATTGCAGGGAAATGGGGGGACCAGTATATTTCCCTAAAGTGCCCTCGAAAACGTCGGCGTACTTTTCGCAAACGGCTTCCAGGCTGGGTGTTTGAATGGTATTAACCCCAGATAAGGCGATGCCTAGTGGCGTGAACCAGTTAAGCCCTATCAAGTTGGTACGGTTCCCTGGCGTAACTAAAACCTCCAGGGTGCCTTTGAACCCCTTATACTGTACAAGGACCTTGGCTTTCCCTTCCAGCGGAATAGGGGTTTTCTGGAAGTCTGCAAGGTGAACCTGAGTTTGTTTCAGGGGAATTTGTCTTCGGCCTTTCTGACAGATCTCCTGATAGGTAGTTAGCGAAATTAAGGAGACCGCTGACCCTGAATCCACCTCCATGTGGCAAGGCACCCCCTGAATTCTGACCCAGACCTTAACCTTGGAACTTATGCAGTTTACCCTATCGATTGTCTCAACCCGGTTGCCTGGTGGGGTTTCCCTGTTGGCCTGGGCAGCTGGCCTACCTGGGGGGTTTGCCTCCACCTCATTGACGTTGTCCCGGCCCTTGCTGCGGCACACCGGCTTGATGTGGCCAGTCTTCCCGCAGTTGTGGCATTTTGCGTTCCTAAAGCGGCAGCTTCCACGGGCATGGTTGCCCCCGCAGCTGGCACAGGCGGCTCGTTGCACGTAACGCGGGGGTGGCGGTGGAGGGTCCCTGACTCCTCGACGGTCCGACGTTTTTCCCCTCCTCGGCTGTCGGTGCTCCATCCTGCGCTGTAGGGCTTCTCCATCGGTGAAATCTACCGACTCTCCGCTGTCGCTGAAGGTTGCGCTTTCCTGGTAGACGGTCGCCGGGGTCTCTGGGGTCATGTTCGTCGGCTTCTTTTTGTGGCTGTGTTCATATGCCATGATCTCCCTGGTCAGCTCAGCCAGATTCATGTCAGGTTTGGACGTCAGTTTTTTTTGTAGTTTCTCGTCCCTCAGACCGATCACCACCTGGTCCCTGATGCGGTCTTCCAGGTCGGGGAAGCAGCAGTTCCGCGCGGCGTGTCTGACCCCGGCGATGAACTCGTTGGCGGGCTCGTCCTGCCGTTGTTTCTTTTGTGCGAATTGCACCCGCCAGTACAGTTCCGAGCGAGCCGGCATGTAGTACTTGTTCAGCTGGTCCACCAGGTCCGCGTAGGAGACGTCCGTGATGGGCACTGGGCTGAACAGCCCGACGGCTGCGTCGTACACCGGGGGCCCGCTGATGTACAGCAGGGCGGCGGCCTTTGCTCGGTCGTCAGTAATTTTACTGACGAGGAGAAATCCTTCAACTTGGCCGAGGTGTGATTGCCATCTCTCGGGATGGCGGGTATCAAACTCCCTCACACGGCCGAAGTTTGCCATGTCGTCCGGTCCTGGGTTGCTCCGATGGAAGTTAAAACTTCCGTGTCAGCTCTTGCCGGGAACTCTCTTCCTCGGCCGTGACTTCAGCTCCGGAGCGATCCCACCTTCGTCGCCAGTGAAGTAGCCGAAGGACCGCTCGGGACGACAGGCTAGTTAAACAACAAGTTTATTTAGAGCAAGGCAAAACAGAGAATAACTTGTCCGGCTTTTATAGCCGGCAGCTGGTAGCGAGGACCAATCAGATGTATTTATTTTGGCGCCGTGTCAGGCAGGGACCAATCAGCGTCGTCTTCTGTTGACAGCTCCGGCTTCCGCGTGGTGTGGTGTTTTGACAGCCGCGAGCTGTCAGTGGCTGCGCCTGCGCAGTGTGGCGGACGCTTTGACAGCTCAGTCTTCTTCACGGTCCGGAGTTTGACAGCCGCGAGCTGTCAGTGGAGGCGCCTGCGCAGTACGGGGAACTTTGACAGCTGTCAAAGTTCCCGCGTGTATTCCTGTCAGGCGGCTTCCCTTATATATGCTTTGACGATGCTTTTGTGCTGTTAACATATACACTCAAGGGAATGTTTACATCATGTTATATCATATATACTACAGACTTTGTTTGAAACACAGTGCTCAGGATGAGACACAGCACTACAGATGGAGTCTGACACATTCAGTCATTAGTATATTTTGTTTGAATTCTGGTATTGTGATTTATAAGGTATAATTATGCATAACCCAAGTGTAGATTAATCAGTACTGTGAACAGATTAATCACAGTTAGGGTTAATGTGAGGATTATTGAAGGTGTCAGTTGAGAAAAAAAACACTTAAGATTTGCTCTGAGTTCAACTCCAGCTGGGTAGATCTAGATGAGCTGATTCAGATAAGATCTAGTATGAAATAAATTCTGGTTGAGGTCCTCAGAGACGTCAATGCAGGCACCTGCATATTAGATCCATTTCCTTCCTTGTTGGTCAAGGCCTTGTGGGATGTAATAGGTGATGGATCTAAAGCAGACATGTCATGTGACGTTGCCTGACATATCGGAACTTTTCCCCAATTGCTGGGTGGGTGGGTGCGGTTTTGTCATCATTGTCTGGCCCATGGGCTGGCAGTTTGACACCCCTGATCTAAAGGATAATCCAGTCTCTCCTTAATGAAGTACTGATCTATTCTTTCTTCAAGAAACCATCACTAGATCCTAGAATCTTGCATAATTCCCAACCCATCTTCAGCATTTCTTTTCTGAGAAAAATTGTAGAAGCCAGTCTGTTTAAGGAAGTAATGATCTACTCTTTCCTCAAGAAACCATCACTAGAATCTTGCATAATTCCTAATCCATCTTTAACACTTCTTTTCTGGGGGGAAATGTAGAGAAGGTTAATGGTCTGCAGTGTTACAGGTTTCCGGAGGAAGTAGTTTATCAAGGCCTCTTTCTGTTGGGCTTCACATATTGAGACAGCACCAAAACATCATTTATCACTTTTGTAGATTACCTGTGGCAAGATTGGGAAGGTGATGCTTCCATCCTTGTTCTCTTTGAATTTTTGATATCAATGATAGCATCCTTCTGCAGTGGCTTATGAGTAGGAGGCACAGTGCTCCTACCATGGTTCTCCACATTCTTACAAGGTTAGTTCTAGTTGGACTTGATGGGAAGGAGAGGTCCAGCCTTCAGCCCCTGCTCTGGATATACTTAGGACTTGATTCTTGTCAACCCTCATTGAATGTCTACATCTACACTGGGTGAGGTCACCCACTAACATGGAGTTATACTTCTGAACTCAACTGTCCAAGTGATGCCACTGCAATCTTTCTTGGTGTCTGGAAGCTATGGAGATCTAAAATGGGGAAAAAACAGCCTGAAGCTCAACGTTCACAAGATCAGGTAGCTATGTATTTTGGAGCTACCTAAATCCAGGGAATTTCCATCTTTGATTCACTTTGGGTTGATGCCACCAGAGACAAACCTGGGTACAATTTGGGAGGTCCTCCCACACAGTCCTCCTATCTGTCTGAAGAGCAGATAGGAGCCACAGTTCAGAGGATCTGCCTTGTGTGCTACTTGTACCTTTCCTGGATAGGGAAACCATGGCCATTCACACCTTAGTCATTTCTTGTCTAGATTACTACTCTATATGGGACTTGCATTTCAAGGCTGAACTTGAAAATGACTCAGAAGCTATAGCTGGTCCAGAATTCAGCAATACAAGAAGTTGTGGGCACCTTTGTTCACTGATAATTCAAGAGCTGCGCAGGTTTATCAAGAGACTTCTGGGTGTAATTCTAAATTGCTGGTTATGACTTATAAAGTCCTTCATGGTGCAAGACCTGGGTGTTGGGGGAACTGCTTGTTTCCAGTAATTGCTGCCTTTCCAATAAAATTGGGTTCCTATCATTTGAGCACTAACACTTTTTTTTAAAATTCCATTTATATCCCACCCTTCTCCGAAGACTCAGGGTGGCTTACAAGCTTAGCAGTAGCCTTCATTCTATGTATATGCCTGCTTATTAGGGCTTTCACACACACCCCAAGTGGCATTATTACAAAGTCAGCTTAATTGCCCCCAACAATCTGGGTCCTCATTTTACCTACCTCAGAAGGATGGAAGGCTGAGTCAACTTTGAGCCTGGTGGGATGCGAACCTGCACTAATTGCAGGCAGCTGGTGTTACTTAAGGAGGCATTAGCCCACTGCTCCACCAAGGCTCTTGGCAGGACCAAGGAGATATATACCTTCTGTATTGCTTGCCTGTCCTACAAAACAGCAGATTAATATGGCCCCAACCTTATCTGCCTTTCAGAAGACTTTACCTCCAGGATCTGGGTTGAGAGGTTTTGTGTCTTGAGTGTTGTGTATTAGATGAAATTACCTTAGGCATAGGGGAGGGGGTTGCTTTTATTTTTAATGTGTTGCTTTCATTTGTGAATGCCGTTGCTCCATGTAACGTGTCATTGAACAGCCATTTCCACTGATTTAATAAATAAACTTTACATCAGTGAAAGCTTCTTCAAGCAAAGTTTGTGAGTCTCATCATTCCAAGGAATGATTTAGTGGGGTTAATCCTCTCAGAAAGGGGAATAACGGGGACAAATCTAATAGGTGAGGTTTTCTGTAGCTTAGCTCAGGGCTTTTCAACCAGTGGTATGGGTACCATCTGTGGTACATTGGCACCAGGCAGGTGGTACGCGACCATCCTAGAAGTGGTAGCGGGGGAGGGGAGTGAGCTGAACTGGTGGCAGCACCACACAAGCCTGAGTGAGAGACGGCTGGAGCTGCAGGGCTGTCAGGGCTCAGCAGAAGCCCCAGGATCAGTGCTTCTTCGGGGCTGTCAGAGCTCAGTGGAAGAACCAAGCTCAGCGCCAGGCTCCAGCTGGAGCTCAGCGCTGATCCTGGTGCTTCTGAGCCCAGAAGAAGTGCCGATCAGCTGGAATGTTGCAGCATCTCCAGGGTCTTGTGATTTGCATTCAGATGCTTGGCAACTGATTCATATTTATGATGGTCACAGTGTCCCAGGGTCATGTGAAGTCACCAAAACTTGCTGCAACCACCCAGCAGACAGGGGGAATAAAAACCAAACACCCCCCCCCCCACCCCACCGCCAATCCTCAACAGAAATGCTCACAACAAGGAAAACCTTGGACAGGAGGAAGAGTGCCACCTGGTGGGCAGGCAGGTGTCTTGCTCGGCTGTGGCTTGGGGGGCACTATTTCAGTGCCATTGTAACTTCGAACAGTCACTAAGCAAACTGTTGTAAGTCGAGGACTACCTGTACTTCATCACTTTTTACCTTTTTTTGGGGGGGTGTCATCAAGTTTTTGACACCTTGCTAGGTGACTGGTGGTACTCGGATATTGTCATATCCTAAAAGTGGTACAATGGGTGAAAAGGTTGAAAAGGCTTAGCTGACCCTATTAAGCTCCTCTATGTCTCATTTAGCTTTGTCAACTGCAACCATTATGGTTTGTAAGGAGTGGCGCAGTGGTTAGAATGCAGTATTGCAGGCTAATTCTGCCGATTGCCAGTAGTTCGATTCTGACCAGCTCAAAGTTGACTTAGCCTTCCATTCTTCTGAGGTTGGTAAAAGGAGGATCCGGATTGTTGGGGAAAATATGCTGAATCTGTAAACCGCTTAGAGAGGGCTGTAAAGCACTGTGAAGCGGTATATACCGTTTCACCAGTCTAAGTGCTACTGCTATTGTATAAGCCAGGGTTTGATTTTACAAGTTGGACAAACCAATCTATTAGCCACAAAATCAGAGGATTATAATTACAAATGCATCTCATAAGACTCTACTCTCTATCCAAGTCAGATGGTATGAAATGTTAATTCCCCTTGCCAACCTATGGATCTTTGCCAAGTCTCAGTTGAATGGGTGTGTTCTGATTGAAGAGTATGTCAGCTTTTGTAGACTTCTAAACAAGGTTTCATTCTTTAGCATCCTACCTCACCAGCCAACAGGTGGGGAAAACATCTACCAATCAGGATCTGAAGTAGGAAAGGTGTGACTCTACCTGGCCTGGCTTCCTCTAAACTGATTCCTTATGCATCCCTATATCCTGATTAGCATCTCCCAAGTTAATAAAACAGCAGAAAATAAAGAACTCTCTGGGAAAACCTAAGGGAAGCGAAAAGCAATTTCTGAATTGTTGTACAATGTGAAAGAGAGAACTAACACATCCCTTGCTACAAGAACAGGAGGAGGAAGCAGTTGAAGCTCTCAGATATAGGAAGTCCTCGTTGTACGACCACAACTGAGTGCAAAATTTATGTTGCTAAGCAACAGTTGTTAAGGAAGCTTAGCCCTATTTTACAATCTTTGTTACCATAGTTGTTAAGTGAATCTCTGCATTTGTTAATAACAAGGTTGTTAAGTGAATTTGGCTTCCCCATTGACTTTGCTGGTCAGAAGGTCGCCAAAAAATGATCACATGACCCTGTGGGACACTGCAAACCGTCATAAATATGAGCTACATTCGACATTTGGTCACATGACCATGGGAATGCTGGAATGGTTAAGTGTGGAAAATAAATGGTCATAAGTCACTTTTTTCTGTGCTCTTCTAACTTCAATCAGTTGCTAAACAAATGGTTGTAAGTTAAGGGCTACCTATTCAGTTCTTCTTGAACTGAAATGTTGGAGGATTTGGAAGCCTGGAGAGAAATTGCTTGGGAAATCTCACAACCATTATATTATTATTATTATTATTATTATTATTATTATTATTATTATCATCATCATCATCATTATTCCTCTTCCTCCTCCTCCATCATCATCATCATCATCATCAAAGAACATTGGTACAAACCACAATGGGTCTTCTCATTCTAACTTAACTTTATTTATTCAGTCACATTATAATTAATAACTGGGAGCCCTCCATTACAGTAGTTTAAATAAAATAAAAAGTGCAGATTGCGGATGCTCTAAAAAAATATATTCATTATGTCTAATTTTGAAAACATTCAGGCTTAGTGATCCAGCATTCGTCATCAATGTCCTCTCGGTCCTGGTTTGATTCCTCAGCGTGGTTTGAAAAATGGCAAGAGCTTATTTTTGAGCCCAGGGTGAATGGAGAGAAAAGGAAAAAAAGAGATTCAGAAAGGCAAACGGGGGAGAAAGATTTACCAGCAGAAATCAAAACTGTATTTTGGAATAGTATCTTTCCCCCACAGAAGAGGTTAACTGACTATACGGGGGACTGGATTTCAGTGCCTGGAAAGTCTCTCTTTAAACCAGCTTTTCAGCTGGATTTTGCAGCTGTGCCTCAAAGGGAAACTGGATATGCAGAACTGAAGTTGCAAATGCTCTCTCTCATTCTCTTGCACAAATTCCACCTCTTTTAAGTTTTGCACGTTGTTATGGAAAATATGAGAGCACACCAGAATTATTTCCCAACTGGTTTTTTTTCTCCTACAGTCTTCACATTTGTCTTTGCAAGAATCTGAGCCATAAATTTTCACATCAGTAGTAGGTATACCCTCCAACATCTCTGGGCCTAATGAGTTATTCATCCCAGAATGTTAACAAATTTGGGGAATTACTGGCTTCTTTCTTAAATCAGGAAAAAAAAAACCACTGAATCCTTGGACCACATTAGAAAAACAAAGACATTTCCACTAGAGCTGTAGACCTAGGCCTTCACCTGAAGATGCATTAGGTGACTCACTAGGAGCTCCAAACAAGAACAAGCACCAGCGCGAAACAAGCCACAATGATATCAAACAAGACACCTGGCTGATGACATCATCACTACGCGACATCATTTGCCTCGTTTCCCCTGCAAACAGGCGGAATTATTAGGCTAAGAAGATATGGATTAACAGTAGTAACAAATCAGAGGATTCCCCTTTCTTAGATACGAGAGGGGAGGGGTGATGGTCTCCTCTACCCGCGCCTGGAAATAACTAGGTGCAAATGAATCTCTGGGATAGAGGTGCATGTGAATGAAGCTTGCTCCTGATGTTCTGGGTCACTTAATTTCCAAGATCATTGGCTGCTTGCAAAAACTGGGCATTGACTTTCTCCCTGTGAGCCAGCAATTCAATCCAATCACACTGTTGGTTAGAGGAGAAGTGGAAAACCACACTTAATCCCCCAGCCTCTGAGAACCTGGCAGATGTGGAAACTAAGGGAAACTAAAAGAGAAGAACACACAAGGATGCCAACTTTCCTTGGGCACAGCAGTCCCTTAAACAGGAACATCTGACTATCTCACAGAAGACAATGAGACACAAATGAGTAAGCCTCGGTCTACTTCTTACAGAATTCTCCTTACAGAAGAGTCCCAAAGATGCTTTTTCAAAAGGCAACTGGACTTGGTTTTTCCTTGGAAGACGTTTCGCTTCTCATTCAAGAAGCTTCTTCCGTTCTGGATATTCTTGGGTGAGAAGCAAAATGTCTTCAAGAAAAAGCAAAGTCCAGTTGCCTTTTGAAAAAGGCAACCATGACCCGGATGACTGAGAATCTCCATAAGGTAAAGGTAAAGGTTCCCCTGCACATGCGTGCTAGTCGTTTCTGACTCTAGGGGCCGGTGCTCATCTCCGTTTCAAAGCTGAAGAGCTAGCGCTTGTCCGAGGACGTCTCCGTGGTCACGTGGCCGGCATGACTAGACGTCAAAGGCGAACGGAACGCTGTTACCTTCCCACCGTAGTGGTCCCTATTTTTCTACTTGCATTTTTACGTGCTTTTGAACTGCTAGGTTGGCAGAAGCTGGGACGAGTAACAGGCGCTCACTCTGTTACGCGGCACTCGGGATTTTATCCGCCAAACTGCCGACCTTCTGATCGACAAGCTCAGCGTCTTAACTCACTGAGCCACCACATCCCATGATGTGAGAATCTCCATAGACCCTTACAAAAGAGATCCAAATTCAAGGTTAGACAAATCCCCTCACATAGGATGCTAGCAATTCAGAGTTCTAACCCAAACAGGATGTACTTAAATTTATATGCAGAAGGGTCTTTTATTCTAGTTGATATGGAGGTGCATCCAGGTGAGTTAAATTTGACATAGACCCTGACTTTCACTTATCACTGTCAATCTACATTTCGTGAGAACATGATCTCGCCTGCTTATTGCCTGAAGATGGTGGATTCAACTTCTGAGCAATTCAGTAGCTTCTCGGGATCACAAGTGTGGTTGGAAATAAGGTTAATCAAGGGATTAATGTGCAACTTCAACAGATAACTGCAAAGACCAAACGAAACTTGAAAGAACTACCGTGAACAATATTTCACGTATTGGAAGCATGAGAGGCCAGACAAGTTATTGCATAGCAATTAAGACTCCCTGTTCAAAATGCCCAAGCACAGGAAAAAAAACAAACGTCTAACAGGTTGAATTCGGCGGTCTTTTGACTCCCCTCCAACAAGGATTTTAGGATTCAGAAAACTGAACCCAAAGCTGCAATGAGAAACAAAATGGTGCCGTAAAAAACAAACAAAAAAACCAGCCAGCTGTTGCTAGGTTGCTGATGAGAGAATGGTTAAAAGGACTTCTAGATTCCTCACGTCCCCGTTTTTAAAGTAAAACAAGCCTACATGCGGTGATTTCTCACACAGTCTGCTCCCACGGAGTTTCTGCAGGACTTTTACAGAAAAAACAGATGAGATGGGACATGAACTACCAACATGCAGAAGCAATACACAGAAGGACAAAAAAACAGGCAGACAAAAAAAAATGAGCTTCTTGGTCAGAGGTGGACAGTAGGCGGGATTAAAAGGATGTTACTTCCACTCTTGGCAGCTTTCCAGACCAAAATGTCTGCGCCACACCTGAGAGCAGGAATCTTAGCAGCAGGATTTAATAAGAAGCGTATTCTCTCCTTGCCCAAAGTCACGTGGAGGAATCATGAGCTGGACGGCCCCTAGGCTAGGTTGTTGTTGTTTTCGATGCGCTGCACCATCATGGAGACCAGCTTCTCAAGGGTGCGGGCGCTCTGGCGGCTGGCTTCCAAGACTTCTTCGTGGTTGGCCTTCTCTTTGGTGTCATAGTCCAGAATGGCTTTGTTGGTGATAAGGGAGAAGCCAAAAACCTGGAGGCCGCAGTGACGGGCCACAATGACTTCAGGGACCGTGCTCATGCCTGGAAGCGGGAAGAAAAGGGGAAAGCATTAGAGCAGGGGTCCCCAACCCCCGGTCCATGGACTGGCACCGGGCCGCGGCATGCCAAAAACTGGTTCACGCAAATAAGCAAAGCCCCATCCTCATGATACACGCAGTACATGAAACCACACCCTCTCCGGTCCGCAGAAAAACCTCTCTCCACGGAAGGGGTCCCTGGTGCTCAAAAGGTTGGGGGCCTCTGCATTAGAGGATCAGTTTTCAGGAGGATTGGGAAGGATGAGGACATAGCTCTCTTAACACCCCGCCAAACTGGAGGAAGAGGACCACCTATACATTGTTGTGATTCAGGGTCAGCCTGTGGGTTCGGCAGTTGGGTCGGACGACTCAGAGGAGGGGAGTGTTGAAGAGCTTGCTGATGAGAGCCCTCAGCCAGGCCCCTCCCACCTGGTCACGACGGAGACCCAGCTGTGTGAGCCTGACAGCGTGGATGAAGATGACCCACAGCTGGCCCTGTTCAAGGACGCCCGACGCAGGAGGCAGTCAATCAGGAGTAAACAGAGGAAGGCAATGGGGCACCTCGGAAGGAGGCAGAGAGAAGCCACGCCCTGAACTGTATAAAAGGGGAATGCGTGGGAGGGCTGGTTTGCTGAAGGCAACCGCTTGAATAGTTCCTGTTTCATAGCTCCTGTTTCATGGTTGGTGTCTTGTTTTGCTCTGTTTTATTTTAATAAATTTGGCAGGCTTAATTCCAGCCTCTTGCCGTTTGTAAAGGGGTTGTCCCTGCCTTTTCTGCAGGGCCGGTAGCAGGCTGGTACAGAACATACATAACCAATAGAGGAGAATGTTTGTAGCTCAGGGTTGAAATGAGGGATTCGTGGTGGTCTCTGAGCTTGGTTGTATTGTGCTTTGATGGTGTTGCCTAGTTTGGTAATGAAATGTCTGCAACAAAAAAAAACCCAACCAAGCACAGAGACTACCAAGAACTCTGTCAATCAATAACATTCTTTTGAGGTAAACAATGCCTCAGAGTCACTTGAAAAGCCCATACGTCGGAAACGTGACAAACTCCTCTCAAAATTAAACTCACGGCAGCAAACATACCAGTACTCCTTCCTTCTCCTGTGTTCCCCACAAAAGCAAGTCTATGAGGTGAGTTGGGCTGAGAGGGAGAGTGGTCCGAGGTCATCCAACTGTTTTTTCATGCCTACGGCAGGATTAGAACTCACAGTCTCCTAGTTTCTAGCCTGGTGCCTTAATCACTAGAAGAAATGGGTTCTCTATAGCAGCAGTCTCCAAACGTTTTGGTACCAGGGACTGGTTTCATGGAAGACAATTTTTCCATGGACCAGGAAAGGGAGAGAAGGGTTTGCATACAACCTAGATCTGGCACGTGTGCAGACGAAGCTTCGCTCGCTCACCTGCTGCTTGTGCGGCCTGTTCCTAACAGGTCATGGACCGGCACCGGTCCACAGCCTGTTCTATAGCTTGGGAAGCTTTGGAAAATAGCTTGGGAGCGTCTGATCCCTTTCTCTTGCACGGCTTTCTTAAGTACTTTTAATATCTGAAATCAGCCTTTTGTCCAGTTTACTATCAGTGACATAAGGAAGGAGATTCCTAAATACAGCCACCCCAGGTTCTCCGACCTGGAAAAGAGTTTAGAATCTGTCCGGATTTAAAAAAATATATATTGCAAAAGAAGACAATCTTCTTCTGTACTTTTGCCTGAAAAGTAATCAGGTCATCAGGAGTTGGCATGGAGAAAGACTTGGTTTGACCTATGCCCCAGGAGGAACATTTCCCCTTAGCTCTGTCCTTGACTGACCGACGGCATCAACGCCCAGCCTCTGCAGCAAACGGCACTCGGCGATGGTCTCGTAGTTGGGGCCTCCCACGGAGCAGTAGACCCCCTCCCTCATGCAGCCAGAGCAGCCCATTTCAGAAGCCACCATAACGGCCAGTTTTCTCAAGTCTTCATTGTAGGCATCCGACATGGCTGGAAAACGAATACCAAACCTGCAGAAATGAATGGAGAAAAATGAGCCGTGGGATTCATCCCAAAGGGCATGTAGCTAAATGTCTACAGAGATTCTCAGTCATCCAGGTCATGGTTGCCCCAAAGGTGCATTTTTTCAGGAGGCAACTGGACTTTCTTTTTCTTTTCTCCTTTGGAGACTTTTCGCTTCTCATCCAAGAAGCTTCTTCAGCGCTGACTTCACTCCCCACCATCTAGTCAGAGCTGAAAAAGGTTCAGGGAAGAGAAGCGAAAGGTCTTCAAAGAAAAAAAAACAAACAAGAAAGTCCAGTTGCCTCCTGGAAAAAAAAAAAGCAAATTTGAAGAGAGTCGTGGGATTGTATCCCTTTGTTTGCATCTGAAAAATCGCCCGTAATTCTGTTTAAATCAGAAATTGTCAGAATCCATTTATATCACATTCATAAATGTATGTTTAAAACATTATCCCCGCCCCATGGATTCTGCCATCTCCTAAGGAAGGAGGAGCGGATGTGGTTTCAGCCTGCCTTGGGTTATTTCAAAGACCAAGGGAAACCTTTTGAACTGGGGGAACAAAGGGGAGGGTTAGGGAAGAAGGCATCTGGCCTGTGTCTCCATTTGAATCTGTAAAGGAAGAAGGCAATAACCGTAAAGATCCGAAGTTCCCTTTTTCCCACGAAAGGGATGACACGAAGTAAATGATGGGGGGGCTGACCAAATGGGGTTGAGGGAAGGGGGGGGGGTTGAACCGGGAACTCTTTATAAAGTTTCAATCTGTAAAACAATACCAGGTCCTGTCTTGTATTTCCACGACCAAACATGTCCTAGTAAAAATTCCTTTTGGACTAGAACTGACTCCAAGAGTTTTTGTTTTCCTAAGACGTGGATTGGGGTGGGTCCTGACAGAAACGTTCGTAAAGGCTGGGAAGGCAGCCTTGGACCCTGAACTAAAATACATGGCCCTAATGCTGCAAAGCTGACCCTAGCGTCTTCGACTTAATGATGATTCATTTAACAACTGTTTGAAGTTATGACAACCCTAAAAAATGTGAATTATGACCAGGTCCTTCGCACTTATGGCTGTCGCAATGGCCCCACAGTCACATGATCAAAACGTGAGTGCTTGGCAACGAGCACGTCTTTACAACCGTTGCAGTGTCCCAGGGTCACATGATCACCAGTTGAGAGCTTTCCCATGGGGCTTCCAACAAGCAAAGTTAATGGGGGTGGGGGAGGAAGCTAGATTCACTTAACACTGTGATTCATTTAACAAAAATGGCGAAAAGATTGTAAAATTGAACATGAGTCCGTCCACTTCTGCATCGCTTGGCGACTGTAGTGGAATGTAGTCTGGAATCCTAGGAGGGGAATGCTTCTCAGAAGGCAAAGAGATAACAGAGCTTGGAATGTCTGGTAGACAGAAAGGAAGAGGGCTAAGACTGACCTTCCCTAGCAGTTCACAGAGTATATCTACAGATATAGTTGTTCTAGTCTAAGACTCTAGAAAGAGTACAGAGAAGAGCAACAAAGATGATTAGGCGACTGGAGGCTGAAACATATAAGGAACGGTTGCTGGAATTGGGTATGTCCAGTTTAATGAAAAGAAGCACTAAGGGTGACATGATAGCAGTGTTCCAATATTTCAGTGACTGCCACAAAGAAGAGGGAGTCAAGGTATTCTCCAAAGAGCTTGAAGGCAGGACAAGAAGCAACAGATGGAAACTAATCAAGGAGAGAAGCAACCTAGAACTAAAGAGAAATTTCCTGACAGTTAGAACAATTAAGTAGTGGAACAACCTGCCTCCAGAAGTTGTAAATGCTGCAACACTGGAAGTATTTCAAGAAGAGACTGGACAGCCATTTGTCTGGAATAGTATAGGGTTTCCTGCCTGAGCAGGGGGTTGGACTTGGTGACCTCCAAGGTACCTTCTAACGTGATGATGATAATGATGATGATGATGCAAGATTGATGTCAGGACCAACAACGATATGTAGAGTTACTTCAGCGTTGTTTCTTTATTGTTCCACAGACAGAATCTTGCCAGAATAAAGCAACTACTTGCAAAACTACAGCTAGTCCTCAACGTACAACCAAACTTCAGCCCGAAATTTCCATTCCTAAGCACGACAGTTGTTAAGTGACTTTTGTCCCATTTTACAATCTTTCTTGCCAGTTGCTAAGTGAATCGCTGCAGTTGTTTAGTTAGCAACACAGTTGTGAAATAAATCTGATCTGTGGTGGCACAATGGTTAGAATGCAGTATTACAGATTAACTCTGCTCACTACCAGGAGTTCGATCCCGAACGACTCAGGTCGACTCAGCCTTCCATCCTTTCCAGATGGGCAAAATGAAGTCCCAGACTGTTGGGGGCAATAGGCCGACTCTGTATTACCACTTAGAGAGGGCTGTAAAACACTATGAAGCCGTTTATAAGTCTAAGTGCAATTGCTATTTGGCTTCCCCAGACTTTACTTGACAGAGATTCCAAAGGTGATCACACGATCCCAGGACACTGGAACCATCATAAATATTTGACATTTGCCAAGCATCCTAATTTTGATCACATGACCACAGGGATGCTGCAACGGCTGTAAGTGTGGAAAATGGTGGTAACTCCTTTTTTTTTAGGACCGTTGAAATAAGGCCTTTGAACTATGGTACTGGAGAAGACTCCTATGAATCCCTTGGACTGCAAGACGTTCAAACCGGTCAGTCCTAGAGGAGATCAACCCTGACTGCTCTTTAGAAGGCCAGATCCTAAAGTTAAAACTCAAATACTTTGGCCACCTAATGAGAAGGAAGGACTCACTGGAGGAGAGCCTAATGCTGGGAAAGGTTGAGGGCAAGAGAAGAAGGGACGACAGAGAATGAGGTGGCTGGATGGAGTCACTGAAGCAGTAGGCGTGAGCTTAAATGGACTCCAAAAGATGGTAGAGGACAGGAAGGCCTGGAGGAACGTTGTCCATGGGGTCGCGATGGGTCGGACACGATTAACAGCTAACAACAAACAACGTATCTGAACAATCAGTAAACAAATAGTTGAAAGTTGAGGACTATCTTTATAGATATCGTCTGTTTGCTAGCTCTCTTCCTGCCTACTAGACATTTCAACCCTCACGGTCTCATTGCCTCCTTAGAAGTAGCCCCTCCCCCCTGGGATTCCAGGCTACATTTCACCACAGTGACAGAAGTCCTCGTCCCAACTGTGGATGTAAGTCAGGGACTATCTGTAGTCCAATTTCAAAACTGCTCTGGAAGCAGTCATTGAAAGAACCACGGAGAAACTGCTTTCTCTCTCACAGAAGTCCAACGAAGCAAGAAGCTCACGTTACCTCTCATCGTTCGGTCCCGCCAAAGGGTTTTGCCCAGAAAATCCAGGCATGTTGACGTGGTCTTGGATTATCATGATGTCCCCGACTTTGAAAGCAGGATTGAGCCCCCCTGCTGCATTGGTGACAATGAGGGTTTCAACACCAATCAGATGGAAGATCCGAACTGGGAAGGTCACCTGGGAGCAGAAAACAAAGGAAGATCCTGAAGGGGTGTTATGGCATGGAGCGAGGGCAAGATACAGGAAGCTCGTCTCCAGTTTTCTGACGGCTCTAAGAAAAGCAAGGGATCCATCTGTCCGAATTTTACCTGCAATCATCTGTAGTCTCCTTTGGAAGGGCACTGTTTTACAGTATCTAAACACTTAACAAAGAAAGACACACCCCCTTGGCTTGGAGGCACTTAAACGTTCCGCTTTATAGAATTCAAGAATCTGTCTCTGCTCTTTTTCCACCAGTGAAATAAGTTGTCAGCTCTTCGGAGCAATATAACAGGAGCAGTATTCATAGATTTCATGGCTGCATATAATACCATCAATCTTAGAAGGCCGAAAAAAGGAAAAGTTTATGATATCGTCAGGAATCTGCTTCAGAATCATATTTTTTTGGGTGGCGTTCCAAGGAAGGTGAAGTAGATGCAGGAGCCAAAGGAACGGCTTACCACAAGGTAGTACATTGGCTCCAACTCTTTGTAATATTTACACCAATGATCAGCCACTCTCTGAAGGCATTAACAACTATACGTCTGCTGACGATCGAGCAACAGTTGAAGAGGGAAAAACATTTGAGGAGGCTGAACAATGTTTCACTGAAGCCTGAAGCTGGATTGATGCTACTGAGATTGATGCTACTTCGGTCCTTCCGCTGTGACCTGAAGACGTGGTTGTTCCAACAAGCGAGCCTGGACCGACTACGGTCTTAATTGGCTTTTTACTGGTTTTTAAATTGTCATATAATTATTGTATTTATTGTTTAATTCTTTTTAAAATTTTCTATTTTATGTTTTTCAATTTTCATTGTGTGCGCCGCCCTGAATCCTTAGGGAGAAGGGCGGCATATAAATTTAATAAAATAAATAAATAAATAAACCAAAACCAAATTCCACCCATTCCGAGGCAGCTCCTGGATGGAATAAGTAAGGGAAACCCACCTTAAATGCCCACTGAGCTATATACAACCTCAAACCTTCTTGTGAATTAAAGTTGAGTCGAAGGCAAAAACGCAAGAACAAGTTCATCATTAGGTAGAGTAAAGGAGTTTATAAAGGGCGTTGCTCCATTTAGTTTAAAATTATTCCAGTCTGGCCTGGAACTTCCCTAGGATGAATGTGGCGATTCCCCAAGTATTTTTCCTTTCTTCACAAGAATACAAGTCACAAATTTTGCAGCTGTATCTCTTGCAAAGATCTACTGGCTTTTGCATGCATTCATACATACATATATCCCTTTGAAGGAGATTAGCTGAGAGAACCTGCCTGGCCTAAGTTCACCCTGCCTGGAGACTTCCTTTTGCATTTTTTAAATTTTGGACTAATAGTACTGAAAAGTATCTTTGAGTGTGCTCAGAGAACACTTGGTCCTTTTATTATAATTCATTGGTTTTCCACAGTTGCTCAAATTATGATTGGATCAACACTTTAGTTTTGAAATGCCTGCAGGTCTGAGAGGAGTAACTCACCTTCCACAGTGGGTAGCCTTCGTACATATGGAATCGACCTTTCATCACTACAGTCGGCGTCCCACTCAAGTTCCCAAACACCAGCTTCCCAGCGTGGCCTACAACTTTAATAAGAGAAGGAAAAGGTTAAACATTGTGCTGATGCCCCCGGTGGCCATTTTGTTGCATTGCAGCTTCTCTGTATCCTGTTGGTTTATGGCACCACCCAGTGTTCTCCATGACAATTACACTCCCTGGCCATCTCCCATTACCTGTGCTTTGGGGAAAGTTGGGTATCTCAGAGTATTCAAACACGACTTGGTCCTTTAGAAGGTCAGCCAGCCCCCCAAGTCCTGAACCGCAGATGACAGCCACTCGGGGCCGATGCTTGGTTTTATTCAGGAGCCAATCTGCTGTCTGCTTATAATCCTCATAGGTGTATCTGAAACCAGAAAAGATTCAGATGAGATGGGGGAAACAGGGTTAATTGTTTGACCTGCAGGACTGAGGATTCACCAGTAGATGGCAGAAAATATGCACACAAAACTCTAATGAGGAGTGTTTGATTTGAATTCTAAAGAAACCACATTAAAATAAACTTGTGTTTTCCAACGGGCGGGACAGGAGGTGGCAGGCAACTGCATCAACCAGAGACAGGAAAGCAGGAAAAGAATGACTCAGCTGTCAAAATATTATGTGAGAGGAAAGAAAAAAAGCCATATTAGTGGTTTAGTTATTTCTCCAACAGTGACGCTTTAGGAAAACTCCTTTCATACAGACAGGGCTTTTCAACCTTTTCATCCCTTGTACCACTTTTAGGACAAGGCAATGTCCGAGTACCACCAGGCGCCCAGCAAGGTGTCAAAAACTTGACCAAAAAAAAAAAAAGGAAAAAAAATGATGATAAAGTACAGGTAGTCTTTGACTTACAATTCACTTAGTGACTGTTCAAAGTTACGATGGCACTGAAAAAAGTGACTTATGACCATTTTTCACACTTATGACCGTTGCAGCATCATGTGATTTACATTCGGATGCTTGGCAATCGATTCATATTTATGATGGTCACATTGTTCCAGGGTCATGTGATCGCCTTTTGCAACCTTCTGACAAGCAAAGTTAGTGGGGAAACCAGATTCACTTAACAATCATGTTACTAATTTAATTTCTCTCCCTCTTTCTCTCCCTCTCTCTCCCCCCTCCCTCTTTCTCTCTCCTCTCTCTCTCTTTCTCTCGTTCCCTCTATTTCTCCCTTTCTCTCTCTCCCTCTATTTCCCTCCCTCTTTCTTTCTCGTCTCTCCCTCTTTCTCTCTCTCCCTCTTTCCCTCTCTATTTCTCCCTCTCTCCCTCTTTCCCTCTTTCTCCCTCTTTCTCTCTCTCCATTTCCCTCCCTTTCTCCTTCTCTCTCTCCCTCTTTCTCTCCCTCTTTATTTCTCTCTCTCCCTTTTTCTCCCTCCCTATTTCTTTCTCCTTCTCTCTCTCCCTCTTTCTCTCCCTCTCTCTATATCTCCCTTTCTCCCTCTATTTCCCTCCCTCTTTATTTCTCCTTGTCTCTCTCTCCCTCTTTCTCTCCCTCTTTCCCTCTCTCTATTTCTCCCTCTTTTTCTCTCTCCCTCTATTTCCCTCCCTCTTTCTCCTTCTCTCTCCCTTTCTCTCCCTCTTTATTTCTCTATCTCCCTCCCTATTTCTTTCTCCTTCTCTCTCTCTATTTCTCTCTCTCCTCTCCCTCTCTCTTTTTCTCTCTCTCCCTCCCTCTCCCATTGTCCCTTCCTTCTTTCCTTCTTCCCTCTCTCCCATTGTAATTTCTTTCCTTCCAAATCCATTTTTACCAAGAAACCTGATGCCCACTTAACTCTTTATGAAGCACCGGAGGAAAGTTGGGGAAGATCTATCAATGATACTTGGAGGTTGCTAGCTCATTTAATAAGCTTTATTCCAGCTCAGAGTCAATCCATGCATGCCAACAATGCTGCTGTGGACCGCGGGGCAGGAAGGCGCCCTTCACACAGGAGGGATGGAAGATGCACCAAAGCACCCTTCGCCCTGCTCGCCTTCTGCACACGCGGCCGGAGTCCCGGGTGGGGGGGGAGATCCGGCACTCAGGGAAGCGCACGCTAGCAACTCACAACCAGCTGCTCTTGGGGGACGGAGGCACAAAGCTGGCCAGACAGGACTCGGAGCGGTTGACCGTCCCGGACTACAGCTGCGCTTCCACCTTTCCCAGGGCGGCCCCCGCAGCGGAGCGCAGCACAGAGCACTAGCATGCCCCACTGCCACAGAAGCGGCCCACCGCAGCAGCCCCAACTCCTTCACCCCCGACAGGCCCTCGTCCCGGAGCCTCTCACTGCTGGAAACCTGCAGCGGCGGCATAGCAGGGCTTGCGAAAAGCGGGGCGGGTGGCGGTGGCTGCTCCCAGCGCCAACTAAGGGCAAGCAGGGAAGGCCGCTCCTGCTCGAAAGCCAGGATTTGGCAGCCGGCGAGCTGCTCGCGCGGGCTTTCCTGAAGCTGGCAGGCCGAATGGGGACCGGCCTCCCCCTCTCCACGCTAGAGCAGCACCCGCGGAGGCGGCCCTGTGGCCCAGCTTTCTCTTACAGAAAGCAAGCTGAAATTGAGCGAGGGAGATTGCAGCAGTGCGAGATTGGCCGATTGGCATTCCTGGCAATCTCACTTGCTCCGTTTCAGCTTGCTTTCTCTTGCAGCAAGACAAGCTGAAACCAAGCGAGGGACATTGCAGCAGCGCGAGATCGGCCGATTGGCGTTCCTGGCAATCTCCCTCGCTCCGTTTCAGCTTGCTTTCTCTTGCAGCAACGCAAGCTGAAACCGAGCGAGGGAGATTGCAGCAGCGTGAGATCGGCCAATTGGCGTTCCTGGCAATCTCCCTCGCTCTGTTTCAGCTTGCTTTCTCTTGCAGCAAGGCAAGCTGAAACCGAGCGAGGGAGATTGCAGCAGCGTGAGATTGGCGTTTCTCAGCATGTGCCGATTCGTGCTCCTGGCAATCTCCCTTGCTTTCCACTTGCGGAGGTCAGGGCTGGTCATACGGATCAGCTGACGATTCCATACGGCCGGCCCCGACCTCCGCCAATGGGTTCCAGTCGGTGGAGGTCAGGGCCAGCTGTACGGAGTTGCCAACAGTAGGGGGGGAGGGAGTCGGGCGCGTTTTTCCCTTCACACCCGCATTCTGATGGCTTCACCTGCCCTGGCGCGCATCAGGAAAACAAACGTGGGCCTCGATTCCCACCTGCTGTCGCAGGATGAATCCTCGGGTAGGGCGTACGCTGTCTGGCCGCTTTGCTTTCCCCTTTGCAATGCACATAGGGAAGAGGAGAGGGGGAAATCTCTCGAGCCCCAGGAGGGAGGCAATGTGAGGGCCGTGAGGGGTATCGCAAGCTCACGGCGGGGGGAGGGGGGAGGAAAAGAAGATGGACGCGAGTGGACGCAAACACCTACCTGCTGAGGGAGTGGATGGCTTTGTCCCCTTCAGGCTTGCACTTGTTTCTGGGGGAAGGACAACATGGCTGCTGCACAATGAGTCCCAGGGGAGCGCGGGGCCTCACTCTGCGCCTGCGCTCTTCGCGCGGCCTGGTAGGTTCCTGCAGCAGCATGTTTTCCGGCAGCAAGTTAGCTAGGAAGGAGCAGGGGGGAGGTGGGGGCAGGCGGGGGGGGCAGGAAGGCGATGTGCCACGTGCTCGCATACCACCAGTGGTACGCGTACCACCGGTTGAAAAGCCCTGCTTTCTTACACAGTACATTAGCAATTCCCCCCCATAAGGATTTATTTCAAATATTTTTTTTATTATGCTCATATTCTACTTATTCTCACCAGACTACACAGAGACCTCGGTGACTAGAGGTAGTCCTTAGCTTATGACCACAAATGAGCCCAAAATTTCCGCTGCTAAGCAAGGCAGTTGTTAAGCGGGTTACAGCCCATTTTACAGCATTTTATGCCATCGTTGTGAAGTGGCGCTGCAATTATTTAAGGAAAACGTGCAATTATTAAACGAATCAGGCTTCTCCCATTGGCTTTGCTTGTCAGAAGCCAGGCAGCTGGGAAGGTTACAAATGGTGGTAACATGATCCCAGGACAACGCAACAGTCATAATAAGTACATGCCAGTTACCAAGAGTCTGAATTTTGATCAAGTGACCATGGGGGACCATGCTGCATTGATCGTGAAGTGTGAAAACCGGCTGTTGTAATTTCGAATGGCCACTAAACAATACCTGCTCTCTGTAATAAGGTTACTTATCCTTAAGTTCTCAAAGTTCCCAATTTAGTTTCTCTCTCTCTCTCTCTCTCTCTCCTTCCCCCCCTCCCCCCCTCTCCTTTTTCTGCACCTTTTGCATTTCTTCCTGGATCATTTCAATCCATTAGGCTACAGAAGAGTTCTAGAAAAGGCTTGTGCACAACTGGAACAGCTGACCACTTTGATTAAGCAGGGAACAACAATTGTACTTTTACAAAAGTCTGGAAAACCTTTATGGAGGTTTTTTCCCCCTGAAGATATTACTTTTTCATAGCTTTCTTTTTCCCCACTTTTCTTTTTATGTTTTTGTAGTCTTTTAATTCTGTCCAAAATCCTTTTTTATTTAACATATTTATATTCACAAACACTCACACACATACGCATACAAACACACACTATTCATGGGTTTAATAAATTCCTCTGGGCGAACTGGCTGGATAAGAAAAGCTCAGGTACTTTTCCATCAGACACAGACACACACACACACAAAACAACTATGAAGTGAATGAATGCTCAAGCATGCCAGCCAAAAGCTAACCTTGCTTGTGATCATCACAGTTTGCTAAGCCCAAATTCCAGCTAGTCCATGGGAGCCCCTAATATCAGAAACATCAATTAGACCAAAAGTCTTAAATCAGGAGAAGTGGCACCCACCAATTTAGACCACAAAGGTAAAGGAAAAAGTTGTTTGAGGGTTTTTTGTGGGTAAATAAAATCTTTGGGCCAAATATCTCCTGGTGTTTTTAGACCAGTATTTCTCAAGCATGGCAACTTGGCTGGAGAATTCTGGGAATTGACATCCACGCCTCAGTTGCCACGCTTGAGAAATACTGTTTTAAAGACATACTCCTATCATTTTTTTGGTAGCAGAATGAAAGTGCTGTGCTGTTATTTCAACTGGACTGTTTACTTGATCTCCTACTCCTGGGATTTCATAGTGGTCCCCCATCCAAGGACTAAGCAGTTCCTGTCCTGCTTTAACTTTTCAAGTGCAACCAGATCTTGAAAGAGTGGGATTTATTATTATCTCCCTGCTGTCTTTGGAAATTGAGTGCACAGTTCTGGGAATTCAGAAATGGAAGGCAGCAGATAATGCAGCGTGCCAACAAAGGACCTGGAGGGAGCCTTACAGTGTGAAGTGTCACACCCTTTTCGCCTGCACAAACAGCCATGTCTACAAAGTAGCTTTGCCACTTCTAATTAGAGTACACAGTGGGCCACAATTGGTGGCCAACGCCTTTTGGAGGCATCTCATGTGATGGGCACATCAAAGCAGGAAGCAACTGAAATTAAGCTTTGTTCTAATCTATTATACACACCGCCCAATTACCCTGTACAAACCAGGCATTTAAATGTATCACCTTTTAATATTGCTAGAAATAAGATATTGACTACTCCAAAAAAGCAAAGGGAGGGCAAACCAGCCTAGAAATGGGTTTTATTTCAAGCCAGTGCTTAGTAAGGGCAATGGAAAAGTTTCTGAACTGAATTTTTGAAAACTTTTAAGACCTCACGGGCTTAGCCGTTGCCTCCTGCCTCCATTCTTCCTGGGAATGGAAAATCATAACATGCAATTTCATTTCTCCCTTACAATATATGCGAGCGTTGACAGGTAGTCCTCTATTTACAACCACAATTGGGCCCAAACTTTCCGTGGCTAAGTGAGACAGCTACTAAGTGACTTTTGCCCCATTGTACAATCTTTCTCGGCACAGTCGTTAAGTAAATCCCTGCAAAGTAATTTAGTAATTTACTAAGTAAGTAAATTAGTAATGCCATTGTTTAAGTGAATATGGCTCCCCCGTTGATTTTGCTTGTCAGAAGGTGGCAAAAGGGGATCACCTGGCCGTGGGACACTGCAACTGTCATAAATATAATTCAGTTGTCAAGCATCTGAATTTTCATCAGGTGATCATGGAAATACTGCCACAGTCGTAAGTGTGAAAAACATTCATAAGTCACTTTTTTCAGTGGCGTTGTAATTTTGAACTGCCCCTAAACTAATAGTTGAGTGTGTTCCATGCATTTAAAATCACAATAATTTGCTTGTGGTTAGGACCGGGAGGCTCTCTGCACATGTTCAGTTGCAATTTTGCTTATCCATTAGGTAAACCCACAGAGACAATCTCTCTCTCTCTCTCTCTCTCTCTCTCTCTCTCTCTCTCTCTCTCTCTCTCTCTCTCTCTCTCTCACACACACACACACACACACACACACACATCTCTCTCTCTCACACACACACACACACATCCATTAGGTAAACCCACAGAGACAATCTCTCTCTCTCTCTCTCTCTCTCTCTCTCTCTCTCTCTCACACACACACACACACACACACACACACATACACATTCATTAGGTAAACCCACAGAGACAATCTCTCTCTCTCTCTCTCTCTCTCTCTCTCTCTCTCACACACACACACACACACACACACACACACACACGGACGGGAAGCAGGAAATAAAGCCCAGTCTCCAGGGATTTATCTGAACTCTTGAAGCCAAAATTGTCTCCCTTAAATATTTTAAACACTATAGAAAAGGGGGGAAGAGATTATTGTTGTTGTTACTATGGTTATTTATTATATTTAGAAGCCAGCTGATTACAAAATGCTTCCACGAGGCTTACAGTTAAGAAAGATTTAATAGGAAATGTTACACAACTGGACAACCACACCCGATATATAAAAAAAACACACAACCAACAAAGCTTAACAGGCACCCCACCTCTTGCCTGGGGAATTCATTTTAAGAGTCCGAGAACATTATGGTGGGGGGGAGCGATATTGCTATCTGGGGAAATATTATTTCAAAAAGTGGGTGCTGCGACAGAGAAGGGATACTGATAGTCCTCAATTTACAGCCAGAGTTAAGATCAGAATTTCTGTTGCTAAGCAAGATAGTGAATTGAGACAGATTTTACTAAGTGACTCTTGCCATTGTTAAGCAAATCTTGCCATTGTTAAGCAAATTCAGTTTCCCCCACAAATTGACTTTACTTCTCAGAAGCCAGCTGGCAAGGTCACAAAAGGCAATCAAATGACCCTGGGATGCTGCAATTGTCATAAGGAATTCCAGTTGCCATATACCTCCATTTTTTCACCATGAGATGTTCAGAAGTGCCAGGACCGCTGACGTCATCAGTTGCTGCCACAGCTGTTAAGTGCAAGGACCGCTCATAAATCATTTTTTTCCAGTGCCCTTGCAACTTCAAATGGTTGCTGAACAAATGGTCGTGAATCGAGGACTATGGCAGACCGGCTGCAACTTACAGCCTCTAAATAGAAACGATCCTCAGCTCCATTTGTTGAAAAAGATATAATTTCACTAGAAATCAAGTGTATGGCAATAATGCATGGCCAGAACTGAGAATCGCGTGCCAAAATCCCTCCGTTCAACTTTTCCCTCCCTTAGCTGTCTCTCATCACTGCCTCCCTCTCCAACCCATCAAGTCCAAGCCAGATGTTTTGAGAATGGGTAGGCTGGGTGACCTTGAAATGGCCTTCCAGGAGATAACAGCAAGCAGCAGGGGGGAGGGAGGCAGCTGACAGGCTACAGGTAGTCCTCGACTTACAATCATTCATTTAGTGACCGAAGTTATAATGGCACTGGGGGGAAAAAAAGTGATTGATGGCCATTTTTCACCCTTTATGACCTTTGCAGCATCTCCATGGTCTCCTAATCAAAATTTGGATGCTTGGCAATCAGCTGTTATTTAGGACAGTTGCAGTGTCCCGGGATCACGTGATCCCCTTTTATGACCTTCTGACAAGCTAAGTCAGGGGTGTCAAACTCAATTTCATTGAGGGCCGCATCAGCATCGCGGTTGCCCTCAAGGGGCCGGGTGGGTGTGGCCAGGGTGGGTGTGGCCTACTGGGTGGGCGTGGCTAGAGTGCGTATGACCTACTGGGTGGGCGTGGCCAGCTCTACATCGTTCGCATCAAGGGTGCCTATGGGGGCCTGGGCAGGAGTGGGACAGATCTGAGGGTCTCTGGCAGAAGGAGGGTCTCTGGGCCAGGGCCAAGGCAGTGGGGGCCGTTCCCTCACTGTTTCCAGGATGGCTTCGTGGGCCGCATGAAACCACTTCGCGGGCCAGATCCGGCCCCCGGGCCTTGTGTTTGACATGTCTGAGCTAAGTCAATGGGAGAAGCCAGATTCGCTTAACAACATCGCTGCTGCTAACTTACCAACTGCAGGTGGTTCACTTAACCACTGCGGCAAGAAAGGTCGTAAAATGGGGCAAAACTCACTTTAAGACCGCTTTTCACACTTACAATGTCGCGGCACCCCACATGATTAAAAATTGGGCCTTTGGGGAAAAAAACGTTATGTATTTATGACAGCGGCAGTGTCCCGGGGTCATGTCACCTGTCTTGCTTAGCAACAGAAATTTTGGGCTCAACTGTGGTCGTAAACAGAGGACCACCTGTAGTCACATTGTGTGTTGGGCAAAACCTTCTCAAAGAGATATGGCATGTTGAGGACTTGTGGGGGGTGGGGGTGGCATCACCCCCATCAGAGATTATCTTGCACCTGCAGCCTCTCTGGCCCAGGATGAGTAACAGCAAAGGTTTAATTAGTCCTGCCTTTTCCAAAGTGGTGCTTTCCAGAGCAGTTGGCCCTTGTTGTTGTTGTTGTTGTTAGTTGCGAAGTCGTGTCCGACCCATCGCGACCCTATGGACAACGTTCCTCCAGGCCTTCCTGTCCTCTACCATCTTCTGGAGTCCATCTAAGCTCACGCCTACTGCTTCAATGACTCCATCCAGCCACCTCATTCTCTGTCGTCCCCTTCTTCTATTGCCCTCAATCTTTCCCAGCATTAGGCTCTTCTCCAGTGAGTCCTTCCTTCTCATTAGGTGGCCAAAGTATTTGAGTTTTAGCTTCAGGATCTGGCCTTCTAAAGAGCAGTCAGGGTTGATCTCCTCTAGGACTGACCGGTTTGATCGCATTGCAGTCCAAGGAACTCGCAGGAGTCTTCTCCAGCACCATAGTTCAAAGGCTTCAATTCTTTGGCGCTCAGCCTTTCTTATGCTCCAGCTTTCACTGCCATACATTGCAACTGGGAAGACCATAGCCTTGACTATACACACTTTTGTTGACAGGGTGATGTATCTGCTTTTTAGTGTGCTGTCTAGATTTGTCATGGCTTTCCTCCCGAGGAGCAAGCGTCTTTTAATTTCTTGGCTACAGTCCCCATCTGCAGTGATCTTGGAGCCCAGGAAAATAAAATCTGTCACTACAGTTGGCCCTACAATGCTCCATTGATTGGGGAATTCTGGGAATTGCAGTTCCAATCCCCTGGAGAATATGTTATGATATTTAAATTCAGTAGCCGGAGCAGCGGGAGTTGTGCAGTGAGTCAGAACATTGTGAGGCAATCTGCGTTGTGATTGATTGCTGTGGGAGTGGAGTTCCCCTTTTCCCTCCGCCTTTTTCCTTTTGTGTGCCCTAGTTTATGCCGTTCTCTGATTTCCCTGCCAATTTACCTCATGGCGCTCCTGTTTGCCTGACTGTATCTTGTTTGATGTACATATAGGCATAAAATGTATTTATGTAAAACTACACATTTGTGTCAGCCTTTCTGACTTCCTTTGGACAGCTGCTGCGCAATTCCCTGACAGAATACCAATGAGAGATGATTGGATAGGAGGGTTGGGGAATTCTGGGAGTCGAAATCCAGACTTTTTTTCAAGTGAGTGTGGTTGGAAAACTCTATAGAGACAGAGCAGAAGCCAGATCAGGTTGGATGCATCCGGCTCAAAGTCACGTCCCCAAGCTGAGTCATACATCTTACAACAAACCTTTGCCACTTCTAAGATTATTATCAGCGCAAGCACACTAAGGTGCTGAGAAAATTTTAATTTCTGTGAGTGGGGAGCAGATGACAAGAAAGACCCAATCAATTCATCTCCCTTAATGCTCGCTAAACTCTCCATTCCTCTCCCCCAAACAGATGCACATGTTATGTTGTGTTTGCTCACAGCTTGTCAACTAACCACCACTTTTTGCAAACCAAAAATAAAATAAACGTTGTCCCAGCCCAACATACCTTCCTCATAGCTGAATGACGAGTTTAAAACAAAGCCAGTTAAAAACGAACGTACAAAAATAGCACTATACAGGTAGTCCTCAACTTACAAGAGTTCACTTAGTGACCATTCAGAGTTACAACGGCACTGACCATTGCAGCATTCCCATGGTTACATGAACAAAATTCAAATGCTTGGCAACTGGTTCATAGAGAATAGAGATGGAAGGGACCTTGGGAGTCTTCTAGTCCAGAACCTATACCATCTCAGACAAGTGACTGTCCAGTCTCCTCTTAAAAACCTCCAGTGATGGAGTGCCCATGATATTTATGATGGTAGCGGTGTCCTGGGGACATGTGACCTTCTGACAAAATCAGTGGAGAAGTCAGATTCACTTAACAACTATGTTACTAATTTAATAACTGCAAATGAGTCAAGAAAAGTCATAAACTGAGGCTTAACAAATGGCTCACTTAATGGCATAAATTTTGGGCTTGGTTCTGGTCGTAAGTTGAGGACTACCTGTATTCGCATAACATGAAAAAAAATGGAGTTGGTTTCTAACTTTTATTTCTACTTGGAGAGATGTCAGCGCCCATCCGGTTCAGTTATTTGATTGTTACGGTAAATTATTGTGCAAATCCAGAAAGTATGTTATAAATAATAAAATAATAAACCTTTATTGTCAAAGTACAACATGTGTACATTGAGATTAGCTGAGCCTCCCCCCGTATTATTATGTAAATCTTTTCTTCCTCTTTCTGTGTGCAGTGGCATCTGTGGCACCTGTCAGCAGCAGAGAATGCACAAGACGGGAAAATCCAGATAAGTCACTGGTTCACATGACAATCCAGATTGTCACTGAATTATGGAGAAGTAAGGGCGGAGAAGGAAATGAAAGCACCCAGAGGACTGAGATCCATTGTGAATTAAACAGGCATGTAAGTCAGGTAATCCTTGACTTATGACCCTAATACAGTCCAAAATTTCTCTTGCTAAGCAGGACGGTTGTTAAGTACGTTTTGCCCCATTTTATGACCTCCAAATGCTGTAAGAATCTGGATTACTGGAATTTGGAGGGGATCACCTGCCTAGGCTAACGACATGAAGAGGCTTAAGGGCACGATAAAACAGAAAATTATAGGTTCCAATAAGGAACCACAAGAAAAAAATGCAAGAGGTAGGAAAACAATAACCACCAGAAGGCAGAGTACCTGACTTTGCATCATAAAGTCTCTTTCCACACTTGGCAGAGGAGGCAAAAAAAAAAAAAAAGAAGCCGCTGAGGCATCTGTAGCTCCTGATTGGCTGATCTCCTGAAGGGTGTGTGAGCCAGCAAAATGCCTCATTGGTTCCCAGCCTGCAAAGAAGGAACTTGCGTTGCAGCAAAAGAAAAGGCCATCTGTGAGCGTGTGTGTGTGTGTGTATGTACATGCGTGCTTGTGCACACAACTCAGAAAATGTAATGCATTGTTTTAAAACATGCACAGGAACAAGGAGTCCTGCTTGTTCATGGGACAAGCATTTCACTTGAAACTGTTTGCTGACTAGATGGAGCTTTGATCCTGTCTCAAAACATTCGTCATAGCTTTCTTGTGAAACAGGCAGTGTGAAAATGTCTCGGTTTCAACAGCCACAAACCCTATGCTGGCTAGGAGTTGGGGTTTGAACCTTTAATGTATCTGAAGAACTCTACGTTAGGTCAGATTGGGTTAAAGGTATACAGGTAGTTTTCAACTTACAACCATTCCTAACACTTAAGACCATTGCAGCATCCCTATAATCATGTGATCAAAGTTTGGGCAGTTGACAACTGTCATGTATCTACAACAGTTGCAGCATCCTGGGATCATGCGGTCACCATATGCAAACTTCCCAGGTGTCTTCCAAGGAGTGAAGTAAAGGTGTGGGGGGGGGGGGAGACACGACACCAGATTTGCTTAATGACCACTTAGTTCATTTAACCCAAAGGTGCTTTTTCAAAAGGCAACTGGACTTTGTTTTTTCTTGAAGACGTTCTTGAGTGAGAAGCAAAATGTCTTCAACGAAAAACAAAGTCCAGTTGCCTTTTGAAAAAGCACCTTCGGAACAACCATGACCTGGATGACTGAGAACCTCCACAGACATTTAATTCACTTAACTGCAGTGATTCATACACAATCGTAGCAAAAACGATTGTAAAAATTGGGTGTGGCTCACATAACAATCACCTTCCTTAGCAGCAAAAATTGTGGTCTCCACTGTGATTATATGTCAAGGACTACTTTACATCAGGACTATCGGCCATTAACATGAGTACCCTCTCAGACGGGTGAGTGCTGATACTACTGCCACCTAAACAACACAAGGATGGGCTAGGGCAGGGGTAGGCAACCGTGGCTCTTTTATGACTCATGGACTTCAACTCCCAGGATTCCTGAGCCAGCTGGCTCAGGAATTCTGGGAGTTGAAGTCCATGAGTCATAAAAGAGCCACGATTGCCTACCCCTGGGCTAGGGGATGCATTAATCATTTTATATAAACTTGCAGCTTACTTGAGCCATTCACGGCTCATAGTATCCCCAGGGAAGATACAGCAAGCTGGCTAGAATCTCAGTCCTCCCATTAGAGGCTGAATCTATACTGCAAAATTCTGCGGAGGTCCCCCCCCCCCCCGGCTTAATATGGCTGAATATTTCTTTGTGGAAGAACATATGAATGCCACGTGTTCAGGCGAAAAAGGTGGACACTGCATGCTAAGTAGGCATCTAAGGGTTGCTGTGGTGTCAGCCAAACTGCTGAGCTCAACCAGAACTTTCTACGGATGGGAATCCTTTGCTATGAGCCACAATAACAGCAGGATGTGCTCTGAAGGCCATCTATGGAAGGAAGGCTGGTGGGCTTCCTTGTGCACTCGATGGAGAACAGATTAAAAGTAATCCTTGACTTACCACCACGGTGGGGCTCAAAATTTCCCTTGCTAAGCAGGAGAGTTTTTAAGTGAATTTTGCCCCATTTTATGACCTCTCTGGCCACAGTTGTTAAGTGAATCACTGCAGTTCTTCAGTTAATAACACAGTTAAGTGAATCTCACTTTCCCATTGACTTTGCTTGTCAAAATGTTAAAAAGGTGATCGTATAATCCAGGGACACTGTTAAATGTCATAAATACATGCCAGTTGCCAAGCCTCTGAATTCTGATCACATGATTGTGGGGACGCTGCAATGGTCGTAAGTGTGAAAACAGTCATAAGTCACTTTTTCAGTGCTGGTGTAATTTCAGCAATCACTAAACAGAGGATTGTAAGTTGAGGACTGCCTGTCGATGGGCCAGAGGTCCAGTCCAACAGAACGCTACTACTTGTGTTTTTATGTCATCTTCTTGAGTAACTATGCTAATCAGCACGTATGTAGCCATACTCAACCAGAAACATATAACATTCTTAGCAGTGACACAAGTCAGAAAGCCAGATCCTGACAGTTGATGCAATCTCCTTTTAGAAGACATGGGAACATCCTGTTCCTTCTCTTACCAGATACAATGACATTAACCCACAATTTCTCAGTCTCATTTCTGGATTATGTAAACTGGGCAGTATGAAAACTTAGTCAATGGGGAAGTGATGAGTCATGAACAAGACTCTTATCAGGACAGCCAGTTAGTTTTCAATGGGTTCCAGGTGCTGTAAGAACAAAGAAATACCAGCAGAATACACAGCGGTTTTGTGATTGCAACTCCCAAATGCAAGGAAATGGTTTAACATGAGGAAATCAAGAACTTCTCTCTTCTGGTCTTAAAAGTCAACAGCTAAGATAGATGTAAGAATGTATAAGATGCCTTTCATTGAAAACTTCCAATCCAGGGGATGGGTCAATGCAGGGATATGAACTGGAGCTGGCCATAAGATTTCAACAGCATGCATGAATTTAGGCTTCCTTCTTCAGAGTAAATCAACAGATGGAGCCAGGGCGTTCAACATTTGCTCCAAATTAAGGTGGGAAAGTCTGCTGTTATGACCACAGCTTTTTTTTAAAAAAAAAACTTAAAATTGGTAGCTATCAGATCATACACAGCATGGCCCATATCAGGTTTACTCAATATGGACATTCCACACTGGGTCTTCTACCACGTTTGAAGGCAAATATACATGTCCCAAGATAATGTTGCAGGATCTAATCTGGGTGGGACACTGGAACCAGAGGTCTAGTCCACCAAGCTTTCGGACTCATGCTGAAGCCCATCCTCTGGGAACTTCTCTCTACATCAGACATGTCAAACTCGCGATGTCACGTGATGTTGCGCAACGTATCGGAGCCTTTTCGCCATTGATGGCAATGGGGTGGGCGTGGCTTCCAGATGACGCATCCGGCCTGCGGGCCGGCAGTTTGACACCCCTGCTCTACATATTCTGGTAAACAGAAGTTCCCTGAAGATGGGCTCCAGCACAAGAAGACTAAAACTCCGGTCCCAGGGACCAACCCAGATTGGATCCTTCTACCACTTCCTCATCATAGGAACAGTTAAGTTAGGCGGGTCCTTGGTGGTCTCTGAGCTTGGACGTTTTCTTCCAGATGTTTCATTACTCAAACTAGGTAACATCACCAGTGCTACCTAGTTTGGATAATGAAACATCTGCAAGAAAACAGTCTCGTTCAGACAGCACCAAGTACCCTTCATGTCAACCCTGAACTACAAATATTTATTTTATTTTATTGAATTTATATACCACCCTTTCCTGAAGGACTCATATTATCCTTTATTGCTACAGCTAAATTAGTATGCAAAGTGCTTTCACCCACTGTGGCCAATATTGGGAGCTGGTGAATTGCTCCCAGTGGATATCATGATTCAACAAAGACTTGAGATCCATCAGCTGAGACCCATCGATCGATCACTGGGTCATGCCAGTGTCCTGGAGTCAAAAGCGTTCCTAACCAATTGGATCCATGCCTACCCACATTATAAACCTAAGTTCCATGTCCAGCTCCTGATTTTCAACTCAGCATATTTTTCCATGTGACCTTTCTAAAGAGAGTTAAAGTTTACATGGAAAAGGACATTGACTAGAAAACTGGATAATAAGCAACAGTCATGATTTTGCCCGAGAACTGCCTACTTACCCAAGCATTTTTAATGGGAAGAAGGCCAATATTTTATTAACAGTGGCCAGTTACAAGAAAGCTACGCCTTTGGTAGACTGCTGGACAAGCTTGTTCTTCACTGTCAACATTACTGGCAACTTTTGAGAAATTTTCCACAAAGGGAAGTGATCGTTTTTTCACATTTCTTGCCTATTCTACTATTGCATAAAAAAAAAGAATTGCAATCTTCCAGCTTGCATAAAATATGCTATCGGAATAGATGTTGTCTGTGGTTCCATGAAATGCATAGCCATAATTCTGATTTACTGATATATTCCAAGATAAAGGGACAAGCAAAGATATTATTTTGCTGACAAAGCTATGTATTTCCCTGAAAGAATTAGTACATTGTTTAGCACATTATCTTGTTTCATTTCTCCTTTAAAAGTAAACTATAAACCAGCTTATCTTCAAGACTAAGAATCATGGCCTATTATAGGGCAACAACTGAGTTGGGACCACATACATCGCCAGGTTTTTTTTAAAAAAAACATCTGCTTTCACCAATGAGATAAGCCAAAAAGAAATCATAAATTGTGAACCTCAGTAGCATAGCCTGTTCTGAAATCACAAAATTTTCCAAACACGTCTGCAGTCATTGTTATATTTATTCATGCTGGAAACCTTTATGGTCTTTTTGCTGAAAATAGGGAAAAAACTGAACGTGGTCTTTGGGTTCGATGATTAGAAAGGGAAAAATGGAGGAAGGGAATTATGATATAACCTTAACAAGGGTAGATAGGCAATAAACGTAAACATATCTGTAACGGGTGTAAAAAAAAGGTTGGAAGCAAATCCTTCATATATATATTTTTCTTTCCTCTTCTTTTTTCTCACTTAGATATCTATTTTTCCTTCCTTCCTACCCACCTTCTTTCAAATTCATATTGTGTGTTTGCTTTTACTATTACATAAAATTTCTTCTTAAAAATATTTTTTTAAAAAAACCCAAACATATATGTTTGGTCAGTAAAACCAAATCCCTGAGTTTCAAGAGGCCAAATTATAAAACTGCCAGTTTTCTGCTTTTGTTCTTAAGGAACTGTTGTATCATCAGATTGATTGAAGCCAAAATAAATAATTCAAAAGACAAGGAACAAAGTTGTTTATATAATTACTTATTACTTATCATCAAAGCCATAGCCTTTGTGTCTCTTTTGTTGAAATACCACCCATTCAGGATGTTCCTCTCCGCTAACAGGGACTAACCATAAATCTAATATCAAGCCAGGGTTAAATAGAGACAGCAAGTACAAGAGGAACAGGAGTCCAAACCTTGAACTCTAGTTCCTTGCCAACATTTTTATGTCTATTTCTCGCTCTTTGACCTATTGAATTTTCTCCCTTGTCGCAGATCTCCCCAGGACATTGATGAATCTCTGAAGTTATATCCACGCTCAAGGTCCTGATAAAATAACCAATGATTATTAATAATAAAATATAAACTAGATTTTGCTTCCTTTTCTTAACTGGCAGTTTCAATTTATATTTTCTTAAAGGTTAAAGTTTGCCTTGTTAATTGTGCAAGCATACAATGCAGGTAGTCCTCGACTTATGACCACAATTGAGGCCAATTTTTTTTGGCCACAGTTGTTAAATAAATCACTGCAGCTACTAAGTGAATCATACAGTCATTAAATGTCTTCTCGCATTGACTTTGCTTGTTGGAAGTTGGTGTGAGGGTTACAAATGGTGATCACATTTTAATTTTGTGTTTCACGTGACCCCAGGACAATAAAACTGTCATAAATACATGCCAGTTGCCAAGCACCCAAATTTTGATCAGGTGACCATGGGGATGTTGCAATGAGTGGTGTGAAAAATGGTCAGTGGTCAGAAGTACCATTATAACTTGGAAAGGGCATTAAACAACTGGTTGCAAGTCAGTTCTTGCTTGTAAATAAAATTTTGAAAAAGGAAAACATACTAAATGCGCCTTGGGATCTAGTTGGGATGTAACAGTTTTGGGTTTTTCACTTTTCTCTCCACTTATCTTTCTCTTAATTCTCTTTCAAGAGAATCTCACAATATTTGCTTTCTAGAATTTGGAACAATTGGCATCTTAATTAAAATAAAACTTCATTTTAAAAAAGTTGGCCTGGGAAACCAACAGTCACGTGACAAGGACCTGTCCTTCAATTTTGAGGGAAATTTAACCTTGTACAGAGTACTTTTTTTCCAAACCACATAAGCAAACCTCAATATTCTCGGGGGTTTCCATTCACAAATAGTGAGGGGGGAAAAATAAGAATTTCAGTTTTCACAGGCAGAAGCATACAGAAACCACATCAGACACCGCTGAGCAATTTAGGAAGTATAAGTCATAAAAATTCTCAGTCTCCTTTTGTATTACAAATGACTCAAGTTTTCTTTTGCCTCAAATTGGTTCAGAGCCCAGAGGGGGGAAAAAACAGTTTTCAATATGATGCATCATATTAGCACACACCTCAAATGGATGTTCACTGTTTCACTCATCCCTTTGCATGTTTTAATTGCACGTATTAGCAGGAAAGGCAAAAAGTCATTTCAGACATGAATTCAATGCCTCCTTGAAAGCCTAATGGGCACAAATACAGGCACACACCCTGAAGCAGATTGATAACAGCACTTACTTACTTTACAGGTTGCAAAGAAGAGCAAATTGAACCAGAAGCATCTTTGCAACCTAGTGGTGTCCAGATCCTTTAGGACAGAGGTGTCAAACTGCCGGCCCGTGGGCCGGATGCATCATAGCGAAACCGCACCCACCCCATTGCGGGCAATGGCAAAAAAGTCATGAAACTCATGATACGTTGCAACATGTCTCGTGACATTGAGTTTGACACCCCTGCTTTAGGACTTCAACTCCCAGAATACCTGGCATACAGTGGGGAGAGTAGTAGGTGATGGAAGACTAGGCACAACCAATTCTGCCTCTCATATATGGAAAATTCAAGCTACTTGTATCCTCAGCCTACCTGGTAGAGCTGTTAAGAATAAAGAAGCAAGAAGGAGCTTACTGCTTGTTGGAGAGGTGGGATAAAATATGCAAATTAAATTTGGAACATGAAGCGTTTACTTACATAGGATCTTTCAGTCTAAAGAAGCTACATAGATGTTTCCATGCTACTTCAGGAATGTAATTGATCAACAACAGTAATGTAAATTTCCATTTCTTGAGCCCAGTTCTTAAATCCGTAGCTCAATTTTCTCTCCCCACTCAAAACTCCAAATATCCAAAATTCTCACTTTTGAGAACTCTCCAGCTGAGGCTGGAGCTCAGCAAAGGAATAAGGAACACAATAATAATAGGAAAAGAGGGGATGCTTCAGAAGAGGACCCCCCCTTCTTCCCCCAAAAGATGAGCAATTTAAATAATTTTTAAAATTGGGAGTTTGTGTCAACTCTGAGGCTTCCGGTTCATGCACTGCTTAACTTTGTTGTAAGGGAATGCTGCTGCTACTACTGCTACTATTACTACTAGCAGTGATGAAAATGTCACAGACAATAGCAGTCCACAGCTGATTTTAAGGGGGTGGGTGGGGGGAAAATCAGGACCTGACCTTGATGTACTGGGATGGGAAACTACCGGGGAAAAGTCACAGTTGTGGTCTACACCAATGTTTCTCCACCTCGGCAACTTTATAAAATGTGCAGACTTCAACTCCCAGAATTCTCTAGCTGCTGGCTAGAGAATTCTGGGAGTTGAAGTCCACACATCTTAAAGTTGCTCAGGTGGAGAAACGTGGCCAAGACTGAATTCAAAGAAGAACCATCAATGAAGAGGAACGGTAACCCAGACAATTACACAAATCTGTCCTAATAGACCAGCGGATTTGAGTTCAGCTAGAGGGCAAGATTCTATATGGCAGCCACCACAATGGTAATAACAACGGTAATTATCTACCCAACCACTCCAGACTCTTCTGAGGATTAACACACACACACACACACACACCCCAGATTATTCTACATGATAAATTGGTACATTTTACAACATCCACCCGCTCAAAAGCATGAGATAAAATACAGGGGTCCTTCGCGAATTGCCTTTTTTTAAAAAAAAGATGATGGGAAAAAAAACCAATGATGGTTTTTTTCCCTCTCCCTCCCTCCCTCCCTCTTCCCCATCCCCAAAGCCGGGACTCCTTCGCTTTCGCCACTCCGAGGCCATCCAGTCGTGTCGGATGACTACTCCCATCTGCGGCCGGCGATAATGGGAGTTGTAATCCAGAAACCCAGATCAGAAGGCAGCCCTCGGATCAGAGGCAGACGGGCCATAATTATTCCACCGAGGGAATATAATTTCCCGCAATCCTCCTCCCCGGGAGCAACCCGCTTATAACTAGTAACGTTCCCACGCTGACCTTTCTTCCCGCTGGTTGGCCATGATGCGAGTCGGTGACTTTTTTTCTTTTTTTTTTTTTGTTCTCCCGCCGCTTCCGAAGGTTCCTCCAGAGAATCGCTTTGCTCTGCCGGGAAACCGGAGGCTCGGCCGGCCTTCTAAAAAAGAAAGAACGTGTCGTCATAAAGACGCCGGCCAATCGGGCGTCTTCCCGTGCCGGCAACAAAGGTTGCCCCGGGCGACCCCGGCGTTCTCGTCACAGCAGGGGACCCGCTCCGCCCACTTCATTCATGCCCCCCCTGGCGAAAAGCGCGCGGGAGGAGGAGGAGAAGGCGGCATCCAAGCGGGGCGGGCGGGCGAAAAGGGAGGCGCGGTGGGAAGCGAGGATTTTCACTGACGCGTCTCCGCGGCACACGCGGCCGGCCAAGGTGCGAACGTGGGCGGATGCCAGAGGCTGCTTCCTTTGCCAACCCTCAGCCGCTTCCAGCAATCCCCGCTTCTGAATCCCTACCGCTCAATCGTCGGTCCCGGAACGTGTGTCAGAAGAGGGAATTTTTTCCCCCTTTGCTCATCACTTCCCCCTCGTCTAACTTTCTCCTCAAGCCTTCCGATTTTTCTTTTTTTTTTTAAAAAAAAAAGTCGATTTTATTTTTACGCTGTCCGGCTGTGCTTATGGGAGGGAAAAAAAACTGTAAAAGTTTTGCTTAGATTTGGGGAAATGATGTCGATGGAGGTTCTCGGTCCTCCAAGTCATGGTTGTCCCAAAGGTGCTTTTTTCTTCTTCCAGGAGCCAACTGGATTTTCTTGTTTTTCTTTGAAGACCTTTCCCTTCTCATCCAAGGAGCTTCTTCAGCTCTGACTTGGATGGGGATGATCTTTCCATTCCCCACTTCAAAGAAAGTCTTTCAGGAGGCAACTGGGTTTTCTTGTTTTTCTTTGAAGACCTTTCCCTTCTCATCCAAGGAGTTTCTTCAGCTCTGACTTGGATGGGGATGATCTTTCCATTCCCCACTTCAATGAAAGTCTTTCAGGAGCCAACTAGATTTTCTTTGAAGACCTTTCCCTTCTCATCCAAGGAGCTTCTTCAGCTCTGACTGGATGGGGATGATCTTTCCATTCCCCACTTCAAAGAAAGTCTTTCAGGAGGCAACTGGGTTTTCTTGTTTTTCTTTGAAGACCTTTCCCTTCTCATCCAAGGAGTTTCTTCAGCTCTGACCTGGATGGGGATGATCTTTCCATTCCCCACTTCAATGAAAGTCTTTCAGGAGCCAACTAGATTTTCTTTGAAGACCTTTCCCTTCTCATCCAAGGAGCTTCTTCAGCTCTGACTGGATGGGGATGATCTTTCCATTCCCCACTTCAAAGAAAGTCTTTCAGGAGGCAACTGGGTTTTCTTGTTTTTCTTTGAAGACCTTTCCCTTCTCATCCAAGGAGTTTCTTCAGCTCTGACTTGGATGGGGATGATCTTTCCATTCCCCACTTCAATGAAAGTCTTTCAGGAGCCAACTAGATTTTCTTTGAAGACCTTTCCCTTCTCATCCAAGGAGCTTCTTCAGCTCTGACTGGATGGGGATGATCTTTCCATTCCCCACGTCAATGAAAGTCTTTCAGGAGCCAACTGGATTTTCTTGTTTTTCTTTGAAGACCTTTCCCTTCTCATCCAAGGAGTTTCTTCAGCTCTGACTTGGATGGGGATGATCTTTCCATTCCCCACTTCAATGAAAGTCTTTCAGGAGGCAACTGGGTTTTCTTGTTTTTCTTTGAAGACCTTTCCCTTCTCATCCAAGGAGTTTCTTCAGCTCTGACTGGATGGGGATGATCTTTCCATTCCCCACTTCAAAGAAAGTCTTTCAGGAGCCAACTAGATTTTCTTTGAAGACCTTTCCCTTCTCATCCAAGGAGCTTCTTCAGCTCTGACTGGATGGGGATGATCTTTCCATTCCCCACGTCAATGAAAGTCTTTCAGGAGCCAACTGGATTTTCTTGTTTTTCTTTGAAGACCTTTCCCTTCTCATCCAAGGAGTTTCTTCAGCTCTGACCTGGATGGGGATGATCTTTCCATTCCCCACTTCAATGAAAGTCTTTCAGGAGCCAACTAGATTTTCTTTGAAGACCTTTCCCTTCTCATCCAAGGAGCTTCTTCAGCTCTGACTGGATGGGGATGATCTTTCCATTCCCCACGTCAATGAAAGTCTTTCAGGAGCCAACTGGATTTTCTTGTTTTTCTTTGAAGACCTTTCCCTTCTCATCCAAGGAGTTTCTTCAGCTCTGACCTGGATGGGGATGATCTTTCCATTCCCCACTTCAATGAAAGTCTTTCAGGAGGCAACTGGATTTTCTTGTTTTTCTTTGCAGACCTTTCCCTTCTCATCCAAGGAGCTTCTTCAGCTCTGACTGGATGGGGATGATCTTTCCATTCCCCACTTCAAAGAAAGTCTTCAAAGAAAAACAAGAAAGGCCAGTTGCCTCCTGAAAGACTTTCTTTGAAGTGGGGAATGGAAAGATCATCCCCATCCAGTCAGAGCTGAAGAAGCTCCTTGGATGAGAAGGGAAAGGTCTTCAAAGAAAAACAAGAAAATCCAGTTGGCTCCTGGGAAAAAAAGCACCTTTGGGACATTTCAGGAAATGCAATGTTCTTTTTCTATTCTTCCCCCCACTTCCCCATTGGCTCTAATGCAAGGAGGATAAGATAAGATAAAACAAGACCTTTATTGTCACTTTGTTCTGTGAATGCACTGGCACACATTAAAAAATGAAATTCTGATGCCCTCTCTCAAAAGAAAATACATATAGTCAGGGCTTTTTTTCTCATAGAACGCTCAGAACGGAGTTCCGGCACCTTTTTTGGATGGAACCTTGTAGGGTAGGCAAGGCGGGTTGTATGACATGTGTGAGTTCCGGCACCTTTTTCTTTTACAAAAAAAGCACTGCATATAGTCATATCCATAAATTAACATACATATGATGATTACTGGTAATCAATAGAGGTGATTAAGAAGAAAATATAATATTTTATTCCTGCGCTTCTTGGCATTATGATTACTCCTGGACTTACAAATGTGCTCTTACTCATCCTGGGCCAAAGAGGCTGCAGGTACAACATCTGATGGAGCGATACCATCTCCACCCACAAGTGTTCAACCTGCCATATCTCTCTGAGAAGGTTTTGCCCAACACAGAATGTGACTACAGGTAGTCCTTGATTTATGATTACAGTCGGCCCCAACATTTCTGTTGCTAAGCAAGACACTTGTTAAGTGACTTATGCCCCATTTACAACTTTTGTGCCACGACTGTCAAGTGAATCACTGCAATTGTTTAGTGAATCATGCGGTCACTTGTCTGAAATGATATAGGTTCTCCTGCTTGGGCAAGGGGCTGGACTAGAAGACCTCCAAGGTCCCTTCCAGCTCTATTCTGTTCTATCAAGCAAATCTGGCTTCCCCCATTGACCTCGCTTGTTGGAAGCCAGCTGGGAAGATACGAATCATGATGACATGACACTGGGACACTGCAGTTGTCATAGATACCTGCGTTTTCCAAATGCCCAAACGTAAATGGTCATATGACCATGGGGGGGGTACTGCGATGTTGTAAGGGTGAAAACCGGTCGTAAGTCACTTTTTTCAGGCCTGTCGTAACTCTGAACTGTCACTAAACGAATGGTTGTAAGCCATCACGTGGCCAATAAGTAGAGTGCAGAACCAAACAGGCTTACCAACGGTTTTTCAAACCTTCAATGCTTTCTCTGATGATGCTGGCTGCCACATGATGGACCTTGCTCTAGCCTAGGGGTAGGCAGCCTCGGCTCTTTTATGACTCATGGACTTCAACTCCCAGAATTCCTGAGTCAGATTCTGGGAGTTGAAGTCCATGAGTCATAAAAGAGCCGAGGTTGCCTACCCCTGGGCTATCTACAGGCAGTAGCAGCTCATATTTGTGTAAAGTTTTTTTGGCTTGCTAACAAAGAATAAAGGGAGAACGATATGATCATTTCAAACTTATTTGTTCTCATCAGTCAGCCATACCCTTCTGAGATTCGAACCTGGGCCAACTGTGTCTTAAGCAGTTGCTTTAACCCCTAGGCCACAGGATCTCTCTCTCTCTCTCTCTCTCTCTCTCTCTCTCTCTCTCTCTCTCTCTCTCTCTCTCTCTCTCTCTCTCTCTCTCTCTCTCTCTCTCCCTCCCTCCCTCCCTCCCTCCCTCCCTCCCTCCCTCCCTCCCTCCCTCCCTCTCTCTCTCCATGGTTATTTTATTTGCTATATGTGTGAGCCTTAGATGTCACTCTGTTGGTCTTCAAATACTGATCTCATCAAGTTCCTCCTTCACAGTACATCAACTATCATATCCCACGCCCAAAGTTCATGAGATTCTCCTTTTTGATCCTCATCTTTCTTTGATCCCGGCCTGATCTATTGATCCTTGAGGGTGAAGATTTGTTCTCTTTGCTTGTGGGTTGGCTTCTGAAAGGCTAGGTAACATCTTCAGTGGAGTTTAAAGGATGTCAGTGTCAGTGTTGTTCTGTTTATAAGGGCTTCAGGTGTGGGCGTATCAAGTGAGGGTCTCGTTCTATGTCGGACAAACATCACGTCAATTAAAAACCAGGATCCATGAACACCTGCTGGCAATCAAACGCAACGATCCCAAATCTTGCATCTCTACCCACACCGACACCAAGCAACACCAGTCCAATTGGAGCAACACTAAAATCATTGGCCACGTTACCACCCGCCACGCTTGTGAGTTCATCGAAACCTGGCACTCCACAAGCAATTCCACCAACAGACACACTGATCTACAACTAGCCTATGAACCCCTCAGGATCCAAATCAACTGTACAGCCAGCCGGAGACAATCGCGACCCTCAACCAACCCCCGCAAAACCCCATCCTACCCCCCACCAGCAGTTCACTTTCCAATGACCCTGACCCGAAGCAACTTCCCCATCACAAGACTCTCTAATGACTCACACCTGACCCATCACAAGACCCTCACTTGACACACCTGAAGCCCTTATAAACAAAAGGAACATTGACATCCCCTAAACTCCACTGAAGATGTTACCCAGCCTGGTTAACAAAACGTTGGGAAACCAACCCACAAGCTCGGAGCACAAACCTTCACCCTCATCCTATACCCGAGCTACGGATATTTGCCACTATTGCAAACTATTGATCCTTCTTGCAGACTTAGGAACCAATTTAGGAGCCATCATTCTTCAACCTTCTTCCTCTCACTCTCTCAGTTCCTCAAGATACGTTCCTTGAATCTGGAAGTTCTTTTGTTCCAGATTCGGGGGTGGGGCAGGGAAATCTTTCTTTAAATGAACCAATTTTAAAAGTTGTTCTGCAAATCTGATTTTTTTAAGGTCACTCCTGTGCTCTACCAACGCCTGGAGAACCTTTACAAGTAGTCCTCCATTTGGTCCTCATTTGGTGACCGTTCAAAGTTATAAGAGTTCTGGAAAAAAGTGACTTATGAACGGTTCTTGTGCTAACCACCATCCCTGTACCATGATTTGAGCAAACAGCATGTATAGTGCAATGGTTGCAGCACCCCCAAGGTCACATGATGGCCATCTGCAACCTTCCCGGCCAGCTCTTGTTGAGCAAAGTCAATGGGGGAAGCCAGAATTTGCTTAACAACCACAATGATTGCATAATTGCTTAGAACAAAAAAGATTGTAAAATCAGGCATGGTCACACGATGGCTCACTTAGCAACCACTTAGTAATGGAACCTCTGGTCCCAATTTGTGATCGTAAGTCAAGGACTTAGAAGGATTTATTTAAAAACAAATGTTTTGTTTTATTCAATTTATAGGTTTTGTCAAGGCTGACTCAGATTCTAGCGCCCTCTGCAATTCTTCTCGCAGCTTGACAACACAAATGGAAAGGATTCTTCTTCTGCATGTGCCAATGAGACAGTTGACACATTAGCTCTCTTCTTCCAATAGTTCTTTATAGAGAAGCCCAGTTCTAGGGGGATGCTTTGCGAAGAGATTTTTCCAGAGATTATAGCCCATGTTCTCCAATACGTGGTGACTTTAAAAGACAAGCAAAATGTAAGAGTGGACCTCAGATGTCAGAGCTGATTCATGCTGACCTTACAAGCAATTCTGTGCCTGTTTTTTTTCCCCCAGGCTCTCTTTGGTCCCTTTCCATCCTCCTTGGAGCATGGGGCGAGTTGATTGAGATGAACAAAAATTGAAATTATACAAAGCGGCAGTGTTCACGTATCGCAATAAGCCCAGTTTTGTTTTAAAAACTGTTTATTTCCCAAATTACAACAGGTACAATGACCAGCCTTAGAACTGATAATAAAGATGTTGAAATGTTGAAGAGCATCTGCCTTTTAGGATCGACTCTCAACAGGAAACGAACAAGGAGTCAAGAAACATGCTACAGACTAGTACTTGTTAGACCAGGGGTCTCCAACCTTGGCAACTTTAAGACTGGTGGACTTCAACTCCCAGAATTCCCCAGCCATCCATGCTGGCTGGGGAATTCTGGAAGTTGAAGTCCACCAGTCTTAAAGTTGCCACGGTTGGTGACCACTATGGTACAGCATCCTTGAAGCCCTTAAAAAAGGTATTCATATTAAGGTAGTTCTCGACCTACAACCATTCATTTAGTGACCACTGGAAGTTACAACAGCGCTGAAAAAAGAGACTTAGGACCGTTTGTCACAGTTACGACCCTTACAGTATCCCCGTGGTCACGTGATCAAAATTCCGATACTTGGCAACCGGTTCCTATTTATGACATTTGCAGCATCCCTGGGGTCACGTGATCCCCTTTTGCAACCTCCTGACAAGCAAAGAAAATAGGGAAGCCAGATTCACTTAACAACCCTGTTACTAACTGAACAACTGCAGGAATTCACTTCACACCCGTGGCAAGTAAGGTTGTAAAATGGGATGAAACTTACTTGATAACTGTCTCACTTTGCAACAGAAACGCTGCTTGCCAAAAGGTTGCAAAAGGTGGTCACGTGGCCCCAGAACACTGCAACCGTCATAAATACATGCCAGTTGCCAAGCATCCAAATTTTGAACTCATGACCACGGGGATGCTGCAATGCTTCTGTGAAAAACAGGTCTAAGTTACTTTTTTTTTAGTGCCATTGTAACTTAAAACAGTCACTAAACAAACTGTTGTAAGTCGAGGACTACCCATATTTTCTTCCAGGATTTTTTGTTTTTTTCCCCAAAAATAGATTGTCCTATTGATCTCCCAGTCAAGTACTAACATCAGGGGTCTTCAAACGTGCCCCTTTTATGACTTGTGGACTTCAACTCCCAGAATTCCTCAGCCAGGAATGCTGGCTGAAGAATTCTGGGAGTTGAAGTCCACAAGTCATAAAAGGGCCACGTTTGAAGACCCCTTGACTAACATGGTCCAGCCCTGTTTAGCTTTGCATGGTCAGCTAAAGTTGGCTAGATGCCATCACCTAGCTGGGGACTATTTGGAAGAATGCGCCAATAAAACCAACCGGGGTCCAAATCAGGCTGCTCTGATGGTGTAGTCCATGCTTGAAGATCCCAACCACACTGGCAGATGCCCAAAACAAGGTTGAGTTGCAACATAGGCTCAACAGCCAGAGGAAAAGTCAAACTGATGTAAGACATTGTAGATGTTGTAAGTTTTTGTTTATCTCCTGTAGTTACCTGCCTGCAATTAAAGACTACCTGAGGGCTTCATCTTAGCTGGTTGGATCATTGATGTCTATCGCACACATCCGGGAGAAGTTCCAAGGCTACCAGACACATTAGAGTTGAATCAGTGGATAATAGGAGTGTGTGGTTTTATCAGCTGCTCAGCTGTCAGACTTAGCAGGATATTGGGAAAGGATGACAGACCTCACAAGCAGAAGCAGGTATTCTCCTGCTCAGAAAGAGACTGACTATCAGCTGTGTGCCTGTTGGTCACTGACATCTGGATGAATTAGAGGTACTGACTCATTTCAGCCTCCCCAGGACCCCATCATGATCCTGCATGATATCTCAAGATACATCATGAGCTGGAGGACTGGTCTTCTCACATGGGTCAACGAAAGGAACACCCAGGAGAACCCTGCTGTCAGTCACACTGAATTCTCTGATGCATCTGAACAAGTAGAGGAGGAAGTGCCTCTTCAAAATGGTAGGTGGGGGGGCGGGGCAGTAGAATTCAAGGAAGAGTACTGTCAATCCTTCAAGGTAGGCCACTACTGGAACTCTATGGTTCTAGGACAGTGTTTCTCAACTTCATCGAGTTTGGGCTGTGTGGATTTCAGCTCCCAGAATTCCCCTGTCGGCATACTTGGGACATGCACAAACCTCTATAGCAAGAATAAAAAGGTAAAGGTAAAGGTTCCCCCGCACATACGTGCTAGTCATTTCCGACTCTAGGGGCCAGTGCTCATTTCCGTTTCAAAGCCGTAGAGCCAGCGCTTGTCTGAGGACGTTTCCATGGTCATGTGGCCGGCATGACTAGACGCCAAAGGCGCACGGAACGCTGTTACCTTCCCACCGTAGTGGTCCCTATTTTTCTACTTGCATTTCGAACTGCTAGGTTGGCAGAAGCTGGGACGAGTAACAGGCACTCACTCTGTTACGCGGCACTCGGGATTCGACCCGTCAAACTGCCGACCTTCTGATCAAGCTCAGCGTCCTGACCCACTGAGCCACCACGTCCCTTATAGCAAGAATATAATGGAGCAAAATTGGGCCGCAAGTTTTTTTCAGGTTTATTATCATTTATCATCATCCTCGGGTTTAGCCAGCCAGATGTTTAAACTGGAATTGGCATTTTTGTTGTTGTTGTTGTTATTATTATCCTGAAGAGAATGTACAATGAAACAAGGCTGGCTTGCAAGTTATTTGAGACAGGAGGCAGTGCTAAGTGACACAGTTGTTAAGGAAGACCACGATGGATTTACCCCCTCACTCCCAATGTGGTTGTTATGTGCATCATCTCCAGTCAATAAGTGAGACCATCATGAGACCGGGACTTGAAGTTTTATTGCTGGCTTCTCAATGAGCTTTGTTTGTCAGAAGCCAGCTGTCAGGTCTGCAAATCACATGACTGCGGGATGCTGCAATGGTCACTGATTTGCTCATATCTTGGGCAAATACGGTCATAAGTCACTTCTTTCAGTGCTGCTGTAACTTTGGGTCACTAAACGAACTTGTAAATCAGGGATTACCTGTAGCAAGGAAGATGGGGCTAGTTAGAAGATGGGGCAGTGCAGGATGGAGCAGGTGGGGGAATTTCGCCAGGAAGAAACCTAAGTGGGCGATTCAATCAAAGTTTGATGACCACTCCCTATCAGCTGGATCACAGTCAGCAAATTGCACCCTCAGGCACTTTATTCAGTTTGATAGCGTATCTGCTTTGCTTTATTACAGTGAGGAAACCTAAGTCAATAAAAGATAGGGGATCTAGGATTGGAGGCGGGGAAGGAAAAGAACGGTTTGGGTTGTACACACATCGGCCCACATGCACACTTGCCTTTCCAAAGAGCAAACAAAATCACGTTGCTTGATTGCGTCCACTGTGTCCCTGGAGAGGCAACCGGAGGGCGTTTCGTGCAAAATGGGCTGCCAAGCCAATAATTATGTGCCATGATGGCAAGAGCTAACTGACATTAGGGGTCAAAGGGAATCTCGCTCTCTTGAATCGACTGTGGGCTGCTTACACAAGTGCTGTTGCACACACAGATACGTTGCAAAGAACTGGCCCTGGTTGAACCTCTTATCTTACTTGGCTTGTAGATTTCTCCTGGGCAAAAAGACATTTGGCATTTCTACTCGTGCAACTCCAGAGGGGTGGTAGAATTTATCCTTCTTCTTTTTATCAAATTTGTGAAGGTGTTGACCCGGACTTAGGGGGCAGTATAGGACTGTGGTGGCGAACCTACGGCACGCGGGCCACAGGTGGCATGCAGAGCTCTCTCTGTGGGCACGCGTGCCATCGCCCCAGTCCTAGGCCTTCAGCTAGGTTTTATAAAACCTTTTCGCTTTAGGCCTCCACCGCCGTGTGCAAAAAAAAAAAGGTTCAATTAATCAATCCATTTGAACTTCACTCAGGGAAAAAAAAAGATCTCGCAAAGTTGGAATTGATCGATTGAACTTTTTAGTCCCACCCAGGCTGCCATTGCCACCACAGCCACGCCCACCCAATGGGCCACACCCACCCAGCTCCCGTGATACATAAGTGGGTTTTGGCTTGCAGTTTGGGCACTCGGTCTCTAAAAGGTTCACCATCACTGGTATAGGAAGTATCAATTGTGAATATGTGCAGATGGCCCCGTTATCTCTGGCCACTTGCAGAACCTTGAATGCAGGGTCATTAAAGGATAGCAAAGGAAACACCCAATATCCTAACAAATGGTGTCTTAGGGATTATCCAAAAGGGCAGGGCGACAACCTCCCACAGCCCCTGACCCCCTCCCCCTCCTAGTATTCAAAGCGTGTTTATGGAGCAACATGCCCTATAGGACAGTTGGGAAGGGAACGTAAAGGACATTCCCTGCCCCCGTGGCCAAATTTCTTACATATACGACACTGGTTGTGTCTTAGGGCAAAAGACTGCATTGGGCGTTCCGGGGGGTGCCTGGAATCTGGGTGGCATCATTCCATTTTTCTCCCGAGGGGGCCCTACCACTCCTCACCATCCTCTTCAGGAGTCTGATAGCATCTTCTCCAAATCTTCTTAAAAGGGCATAAGCTTTGGTTTGTACATGAACGAATATGATCCTTGGCTCTATAAACAGAGGCACAGAATCAAAATCATGTGAAGTACAAGTACTGCTTTATGAAGTAAGTAAGACCACACCTGGAATACTGAATCCAGTTAAGGTCACCACATTACAGCAAATAGGTCGAGACTTTGGAAAAAGTGCAGAGAAGAGCAACTAAGATGATTAAAGGCCTGGAGACTAAAACATATGAAGAACTGTTGCACGAATTGGGGTTGGCTAGTCTAGAAAAAGGACTAGGGGTGACATGATAGCAATAGTCCTGTATTTGAGAGGTTGCCACAAAGAGGAGGAGGTCACTCATGCGCTCGTTACCTCCCGTGTTGATTACTGCAATGCTCTCTACATGGGGCTGCCCTTGAAGACCACCCGAAGACTTCAGCTGGTGCAGAATGCGGCCGCGCGGGTTGTGATGGGAGCATCCCGATACTCCCATATTACACCCCTCCTGCGTGAGCTGCATTGGTTACCGGTTGTCTTCCGGGTGAGATTTAAGGTGCTGGTTCTTACCTATAAAGCCCTACATGGCTTAGGCCCGGGATATTTGCAGGACCGTCTGTTGCCAGGAACGACTTCCCATCGCCCTGTGCGCTCACACAGAGGGCCTCCTCAGGGTGCCGTCGGCCAATGTCGGCTGGTGACCCCCAGGGGGAGGGCCTTCTCTGTGGGGGCACCTGCCCTGTGAAATCAGCTTCCCCTGGAGCTCCAGATGACCCCAGACCTCCGGTCCTTTCGTCGTGACCTTAAGACATTTCTTTTCCAACAGGCCGACCTGGACTGATGATAAGGGGTTTTTAATATGGTTTTAAGGTTTTATTAGTTGTAGTTGGGGCTATAGATATAGTTTAACTTTTAATATTTGTATTTTTACTTGTATTTTACTGTTGTTAGCCGCCCTGAGTCCTTCGGGAGATAGGGCGGCATATAAGTCCCATTAAATAAATAAATAACTTATTTACCAAAGCACCTGCAGGCAGGACGAGAAACAATGGATGGAAACTAATCGAGGAGAGAAGCAAATTGGAACTAAGGAGAAACTTCCTAACCGCGAGGACAATTAACCAGCGGAACAGCTTGCCTTCAGAAATTGCGGCTGTTTCATCACTGGAGGTTTTTAAGAAGAGACTGGACAGTCACTTGTCTGAGATGGTATAGGATCTGCTGCTTGAGCAGGGGGCTGGACTAGATCACCAAGGCCCCTTCTAGCTCTCCTCTGATTGAAGACAAATATACATGTTCTAGGATAGTGTTGCAGGATCCAATCCGAGTCAATAATTGGGGTTATAGGTTTATTTTTCCGATCCCCTCTATGCTCTCTCTTATTTTGAAGAGAGAGAAGTTCCCTGAGGATGGGCTCCAGCATGAATCTAACTGCTTGGAAGAATAAATCTCTGATCCCAATTGACTGACTCAAGATTAGATCCTGCAGTAGCGGTTCAGTTTATCAGATGTAGAGAGGGGCTAGACCAGCATTTCTCAACCTTTACAGATGGAAGATGTCTGGACTTCAACTCCCAGAATTCCCCAGCCAGCAAAGCTGACTAAAGAATTCTGGGAGTTGAAGTCCAGACATCTTCCAGCTGCCAAGGTTGGGAAACACTGGGCTGGACTAATGTAGAATTAAAATAAAGTGTGGAGAAAGATGGCAAAGAAGAACAAAAAGTTTATTATGAAGATCCAGTTTACATGGGACAGATCACAAGGATGTTATCTGTCAAAAATTTTAATGCATTAAAAATTGTTGTGTTCATCGATGCCTTCAGGCACAACCTGAAATATTTTGATGTATGCAAGATCCGCAGTCTCTCAATTAACTGCACTGGTAGTTTCTTTTTTCCAAGATGGCTACTTTGAGATCTGTAATGGACTATGCTGGATGGTTGAAACGCTCCAATAATATTTTGCCCTTGCTTTGAATCCCGATGTTAAACTTGTCTCCGTGGATTCTTTTGGCACAAAATTTGGCTTGTTGGTTTGATGTAGAATCCAGAGGAGCGCTGCTAGCAGATTATGGCATGTGTCCCATCAGAGGAAACACATGTGAAGGAACCTCTTATCTTACATGTGAAATTGTTGGGACCTGTGATGGTGCTATTGGTGCAAATTTGACAGCACGGTAAGATTTGTTGCAGGATCTGATTACCATGTCAGCGTCACTGTGTTTTTGTTTCATGTTCATTGTGGGAATGGGCTTGGCTGGTTGTATGACAGTGTGGGCCTGCCACCCAGTGCCATTTTCCTGTATGGGCTGTACCTTATTAATCATGCAAGGGAGTGGTTCAAGCTATGGGCAAAAGGAACGGTGCTCTGTTGTTCTCCTTTTGTGATCCATATGTAATAGGCTTTCTCTGGGCATCAAGAAAACCGCACTGACTTGCCTATCGATTTGATGAGATTTATTTATTTATTTATTTATTTATTTATTTATTGATGGGATTTATATCCCGCCCTATCTCCCGAAGGACTCAGGGCGGCTAACAACAAAACATATAATAAGTACAGAAATTAAGATAAAAATAAAATTAAAATCATCTGTGCAATAAATTAAAATTAAAAACTAAAAATAAATTAAAAATTGTAAATATAATTAAATAAAATGCCTGTCAGTCCAGGTCAGCCTGGTGGAAAAGGAGTGTTTTGAGGCCGTGGCGAAAGGATTGGAGATTTTGGGCCACCCGAAGCTCAGGGGGGAGCTGGTTCCACAGGGCTGGTGCTCCCACAGAGAAGGCCCTCCCCCTGGGGGTCGCCAGTCGACATTGCCTAGCTGACGGTACCCTGAGGAGGCCTTCTCTGCGTGAGCGTACTGGGCGATGGGAATTTGTTCCCGGCAACAGATGGTCCTGCAAGTATCCCGGGCCTAAGCCATGTAGGGCTTTAAAGGTAAGAACAATCACCTTAAATCTCACCCGGAGGGCAACCGGTAGCCAATGCAGCTCATGCAGGAGGGGTGTAATATGGGAGTATCGGGGTGCTCTCATCACAACCCGTGCAGCTGCACTCTGCACCAGCTGAAGCCTCCGGGTGGGAGGGAGATGGGCAAATGTAGTCCTCGACTTGTAACCAAAACTGAAACCAGAATTTCTGTGACTAAGCAAGGTAGTTCTTTAGTGAGTTGCAATTGATTTTACCTTTTTTTTTGGCCACAGTTATTAAGTGAATCACTGGGGTCCTTGGTGCTTGTTTTCTTGCAGTCGTTTCATTACCCAAACTAGGTAACATCACCAGGGCTAGTAAGGAGTGGGGTTTGCTGTCAGTTTATATTCTAGTTCTTATGTTCTTTGTTCCCTATGCCATCCGTCTGGTAAACTTGCAAGATTCGTTTTTCTCTCCATGCACATATATATACATAACCCGAACTAGACTGTTTCTCTGTGTCATATAATATATGTGGGTATCTGCATAATTCTGTATTTATTTATTTTTGTCATATTTATGTAGTGTTTATCAGAGGTGGTGACCCTTTGAGAGCTGAACGCAAGGAAATTTCATTTTAATGTATGCCGATTAGTGTACATTCAAAGTGACAAAGTTATTCTATTCTATTCCGTTCTGTTCTGTTGTTCTATTCTATTCTAGTGCTTTGTCACTGTTGGTGGGGGTGGTCTTGGAGGTTTTTTGATTGGGCTGATTACTGTTGGCTTCTTTGCCAGTTTGGGTATTGTTTACTTGATTGTTGGTCTGATGTTAATCTTGGAGTTAATCTATGCTGATCTGGATGCTGATTGCCGGGGGGAGAGATGCTTAAGTCTTTTTGTTCCCTTTTGGGCTGGTTGATCATCTCTTTTGCATAATAACAGAGTTGAAAGGGACCTTGGAGGTCTTCTAGTCCAAGCCCCTGCTCAGGCAGGAAACCCTAAGCCATTTCAGACAAATGGTTGTCCAAATTCTTCTTAAAAACCTCCAAGTTGGAAACACCCACAACTTCTGAAGGCAAGTCGTTCCACTGATTACTTGTTCTAATTGTTCTAATGTTCTGTTCGAATCTATAGATATTTTTGATGTTTATATGTCTATTGAGTGTGAGGCTACTAGAAATTCCCTAGCATTTTTGGACTTGGCTTGGTCTAGGATGGTCACATTTTCCCAAATGAAACTATGGGTAAGTCTGTCCATATGTTGTAAAATTAACATTATTAACTCTGACCAATTAGCCATCAATAGGCATATAGACATTAACAATTGCTATAGAGTAGACAAAACAGATAATCAACTAGCCAAAAGGGGAACAAAGAGACCTGAGCACCTCTCCATCAGCAATCAGCACCCAGATAAGCATGGAGATTAAAGATTAACATCAGAGGAAGTAAACAATACCCCAATCATGAAACTGCCAAAGAAGCCAACAATAAACAGCCCAACCAAAGACCCCTCTGAGTCCACCCTGACCAAAACTGACAGGGTAAGCCACTAAAATATAAACTGACAATAAACCCAACTCCTTCCTAGCACTGATAATGTTACCTAGTTTGGGTAGTGAAATGTCTGCAAGAAAACAACCAACTCAGAGAGCACCAAAGGACACCACCCCCCATTTCAACCCTGAGCTACAATATTCTCCTTTGTTATAACTGTTTGCTAAACAAATGGTTTAGCTTGAGGACTGCCTGTACCTTAGCCACCCAAATCCAAAATTTAATTCTATTAATTAAGCATCTTTGTCAGAACAAATGCATTCAAGCCTGATTGTAGGTGTTAATCTGATCGTGTGTTCTAGATGGAAGTTGGATGCCTGCAGATTTATATGGGAATCTGTAGGCTTCCTGGATAACACGAAATTCCTGTGTCCATTGAGGTAGGTGCGGGATGGGAATAAACATAGCCAATTTTCAGATTTCTCCCTTCCCTTTCGGGCACGGCCAGAGTTTCTATTTCTTTTGAGTAACCACAGGCAGTTGTTGCACCCAAATCATGATTAATGCTAAATGCTAAAACATTTAGAGAGGGCTGGGAAAGTTTTATTCTTTTTTTCTTGAAAGTTCCCAAGAGTATGCATGGCAGTCATGGACTAGTCCAGAACATTCATTCAAGGAAGGATGGAAGGCAGGCTCAAGGTTGACTCAGCCTTCCATCCTTCCAAGGTAGGTAAAATGAGGACCCAGATTGTTGGGGGCAATTAAGCTGACTTTGTAATAATGCCGCTTGGGGTGTGTGTGAAAGCCCTAATAAGCAGGCATATACATAGAATGAAGGCTACTGCTAAGCTTGTAAGCCGCTCTGAGTCTTCGGAGAAGGGCGGGATATAAATGGAATTAAAAAAAAATAACAAAATATCTCAGAATGATCAGATCTGAGCTTAAAGGATAGATAATCTTGATCAATGTTTTTCAACTGCAGCTACTTTAAGATGGGTGGGCTTCAAACTCCCAGAATTCCCCAGCCATGCTCAGCCACGACATCATACAGACCTGGGCATTTTATGACATCCGGTCCTTTGCTGTCCCTGTCTGGCCCACATGAGGTCAATCTGAAATTAGAAATCAAAATGTAATCAAGCCACAACATATAGCCTTACCAGTAGCAGCTAAACAAAACTATGTAATTTATTGCTTTTTATAAAGCAATAAAACTGAGTAGATTTAAATTCAGTTTATTGATTGGACCTTCCATACCAGTCCATACCAGGGACGTGGTGGCTCAGTGGGTTAGGACGCTGAGCTTGTCGATCAGAAGGTCGGCAGTTTGGCGGGTAGAATCCCAAGTGCCGCGTAGCAGAGTGAGCGCCTGTTACTCGTCCCAGCTTCTGCCAACCTAGCAGTTTGAAAGCACGTAAAAAAAATGCAAGTAGAAAAATAGGGACCATTACGGTGGGAAGGTAAACAGCGTTCCGTGCGCCTTTGGCATCTAGTCATGCCGGCCACATGACCACGGAGACGTCCTCGGACAAGCGCTGGCTCTTCGGCTTTGAAACGGAGATGAGCACCGGCCCCTAAATTTGGAAACGACTAGCACGCACATGTGGGGGAACCTTTACCTTTACCTTTACCAGTCCATAGTTTCTCATGTCGTCCCTTGGGAAAATTAACTGCTCACCCCTGATATAATGGATATAACAAAACAATTGTTGAGAAGCAAAATCTACCAGCATCTTCCAAATCTTGCTGGAGGTGGAGAAACAATATGGAAAGAGAACCTGAATTTTATTTATATAAAACAGTTGCCTCATAGAGGTATCTCACATTATTGCTCCCAGAATTCCCAGCAAAGAGACCCCAACTTTTTAATCCAATTTAACTAGAGAGCAACAAAGGTTTAAACCATTTGGCTTCTGTGGCTTCTAAGCTTAATAAATCAAGAATGGCTTTTCGGTACACAGTACAGACAGTACTCCAAAAAGTAGGTAAGGTCAGGGATTTTTTTTTAAAAAAATAAAGATTTAATTTTCATTGAAATCTAATTCAATTTAAATTAAATTAAATTATGCCCAGCTGATATTATTATTCCTGATGAATGTAGTTTTTCTTCCATCATATAAAAAATACAACTTGGCATTTTTTAGATAGGCACCTTTGTGGGGTCATGTGCTCCCTCTTCTCTCTGGAACATAGTTATATAATTAGTTTCCATAAATCTCAAGGCAAAGAACATTTCAAACTGTTCTCTAAACAAGGGGCCTATTTAAGGATTAGAACCATTCCTCCTTCATGACTTACAGGAACTATGCATATACAGTATGACTTGCATTTCCCCAGTAATGTAATTAATGATTTGTGGGGATTATCCCTTTCAAGTCCTTCCCTTGGAGATCTAACTCACAGAAACTGGTGGATTAGCACTGATCCTGACTGCATTTTGCTCACCATTAAGGCAAATGGGTGACATGAGCAAATAGGTCCTTGACTTACAACCACAATTTTAACCCCAAAATTTCTGTGGCTAAGCGAGACATTTGTTAAGTGAGTTTTGCCCCATTTTACCACTTTTCTTGCCATCGTTATTAAATGAATCACGGCAGTTGTCAGGTTAGTAACACAAGTTAGTGAAGTGAATCTGGATTCCTCATTGATTTTGCTTGTCAGTAGGTCGCAAAAAGGGGATCACATGACCCCGAGACACTGCAACCATCATGCATAAGAGCCAGTTGCCCAGCATCTGAATTTTGATTACAATGGTCGTAAGTGTGAAAAAATAGTCATGTCACTTTTTTCAGTGCCGTTGTAACTTTGAATGGTCACTAAGCGAACTTTTAAGTCAAGGACTACCTGTACGACAATTTGTAACAAAAACGTGCGACATTTAATGCATCATGAGCATTCTGCATAGGGCTAATGAGAAATATGGAGAGATAATTTTCTGGGATTATTTGATAAACCTCAAACTGATCCAACATTAGGACTAAGTTTAATGAGTCATACTTACTTCCTCAGCCTGGTTGGGGATGATGGGAACTGTCATCTAGTACATTAAGAGATCACCAGTTATGGATAGTTAGTCTAATCTCTCTTTCCGTGATCAAAGAAAGCCCTTCTCTTAAGTAAAATGTGGGGTTTTCCTTTCCAATCCTTCCGGCATGTTCTGACGAACATTTTAATGTTACAAATTTCTCTCTTGAGGATACATGACACAAATAAACAAGCAAGTCAGAACTGGTGACAGCTTCTCTGCAAATTAGTGTCACATGCTTGTCAATTTATGAATGTGCCATTACTGAATACCACATAATGGAGTAAAGCCTCTGGTATGTGGACAAAGTTTAAGCACAATAGCACCTGCTGAAATACAAAGGGATCGTGCTATTTTCCAATCAATATTACTATGGCTTGGGAAAAACCCTTTCTACCAGAGATAAGAATACAGTACCATTATCTATTACTACACAGTCAGTATAATGGCTGTTAAGAGGTCAACAGATCCAGGCAAACAATCTACTGTACATTGGGTACATATATTTGGGAAAATATTATTTAATTCTTGTTTCTTAGGGGGGGGGGGAAATAAGAGGCAGTGCCTTTTTAAAAATTTGTAATGTGTGAAATTCCGTAAGCCAAAATTAACAAAAATTAGCAGTTATAAAAACTGTTTTCTTCTAGTTTTGCACACTGTCCAAGTCCAGTGGAGTTGGGCCCCTCATCAATTTAAATAAATAAAAGGCTGTTCAGGAGGTGAGAAATACATGGTGTTGCGTTCAAGAACAAATACAAAACTGGAAGTACCTGGCTTAGTCAAGGTACTGGCCAAAAGGAAATGGATGATCTGCAAAACCACAGATTAAGCATGAGCCAGGCTGCAGCAGCCAAAACCATTAACGCAGTCTTGGCCTGCATCAAGAGAAATGCAGCATCAACATCACAGGAAGTGATAGTCCAGCTCTATGCTGTGCTGGTCAGCTCAAACCTATAATACAGGTAGTCCTCAATTTACAACAGTTCATTCATAGGTTCTCCTGCTTTAGCAGGGGCCTGGAGCTCCAAGGTCCTTTCCTGTTCTGTTCTATTCGTTTAGTGACAGTTCAAAGTACAGCACTGAAAAATGTGACTTATGACCATATTTCAGTTATGACCTTTGCAGCATCCCCATGATAAATACTGGGCTCAGTTGTGGTTGTAAATCGAGGACTACCTGTATTGCGGTAGTTTTGATTGCCCCAGTGCAAAAGGATAGATAAGGAAGGAACTAGAAGGCACCCAAAGAAGAGGAGAAAGGATGCTAAAGGGCTTGCAGTTCAACCCTACCCATCTAATTACAATTTAACCAATTTCAGTTCAATCCTATCCATCTAATTAATTGCAATTTCCTTTTTCATCAGGCTGACCTGGACTGATGACAGGGTTTTTAAAAAATGTTTTTTTTTATTTTTAATTGTTTAGTTTAACTGATTTATTGGGGCTGTTTATTTAATTTCTTTTAACTTTTGTATTGTTGTTTTTATTGTTGTTAGCCGCCCTGAGTCCTTCGGGGGATAGGGCGACATATAAGTCCCAAAAATAAATAAATAAATAAAAATAAATTTAACCAACTGCAGTTAAATCCTACCAATCCTCCTTTAACCCCAGTATTTTTTTAAAAAAAACTTGGCCACTTTCAGATGTGTGGGTTTCAATTCCCAGAATTCCCCAGCTATTTCTCCCTCCTTTTCCCCCCAATGGTTGGGGAATTCTGGGAGCCGAAGTCCACACATCTTAAAAAAGTGGCCACGTTTGAAAAGCCCTGGGTTAAAGAAGCTTCGTAGGCTTATCCTGGAGAAGACAAGACACAAAGGGCGGAAGTTTTTTTCCTGGCTTCGTGTTTTTTTTTTTAAACTAAGCCCCGCGTGGCTTCCCACGAAACGGAGCACGTGCCGGTCACGAGCGGACGGCTTCCTCTTCCTTTCTCTTTAATGGAAGTCTAGTGTGGAATCTTCACGGGGACGTCAATCATTGCTCAGGGGGCGGGGCATTCTCTAGAAAAGGCGGGGCGGTCGTAAGAGACGCCATGGGGAACTTCGGCCCCCCCCGCCCCCAGCCAATGGGAGAGCAGTTCTTCCATCACGTAAGGCCCACGGTGGCTCCTAGGAGCGTACTATGGACGCGCTAAGCCAATGAGGATCCGCGGTCCTTTGTCACGTGAGTTAGAACTCTTTTTAAACCCCCCCCCCCGGGGCCACCTTGAGAGGGAATGGCCAATAGCCAAGCAGAGAAGAAACGATGATTCGGGACAACCTGGGAGCCGCCTGAGGGAGGCAGCCAATCAAGAAGCGTAGACGAGAGTCACGAGACGGAGGAAAGGGCACAAGAAGGCGCGCGATTCGCCGTCCAATGGAAGGAAGCGGACGACAGGCCGTCACATACGCTCCTGACCAATCAGGAGCGCAACGTCCGCTATCGCCACCAGTTTCTGGTCACGTGACAGGGAGCTCGCCGCTTGCTCGCAGCCGATAGGAGGAGGAGGCCGTCGGTCATCGTGTGACGAGAGTATCCGGGGTGTTGAGGGGGCGGGGACGTGCGCTACGGAAGCCGAAAGAGAGGCGGGGCGGGGACGGGTGCAGTAGCGGCCGCTGCAGCGATGGCTGCGGATGGTGAGCGCTCCCCGCTGCTGCCAGCCGAGTCTGGCGATGGAGGCGGCCTCGGCTCGCTGGGGCCGGCGAGTCTGGCGTCAGGGTCCGCCTCCATTGCTCCGGGGAAACCGAACCCGCCACAGGGTGAGCCGCATTTCCTCATTTATATTCATGGGAGGCCCCTTGGGAAAGGCAAGTGGGAGGGGGACCCAGAGAGGAGAGGTCGTCAAGTCAGGAGGCGTGGCTTGTGCATGGGGGCGTGGCTCGGTAGGGGGTTAAAATTAGAATGGGTATCCATCATAAGGACAGCCCTTCATCTCTGGTCGTTTTGGGGAGGTTTTTTTTTTTTGCTGTATTACAGTAATAAAATAATAAACAGATTTTATTTTCCTGGGCTCCAAGATCACTGCAGATGGGGACTGTAGCCAGGAAATTAAACGTTGCTTGCTCCTGGGGAGGAAAGCCATGGCAAATCTAGACAGCACACTAAAAAGCAGAGACATCACCCTGCCAACAAAAGTGCATATAGTCAAGGCTATGGTCTTCCCAGTTGCAATGTATGGCAGTGAAAGCTGGACCATAAGAAAGGCTGAGCGCCAAAGAATTGAAGCCTTTGAACTATGGTGCTGGAGAAGACTCCTGCGAGTCCCTTGGACTGCAAGGCGATCAAGTCGGTCAGTCCTAGAGGAGATCAACCCTGACTGCTCTTTAGAAGGCCAGATCCTGAAGCTAAAACTCAAATACTTTGGCCACCTAATGAGAAGGAAGGACTCACTGGAGAAGAGCCTCATGCTGGGAAAGATTGAGGGCAATAGAAGAAGGGGATGACAGAGAATGAGATGGAGTCACTGAAGCAGTAAGTGTGAGCTTAAATGGACTCCAGAAGATGGTAGAGGACAGGAAGGCCTGGAGGAACATTGTCCATAGGGTCGCGATGGGTCGGACACGACTTCGCAACTAACAACCACAACAACAGTAATAAGTTTACTGTAATACAATACAGCAACACGTATTGCCAGTCTGGTTCCAGCAAAATGCTTTTCTCAAAGAAAGCTAATCAGAATTGCTAAGAGCTATCAGTCACGAGATGTAGGTCAAACCAAGAAATCAATTCCACACAAAGACCAAAACTGCTTAAAAATAAAAAAAAAAGATTGTAGTAACAAATCCTAACAAAATAGGAATGTTCTTTATTGGACAAGTGTGATGGGACAGGCAAGTAATTTGTCTCCAGTGCATAAGCTCTCGATGTAAATACAAATAGCAAAGTGATAAGTCATAGATCATAAATCCAAATACAAACAAGTGATAAGTCATGAGATACAATGTGCTAAGCACATTGATTTGTGCTTAGATTGTAAGCCGCCCTGAGTCTTCGGAGAAGGGTGGGATATAAATGGGATTAAAATAAAAATAATAAATAAATACTAATAGGAGAAGATGACGATGAAAAAGGATAATAGCAATAGAGCCCTATTACAGGGATGAATATATTTAGGCATAAGACAGTGCTGTGGAAATTAGGTGTTTAGCAGAGTGATGGCATGGGGGGAAAACTTTGTGTCTAGTTTTGGTATGCAATGACCTATAGCGGCATCCTGAGTGGAGAAGTTGAAACAGTATGTCCAGGATGTGAGGGGCTTTATCGATATTTGTAGATAAAAGTAGATAAGTCTAATTGTGGCTCACCTTCTCACTCTCTTATACTAATGTGAATTATGGAGGTGGCTTCAAATGTTTCCTCCTCTCCTTCTTCATTGTTTGGACTGAAGTAGTTTTTCTCTCTCTTGGTTGCTTTGGTACGGATCTCCCCTCTCTCCATCAAGTCCATCCTCTACTTTCTACAGGGCTTTGCAGGTTGAAGATGAACAACTGTAGAGGCAGGAGCCAAAGGGTGGTGGTGGTGGAGGAGGAGGTGGAGGAGGAGGAGGAGATATTTGAGGAAAATGAAATGTAGGTGAGAGAACAGAAAGAAAGATCAAGTGGGTGGCATGTAAACTTGACAGCAGCACCGCAGAACAGTGGTCGAATGCTCCCTTTTGATCATGATTCTTTCTCCCCTTCCCTTCCCAGGATTTTCCTCCTTCAGCAGTCTCAATGATGGGAGCCAAGCAGCCATACTGCCTGCAGAAGATCCCCCGCCGTATTCCCCGATGGCATCGCCGGAGAGTGGCAGCGCCCCTATGATCACCTGCCGAGTCTGCCAGAGCCCCATCAACGTGGAGGGAAAGATGCATCAGCACGTAGTGAAATGTAGTGTTTGCAATGAGGCCACGGTGAGCACTGTCGGACAGACAAGTGGGACGTGGGAGGCACAGGGGAAAGATGTAAAGGCAGAGAAGACAGCTGGCCGGAATATAAGATATGTATTATCTGCCTTGCCATAGAAGACCTGCATATTGTGCAGGTCAAAAGGAGGGCTGAGAAGATGTCTGCAGACCCCTCCCATCCTGGACATAAATTGTTTCAATTCCTCCCCTTGAGATGGCACTGTAGGGCGTTGTATAGCAAGACAACTCAACACAGGGACATTTTCTTCCCTTGTGCTATCTGCTGAACACCTAATTCTTATGTGTGTGTGTGTGTGTGTGTGTGTGTGTGTGTATGTATGTATGTGTATGTATATGTATGTATATGTATATGTACACACGCACACAGTGTGGCTGCAATATTGTTTATCCCCTTTATTATTTCTTACTTTCCCCTTTTCTTGGTTGTACACTTTAATATTGTTACATCCCACTGTTTTGCAAGTACATTGAGTGCTCCTGAACCAGAGACAAATTCCTTTTGTGTGTCTAACCACACTTCGCCAAATAAAGCACAATTGCATATAAAGGAAGATGAACTGACCCATGAAACAGATAGAAAGTTGGAGACAAGCAGTGCTTCTCAGGGTCACTTCCCTTGCTTGATTATCTTCAGCACAATTCCACAATAGCAAAACTCTGGCGGCTTGCCAGATGCTATGATCATACAATAAAACTAGCCAAGGAGAAAGGGAGGCTTATATTCTCACAGTTCTCACCAGATGTTACAAATATGTAGGTTTTTTTAATTTTTTAATATGAGGATGATTTCCTTAAAAACACACCCTGGATAGCAAAAGAGTAAGCCAAAACTGTAGATCTGCTAAAAATGGACGGAGTACTTGTGTTTCCTTTCAGGCACAATCTTTAGTCCCTTGAGAGCTATTGGGTCTCAAGTCAGCATAGTCAATACTGAGCTAGCTAGATCTGTGGTCTAACTGCACAGGGCCGTTCCTTAAAAGGATTCCTTTTTTTCCCTTTGTTTTTGCTTCCTCCTAAGGATTATATTGGTGTTCACCTTCAGCTCGGATTATGTATTGTAATGTACTGTTTATTGGGTTGATACGGTTGTGGTGAAGATATAGCTCATCTGAACTCATTTGAACTACACTCATATGAAAGTTTTTATGATGCCTTTCTTTACATTAGAAGCTCGTTTGGAAGAGGGTTTTTTTTTTAACCCTGAAATTTGTCCTGTACATTATCTCAGTGAATAATGTATAAGTTCTTGTTTATTTAGCTGAGGAAAAATAACTCTGCTCTTTTTTTCTTTTTTCTTTTTTTTTGCCTTTGCCTTAATTCCACTCCCTGGTTTTATTAAAAGCTGAAGTCTTTCGGTGAAATTGGCAGATAGGGAGATTTTGAAATGGATGTAATGCAGTTTTTGCACCCTGCACAATTAATTTATGCCCCTGGATGGAATATGCTTATTATTTAAATAGTTACAAATAAATACACCAATTGTGAAGGAGGAATTTACCCATGAGGAGAGGTGTATTTGAGGAAGAAGGGCTGGGTAGAGCCAACAATAGGAAGCCAATAGTATCGTTACAGGTTTTTTTTAAAAAAATTCCATTTATATCCCGCCCTTCTCCGAAGACTCAGGGCGGCTTACAAGTTTAGCAGTAGCCTTCATTCTATGTATATGCCTGCTTATTAGGGCTTTCACACACACCCCAAGCGGCATTATTACAAAGCTTAATTGCCCCCAACAATCTGGGTCCTCATTTTACCTACCTCGGAAGGATGGAAGGCTGAGTCAACCTTGAGCCTGGTGGGATGCGAATCTGCACTAATTGCAGGCAGCTGGTATTACTTAAGGAGGCATTAGCCCACTGCTCCACCAAGGCTCTTCCTTGACTTAGAAGTCAAGCCGCAATCAGAATCGGAATCTAGTCACTAAGTGAGGCGGTGGTTATGCAAGTCATGCCCAATTTTACAACTTTTGTTACTGTGGTCATTAAGTGAATCACTTAGTTGTTGAGTGAATCCAGCTTGGACGAACTATGGGGAGATTTTCTATCCTTACGGGTAAAGAAGGATCAAGACTCCTACTACTACCCATGAAGTTGTTAAGGCATCCAGGAGTTACAACACCTTAAAGCAGCACTCTGTTTTGCCTTTCACCGCCCATAGAAGCTTGTTTGGAAGCCTTTTTATCTCTGCCTCTTGGAGTAAGGCGTCATGGACAGATAGAAGCTTAAAAAAATGAATCTCTTTTGGACTTCAAGATGTGGCTTTAGATTTGCTAGGTGTTGAATGAGCAGTTGTCAGTTGTACTTTATCTTTGCCCCAGTCCCATCCCGAGTTATCTTTGGCATAAGGAACTGCTTGTTAAGATTGCAATGAAAATCTACATTTGAGAAGGGCCCTGCCCTTTCCACGTTCCTTGTCTTTCTTCCTTGCTTTTATGTATTGTACTGGAAGCCCTCTGACTGAAGAAAACCTACTTTTTGTCTTGGTGTAAAATAGGTGTCAGAATCCATTTATATCACATTCATAAATGTATGTTTAAAACATTATCCCCCCCCCCCCCCGGATTCTGCCATCTCCCGAGGAAGGAGGAGCAGATGTGGATTCAGCCTGCCTTAGGTTATTTCAAAGACCAAGGGAAACCTTTTGAACTGGGGGAATAAAGGGGAGGGTGAGGGAAGAAGGCATCTGGCCTGTGTCTCCATTTGAATCTGTAAAGGAAGAAGGCAATAACCATAAAGATTCAAAGTTCCCTTTTTCCCAGGAAAGGGATGACACGAAGTAAAATGATGGGGGGCTGACCAAATGGGGTTGAGGGAAGGGGGGGTTGAACCGGGAACTCTTTATAAAGTTTCAGTTTGTAAAACAATACCAAGTCCTGTCTTGTATTTCCACAACCAAGCATGTCCTAGTAAAAATTCCTTTTGGACTAGAACTGACTCCAAGAGTTTTTGTTTTCCTAAGACGTGGATTGGGGTGGGTCCCAACAATAGGTGTCTTCGGAATGCCACATTTTTATTACCCTGTTTTCTGAAATGTACACTTCATACCAGGTTAGATTTATCTAGCCCAGCTTTCCTTATTCAGATTAGCAGTAGCTCAGCTTCTTGAGCGTGATTCTAGTTCAACACTTAATACCTAACTTTAAGCTATGAAAAATGAGGATAACACAAAACCTCCCATGTAGAAAAATACACATTTCTTACTTGCTTGAGATTCAGTTTTGATAGGATGTCCTATGCTTTGTTCAGGGGGAAAAAATCACAAATAAGTTTCTAGACTTTTTCCCAGTTCAGCTAAAAATAAAACCTGTTGTCCATTGTGCCTGTTGGCTGTTTTTTTAAAACATACATATTAATTCAGTTTGAATATTTATAGATACACTGTGACGAATGAGAGTGTTATCAGTAAACTTGGTCCAATGCCTGGCAGAAGGGTTAGATTCTTTGCCCTGTTATGACCTTCTTTCTTCTTAAACCAAGAAACATGTTCAACCTGTTTAACTTTTATATATGTTATTTTGTCCTACAGCCAATTAAAAATGCCCCACCTGGTAAGAAGTATGTGAGATGCCCTTGCAACTGTCTTTTGATCTGCAAAGTGACCTCACAACGCATCGCCTGTCCACGGATATATTGGTAAGGGGTGGGGAAGGGAAATATGTAGTTATGTTCTTCAGGATGTTTTAATATTGGATCAAAAATAGCTTTCTAAACATTCTCTATATAACATTTTATGGGAAAACAGAAGCACGAAAAGGAAAAATAAAATCACAAAAAGAAATGAGATATTTATTTGTATTTGTTAATTCAACATATCTGTATGCTGTCATAATCACAAATTAGCTACAGATAGTTATTAAAATGAAGTAAATGTATTCATATCAACAACAGCCATGACATAAAATATAAGCTAAAATGAAAAATTTACTCTTACCTAATCACTAAGAAATCTATCCTTATTTAACAATCACGACTTAAATGTTAAAAGTTATAAAACCCTAATTTCAGATGTAGAATAAGACCGTGGGTAGAATTATAGTCTAAAAATTATAAGCTGCCAAGAGTCATTGAATACAGAAGAACAGAATTGGAAGGGCCCTTGGAGGTCTTCTAGTCTAACACCCTGTCCTGTCACGAGACCCTATACCCGTGGTGGTGAACCTATGGCATGCGGGCCACAGGTGGCATGCAGAGCCCTCTCTGTGGGCACACGGGCCATCGGCCCTGTCCTAGGCCTTCAGCTGGGTTTTATAAAACCTTTTTGCTTTCGGCCTCTACCGCCGTGTGCAAAAAAAAAAGGTTCAATCAATCAATCAATTTCAACTTCTCGCCGAAAAAAAAAAGATCTCACAAAGTTGGAATTGATTGATTGAACTTTTTAGTCCCACCCAGGCTGCCGTTACGACCACAGCCACACCCAGCCAATGGGCCACACCCACCCAGCACCCGATGATACATACAGTCATGCTCGAAATTGTTGGCACCCCAGAAATTTTTCAAGAAAATCAAGTATTTCTCAGAAAAGTATTGCAGGAACACATGTTTTGCTATACACAGGTTTATTCCCTTTGTGTGTATTGAAACACAACCAAAAAAGGGAGGAAAAAAAGCAAATTGGACATAATGTCAAACAAAACTCCAAAAATTGGCCGGACAAAATTATTGGCACCCTTAACTTAATATTTGGTTGCACACCCTTTGGAAAAAATAACTGAAATCAGTCGCTTCAATAAACTTCTTACACCTCTCACCTGGAATTTTGGACCACTCTTCCTTTGCAAACTGCTCCAGGTCTCTCTTATTGGAAGGGCGCCTTTTCCCAACAGCAATTTTAAGATCTCTCCACAGGTGTTCAATGGGATTCAGATCTGGACTCATTGCTGGCCACTTCAGAACTCTCCAGCGCTTTCTTGCCATCCATTTCTGGGTGCTTTTTGACGTATGTTTGGGGTCATTGTCCTGCTGGAAGACCCAAGATCTCGGACGCAAACCCAGCTTTCTGACACTGGGCTCTACAGTGCGACCCAAAATCCTTTGGTAATCCTCAGATTTCATGATGCCTTGCACACATTCAAGGCACCCAGTGCCAGAGGCAGCAAAACAACCCCAAAACATCATTGAACCTCCACCACATTTCACTGTAGGTACTGTGTTCTTTTCTTTGTAGGCCTCATTTCATTTTTGGTAAACAGTAGAATGATGTGCTTTACCAAAAAGCTCTATCTTGGTCTCATCTGTCCACAAGACGTTTTCCCAGAAGGATTTTGGCTTACTCAAGTACATTTTAGCAAACTGTAATTTTGCTTTTTTATGTCTCTGTGTCAGCAGTGGGGTCCTCCTGGGTCTCCTGCCATAGCGTTTCATTTCATTTAAATGTCGACGGATAGTTTGCGCCGATACTGATGCTCCCTGAGCCTGCAGGACAGCTTGCATTCCTTTGGAACTTGTTTGGGGCTGCTTATCCACTATCCGGACTATCCTGCGTTGCAACCTTTCATCAATTTTTCCCTTCTGTCCACGACCAGGGAGATTCGCTACAGTGCCATGGGTTGCAAACTTCTTGATAATGTTGCGCACTGTGGACAAAGGCAAATCTAGATCTCTGGAGATGGACTTGTAACCTTGAGATTGTTGATATTTGTCCACAATTTTGGTTCTCAAGTCCTCAGACAGTTCTCTTCTCCTCTTTCTGTTGTCCATGCTTAGCGTGGCACACACAGACACACAATGCAAAGACTAAGTGAACTTCTCTCCTTTTTATCTGCTTTCAGGTGTGATTTTTATATTGCCCACACCTGTTACTTGCCCAAGGTGAGTTTAAGGGAGCATCACATGCTTGAAACAATTTTGTTTACCCACAGTTTTGAAAGGGTGCCAATAATTTTGTCCGGCCCATTTTTGGAGTTTTGTTTGACATTATGTCCAATTTGCTTTTTTTCCTCCCTTTTTTGTTGTGTTCCAATACACACAAAGGGAATAAACCTGTGTATAGCAAAACATGTGTTCCTGCAATACTTTTCTGTGAGAAATTCTTGATTTTCTGGAAAAAATTCTGGGGTGCCAACAATTTCGAGCATGACTGTAAGTGGGTTTTGGGTTGCATTTTGGGCACTCGGTCTCTAAAAGGTTCGCCATCACTGCCCTACACCATTTTAGACAAATGTGTGCAGGGCATTGTTTTTCAACCTTGGCAACTTGATGCTGGACTTCTACTCCCAGAATACCCCAGCTGGGATTCTGGGGGTTGAAGTCCACACATCCTCAAGTTGCCAAGGTTGAAAAACACTGCTCCAAGGACTGCAATTGGGCACCTTTAGAATACAGAATAACAGAGCTGAAAGGGACCTTGGAGGTCTTCTAGTCCAGCTCCCTGCTCAAGCACGAGACCATTGAGATGAGCATCCTATAGAAATTGAATAAATACAAATAAATAAATACATGGTTGCCATAGAAAATTGTAAGCTAGATTTATTTTCCAAATGCAAAGTAATTGTGTACATTCTTCTACTGAAGGAATCATACATTACTTTCCAACTTCCAGTGCACAGCATCCTAGCAGGTGTGAGGAGGTATAAAGATAATTTAGGAAATATTGTAAAAATAAGACCTTTAACAATATTCAGTAGAAAGTAGGCAGGTTGGGGAAACACCCCCCCCACCCCACTTTTTGACTTGGTTGTACACCATTGTAAATACGGTAGTTTTGCAAAAACTTTTGGGCTCAACAATCCATGCTGCCAAATATGGAAAAATGATCAGACCTGGGCTTATTTCTTCATGAGTGCAAAACCTAGATGTGTTTGGAGAAAAATAATGTGTGTGTGTGGTGTGTGTGTGTGTGTGTGTTGGTGGTGGTGGGATATTTAGCTCTCTTGAATCCTGAAATCTTTTTAGGACAGTGGGGAGGAATAGCTTGCTTGCTTGCTTGCTTGCTTGCTTATTTTTAACCTACTTTTTTAATGTGTTTTAACTTATTGTAAGAGTTGTGGGCATTTTGTTTAATCTTTTTTAATTTTTGTATTTTGTCTTTTAACATGTACTGCCCTGTTCACCGCCCTGAGTCCTTCGGGAGAAGGGCGGTATACAAATAAAATTAATAAATAATAAATTTATTTATTTATTTATTTATTTATTTATTATTTATTTATTTATTTATTTATTTAATTTAATTTAATTTATTAATGGGATTTATATCCCGCCCTATCTCCCGAGGGACTCAGGGCGGCTAACAACAACAAAACTTAAAGGTCTCTGTACAGTAAATTAAAAATAAAAATTTGAAATAAATTAAAATAAATTAAAGAATAGAGTTAGAATTGTAAATATAATTAAAATCCCTGTCAGTCTAGGTCAGCCAAATGGAAAAGGAGTGTTTTGAGGCCACGGCGAAAGGACGAGATCTTGGGCCATCCGAAGCTCAGGGGGGAGCTGGTTCCACAGGGCTGGCACTCCCACAGAGAAGGCTCTTCCCCTGGGGGTCGCAAGGCGACATTGTCTAGCCGACGGTACCCTGAGGAGGCCTTCTCTGTGTGAGCGTACTGGGCGATGGGAATTCGTTCCCGGCAGCAGATGGTCCTGCAAGTATCCCGGGCCTAAGCCATGTAGGGCTTTAAAGGTAAGAACCAGCACCTTAAATCTCACCCGGAGGGCAGCCGGTAGCCAATGCAGCTCACGCAGGAGGGGTGTAATATGGGAGTATCGGGGTGCTCCCATCACTACCCGTGCAGCTGCACTCTGCACCAGTTGAAGCCTCCGGGTGGTCTTCAAGGGCAGCCCCATGTAGAGAGCATTACAGTAGTCTATACGGGAGGTAACGAGTGCGTGGGTGACTGTACGGAGGGCATCTCGGTCTAGAAAGGGGCGCAACTGGTGTACCAGGCGAATCTGGGCAAATGCCCCCCTAGCCACGACTCCAATATGATCTTCAAAACTGAATCGTGAATCCAGGAGGACGCCCAGGTTGTGTGCTCTATCAACGGGAGGTAATATCTCTCCTCCTATAATCAAAGATGGAACCTCTTGAACTAAACGAGATGTCGGTACGTAAAGCCATTCAGTTTTGGCCGGGTTGAGCCGGAGCCTGTTCTTTCCCATCCAAATCTGTACCGCTTCCAGGCAACGGGACATCACATCGAGGGCATCACTGGGTTGGTTTGGGGTGGAGATGAACAACTGGGTATCATCCGCATATTGGTGATACCTCACCCCAAAACCACGAATGATTTCACCCAGCGGCTTCATATAGATGTTGAACAGGAGGGGCGAGAGCACCGATCCCTGAGGCACCCCACAACTAAGGGGCCTTGGGGTTGACCTCTGCCCTCCTGCCAACACCGTCTGCGAATGGCCTGAGAGGTAGGAGGAGAACCATCGTAGAACGGTGCCTCCCACTCCCAACCCCTCAAGACGACATTGATGGTGTGATCCAATAATGTGGGTGGGTTTCTGTTATTTGAAGAACTAGAAAGCAAAAATATGGATTGGATTAATCAAGCTAAAAATGTGACATTTTTATAGGAAAAAGCGTGCACAGAGAGAGAAGGAAAGGGAGATTCTCCCTCTTGTCTTCATCTTTTGAACCTGTTTTTTTTCCCCTTGAAGAAGGTGTTTATGTTTAGATAATAAAAACAGTGGTTGCCCTGATGAAACCAGAAAGACTAGTTGATAAAACGCAGACGTTGGCATGTTGACTGGCCTTAATTGAATGTGAGAAGTTAGTTGTGCCTGCCAGGTTTGGACCTGAGTTTCGTTTTTGTTTTTTTTTTTTTTAAAAAGGGGAAATATTTAAATCCAAAATCAACTTCATTCCTCCACCCTGGCTTGAAAATAGGAGATGTTTGGTGGGGACAGATGATTGACAAGATAATAACCTAAACCTCTTTTCTTCCTTTGTTTTCTACCCAGTAAAAGGGTCATAAACCTAGGCCCCGTTCACCCTGGTCCTCCGAGTCCCGAGCCTCAGCCCGTGGGTGTGCGTGTCAATTGCGGTCATTGTGAAAATAATTTCCTGGTAAGGGTGCTGGGGAAGAAGGAATTGGGGGAAAAAATGAAGCTTCTTTGTTCCACGCTCAGCTTTGGAGACCTGTTATCGGAAGAAAAATATAAACTTACAAAATCTGATTTGAGTCCAAGCAAGGCAGTCTCGTTGGGAACTGACCTTGGAATGCAAAGTGGATAGAAAAACATATATATATTTTTTTGAATTGGCTGAGGTTGCTTGCGTCTTTTGAAATGGACACAGATTGGGTTCTCACCTGCAAATATCTCCACCTGTGGATTTTATTCATAAATCTGCTACAGGAAGTCCTCGACTTTATTTATTTATTTATTTTTATTTTAATCCCATTTATATCCCGCCCTTCTCCGAAGACTCAGGGCGGCTTACAATCTAAAGCACAATGTGCTTAGCAATAGCCTTCATTCTGTGTATATGCCTGCTTATTAGGGCTTTTGCCCCCCCCCAAGCGGCATTATTACAAAGTCAGCTTATTGCCCCCAACAATCTGACCACAATTGACCCCCCCCCAAAAAAAATTTTTGTTGCGAAGTGAGAAACCCGTTAAGTGAGTTTTGCCCCATTTTGCGACTTTGGTTGTCCCATTTGTTAAGTGACTCACCACAGTTGTTCAATTAGTAACCCTGTTGTAAAGCGAATCTGGCTTCCCCATTGACTCTGCTGGTCACAAGTTCTCAAAAGGTCATCACGTGACGGCGGGACACTGCAACCGTCATAAATACGAACCAGTTGTCAAAGCATCCGGATGTAAGTCACGTGACCATGGTTGAGGCTGCAGTGGTCGCCAGTGTGAAAAACGGTCATTAAGTCACTTTTTTTTCAGCGCCGTTGTATCTCTGAACGGTCACTAAATGAACGGCTGTAAATCGAGGGCTACCTTGGAGGAGCAGCTGAGCGTGACTCCTTAAAAAAAACAAAAAACGAAGAGCCTGTTTGGTCTGCAGCCTTGAAATTGCCCTTGGTTGAGTTGTACTCTGGGCATATTGGGTTTGCAAAGAGTATATAACTGAGGAAGCCGAGGCAGGAGTGTTAAAAAAAAAAAAAGCAGCAGCAGCTCCATGTGCAATATTCCTCTGACATATTTTACACACTTTTTTTTAAAAAAATCCCATTTATATCCCGCCCTTCTCCGAAGACTCAGGGCGGCTTACAATCTAAGAAGCACAAATCAATGTGCTTATAGCAATAGCCTTCATTCTATGTATAGGCCTGCTTATTAGGGCTTTCACGCCCCCCCCCCCCCCCAGCGGCATTTTTACAAAGTCAGCTTATTGCCCCCAACAATCTGGGTCCTCATTTTACCTACCTCGGAAGGATGGAAGGCTGAGTCAACTCTTAACCACGGAGATGATGATTGTCCTTGTATCGTTATCCATCAGCAGTAAGAGTAAAGGAAGTAGGAAGGTTGGAGGGAAAGAGGAGGAGAAGTGGGGAGGAACGGGAGGGCAGTGGCGAGGGAAAGAGGAGAGGAGAGGAAGAAGAGGGAAGTAGGAAAGAAAGGAGAAAGAAAGTAGAGAAGAGGGAAGAGAGAGAGAGAGACGGAGGGTGGATCCAGTGAAAGGGGAAATGGACGAGCAGCACCCAAACTTACGTGTATGTATTTATGTAGGGCGATATATAACACCTACAGCATTACTGATATAACAAATGTTAAATACTTGAAAAAATGTTTACATTTCATTGGGTAGTTTGTGGTATATTAAGGGAACTGTGAAAAAATAAATAAAATAAATTAAAAAAAATAAATAAGAGTAAAGTTGCAAAGTGATATTGGTCAGCAAACAAAGAATTTCTGCTCCATTAAGAAAAAAAGAGCCTATTTGTGGCAGCAAAGTGTGACTTGAGTCAGGTTCTCCTTCTAAGCCCTTCTCTCTCTCTCTCTCTCTCTCTCTCTCTCTCTCTCTCTCCTCTCTCTCTCTCTCTCTCTCTCTCTCTCTCTCTCTCTCCCTCTCTCTCTCTTTCTCTCTCTTTCTTTCTTTTGTCTCTCCAGTGGACAGAATTCACTGATCGCACTTTAGCCCGGTGCCCGCACTGCCGCAAAGTGTGAGTTACTCTGGGGAAGGAATTGGACCTGGGATGCCCTCCAAGTTTGCGTTGAACGTTACCTGATATTAGTAACTGGAGTGGGGGAGGAAACACCCTGTTTGGGGGCTCAGCTTCAAAGAGACCAAAGGAGCAGAGGTCGGCTGCCTGTCTTTGGTAGCCAAGGCCTCTTTCTCTGCCAGAGCTCTGAATTCTGGGCAGACAGGAACATTGTGGGAATGATTCTCAGGTTGCTTGACGTGCTGCTTCCTTGTCCTTGTTTGTACCCCCAGCTCCTCCATCGGGCGCCGCTATCCGAGGAAAAGGTGTTTCTGTTGTCTTCTGCTGGGTGTGCTGATGGCCGTGACAGCAACGGGATTGGCGGTGAGTCTGGAGTGAGGGGCATCTAGCTTGGGGGGGGGGCTCCCAAAAGAGCGAGGTTAAGATGAGATCCTTAAAGATGGTCCTGTCTGGTGGATACCTGGAAATCCCAGGGCTTTGGGTTAGAATGAGAAGATTTAAAAAGTGGACGAACGTAAGAGACAAAACTCCCATCAATTTGGCTGCTGAGAAGCCTACAGGGATGTGTCTTGAAAGCAAGGGAAGTAGTAAAGTTTGGAAGGAACAACTTCTCTCCCTATTCAAAATCCAATTTCAGGAGGCTGAATCTTAAAAACAATCCTTCTCGGTATGGGTCCATTCTGATTTTTTTTTAAAAAGGGGGGGTTATGCATCTAAGATGGAGAGAAACCTCACCACCCCGTCTCCACAACCTTCAGCACTTGGGGTCAAAATTTGAGATGACTGATAGTTCAAAAGGTTTATCGAAGCCAAAGGTTTATCGAACGCACACTTTCAGAGTAAAACCTGTCCAGCTCTTTTGTTGTGAAGCTGATTTCTGATTCTTCTTTTGATTTCTCTAGTTTGGTACCTGGAAACAAGCCCAGCAGTACAGGGGGGTCTATGCTGCCTGGGCGGTGGTGATTTTCCTGGCGCTGGTTTTCCTCGGCCGAGCTATGTACTGGGCTTGCATGAGGGTCAGCCACCCCATCCAGAACTTCTCGTGAGCCTCTCCAAGCTCCTCTTGGTTTCCCACTGCTGCTCCACCACCTCATCTCCAGGGGACCCAGCTCCATCTTCTCCCCTCCGCTTCCATTTGAAGTTGAGTCTGCCGTGCCACCACCTAACTGTGCCCGCTCCCAGTGTCATCATCTGAATAACTGTGGGACAACCCTGATATCTACGAGCCTTCTTCCGTCTCTGTTGCTCTGAGCCAGGATTGGTGGCAAAAAGAAAGTACAGTTGACTCCAAAGGAGCTGAAGCCCAGCTCTGTAGGGTTCTGCCATCGGAGGCAAAAGTTCCTATCGGTCCTCAAGTAGCACAACGCTAATCGTTCCTAAAAGAAACTTGAATGCAGCTGGATGGTTTGGGATCAAACCGGTGGCGGCTGTTCCAGTGACATTTGGAGATGGCCCAGCCCAAAAGAGCGGAATCCCTTGAGATACACTACAGGTCTTCAGCGAGGGCAGTTCAGAAGATGGTGTTTCAAGATTCTGTTCTTGGCTCCCATCGGAGGCCGTTTAAATCTTTCCTGGTCGAGAAGGAGGAGGCAAAAGAGGCGTCGAGGCATCGCTGCTCTATCGATTTGTCCTGTTTTTTGTCATCCCGTGTCCTGTAATGTGGGGTAGCTGAAGCTGCAAGGGTTGAGCCCGTTTCCACAATCCTTACATGTGAATGGAATGAGAGAATGGGCCCTGAGGAATGAGGGAAGGCCCGACCCATAAAGGTTAGTACTAAAAAGGCCCGGGATTGGGAGCTGTCAGATGTTCATTGAACAAATTTCAGCCCCCACCTCCCCCTTTCTGTGATCTACAGTGGTGAGATCCAGAGGTCTCCCACTAAAGTTTAGGTTCGTTCCCTGTGGGACTCATTTTTGTGTTGATTTTTTTCTTTATCTTTGCACATTCCTGTTTCTTCTCCAAAAATCCAAACTCTTCGTTTTCAGGGGGACGAGAGGAGAGCAGCCTTAGAGACCCATCACGTCTCTTAAAGAGCCCTTTCAACCACTGCTATGGTGTTTTTATGTTGTTTTTGTTCTGAAATGTTGAAGGGGGGAACTGCTGGTCAACACCATCTGCAGTTGAGCGATGGGGGCTTCACTTCAACTGTGATTTCTGCCTCCTAGGCAGAGATTCTCCCTCGCAAGGCCTACCTTCTTCCAGAGCCTTCTAAATTAGACTTTCATCCCTTCTTTTGTCTTACTAGTTCATGACATAGACCGAAGGGGGAGGAAATGGTGCATGTACTCTGTTGTACAGAGGAAAGGATGGATGCCCTCAGTCATGCAGCAAACAAGATATTCCGCTTAGGGAAACGTCTCAATTCTGCTACGAACCTGGCTTGACTTTTTCTCAGCGTGACTCCTCTACCCCGTCTTCTCTCGTGGCCTCAGATTTTAATTCTCCCACCTCCACGGCATAAAGCTTATAGCCCCAAGCCTGTCACAGCTTGTATATAAGAAGTAAAATGTACATAGAACTATTTAAGATAACTTTCCTCCATGTTGGCTGCCTTCCTGCCTGCGTGCTTGCACCGTATGTCTGTCTCTTTTTTTTCCAGCCATGATTGAACATGCCCGTTTGTCTTTTTCCTTCTCTTCCACAGGCACAGGAGGAATGAATTGGATGGTTGTAAATAAATAAAAGTAGCTATTCCATATCTGACTTAATTGGACGGGAAGCTGTCGTCTTGTGGTTTTTCAGAATCAGCCACCTTAAGGGGAACGGGGTGATTATTTCCTCCAATTTAAGGAAGGAAATTTCTTCAATTAAGAGTTGATTTCGATTGAATGTCCCTTCAATTAAGGAAGGAAATTCTTTCGATTTAAGAGTTGGTTTGATGGAATGCACTTCAGTTGGAGGAAATTCCTTAAGAGTTGCTTAAAATGGGCCGCCATACAATTCTTTCACATAATTTAATTAGAAAACGGCAAAACGGGTTTCTCTTTGTGACTTAAATCCAATGTTCTGTTCTTGTCTCAGCAAGGCTCATTGACACGAATGACTTGTAGCTCTGATACCCTCTTCTTGATCCACCAGCCTTCCACTAGTCCTTGTTTCACCTTGGATGTACATGCGAGAGTGATTATCTTGCAAAGGGTAATCCCATCCTTGCTGCAAGATATGTCGAAGAGGTTAAAAAGATTGGAAACGAGGCCTGGACAACCCAAATCATTTCGGTTGGCTGGGATGGGGTTGATTTGTTTCACATCTTGTATCCCCGGATTCTTGCTGAAGTTTAAATATTCATTTCAGGTGGGCTTGGGCTACAAAGGACCCTTCGCAGTTTGAAATCTATAAACACCTCTTTTGCCTTCCCTGCCAAAGTGATCCCTAAGAAGACACTTAGTGGGCTTGGGGAGTTTTCAGACAATGAGTGGAAAAAGACTTGGTTAGAAGAGAAGGTAGATCAGCTTAACTTGGAAGGGGGCAACATTTAAGTATAGCCCCGGGTGGTTTGGGAATGCTGTTGGGGCATGTTTTAGAGGTGGCTTCCAACATTTCCAAATTACTCATATGTACAGTGTTGGAACAAATAAGTGCTTTAGCCAAAATTTAGCAAATGGATAAGGAGGCACGATCACTCAGTGGTTGAAGATGCTGAGCTTGTCAGCTGGAAATCCAGTTGGAGACCTGAACACCGCGTGATGGGTTTTGCTCCCGTTCCTTGGCTCCTGCCCACCTAGCAGTTTGAAAGCATGCAAACGTGAGTAGGTAAGTAGGTATCACTTTGGTGGGAAGGTAACAGGGTCCCATGCACCTTTGGTGTACAGCCATGCTGGTCACGTGGCCAACGAAATGATTTGTACTCGGTTTACAATCATGCTGGTTACATGGACCACGGAAACTGTCTTCGGGCAACGCTGGCTTCCCTTGGCTAAGAAATGAGAGATGAGGCCCATCCCCAGAGTTGGACACGACCAGACAGGGGAGACCTTTACCTTCAAGCAAATGGATGCAGAGGAATGTACACTTAGCTTAAGGGGAAATAAATGATCTGCCAACTTTCCATGATTGGAAATAAAAAAGATGGCTGCGCTGTTGTAAAGAGCAAAATATGTAAGTTACCAAAGCCGTTGTGAAAACCAACTTGGGGAGGGAAATTCTTCCGTACCACTTCGAACGTCAAGTTGGGGATAAAGTTGAAGCTTAAAAGGAAGTCGTTGCTTTAAAAGGCCACGCTGAAATTGTCAACGGATAGCATTCGGAATAGAGAATGAGACAAGCTCGATCGATGTATATTTTATGAAAGGGAAGTTTAATGTTTTCTAGGAAATTAAAATATGTCTTGGTGAATTACACCCATCTCAAAGCAGCGAGATAAGAAAAAAGGTGAAGGCAGGCTACGTTTTTAATGAGTAATAGTCAAAATAAGGAGGAAGACGAGCTGACAACTGGAGAACAACAGCAGTGGGGTAGCTTTTTTTTTTTTTTTTGCAAACACTAGAAAACAAAAGACTCCAATATGACCCTTGCTATCTCAGGAATCAATGGCTGCTTTTAACAGCTTGCACCCACTCCGCTACAGTCCCACCTTTTAAGCCAGAGGTGGGGAACTACGGCCCCTTTATGACTTGAGGACTTCAATTGAGTCAAGAATTCTGGGACTTGAAGTTCACAAGTCGTAAAAGGGCCACAGTCCTCAGCCCCACCCCCCATTTTAAGCTATCTTCTCTGGAGAACTTGTCCAGTCAGAGGAGCATCAAAGCAAGACCTTATTTCCAGCTAGCCCCAAAGTGGCCACACGTGCCTTTTGAAAGACAGACCTTTACATTGTGGAACTGTATTAAACAACCTGGGATGGACCTACCTTATGGGGGGGGGGGCGGGGGGAAATATTCAAATCCTGACTCTGGAGCAGTGTTTTATCAACCTTGGTGACTTTATGAAGTGTGGACTTCAACTCCCAGAATTCCCTAGCCAGCCTGGCTGGCTATGGGATTCTGGCAGTTGAAGTCCACAAGTCTGACAGCTGCCACGGTCGAAAAACACTGCTCTAAAAGGGTTGAGTAGTCCTAGACATACACATAATTTTAGCTCCGGTTTTCTTCTCCCGCTCAAGCTACAATAGGCTTGGGCCTTCGTCTGCATGTGTTACACGGCCACATAGAGGGTGATGGGACAGTGATCACTGCCCAAGGCTGTGGAGCGGATCTTGCTGTCACACAGCCCTTCCTGAAGCCCTTTGGAGACCACAAAGTAGTCAAGCCGCCAGCCCACGTTCTTAGCCCGGGCGTTCATCATATAAGTCCAGAAAGTGTAGGCATATTGGGTGTTGGGGTAAAGGTGGCGGAAAGTGTCGACAAAGCCAGCTTCCAGCAGTTGGGTGAAACCAGCCCTCTCTTCTGGAGTGAAGCCAGCATTTTTCTTATTGCCCTTGGGGTTCTTCAGATCAATCTCTTGGTGGGCTACGTTGAGGTCCCCGCACAGGATAAGGGGTTTGCGGGCAGCCAAACCTTTCAGGTAAGAGCGGAAGGCCTCATCCCAACGTTGGCGGTACTCCAGGCGCACCAGTCCCCGACCAGCGTTGGGCACATAAGTGGTCACCAGAAAGTAGGAGGAGAACTCTGCTGTGATCACCCGGCCTTCTTTGTCATGTTCTTCTTCACCTGTGGCAATAAGGGAGAAGACAGGTTTAAGAGCAACGTTGACTTTGAACAAACTTAAGTCAGAGGAGGTCATGTTAGCTTCAGTTCCCTGTCTAGTGTCATTCTACCTGAGAATATCTTGTATAAAGTATGTTTAAACGTGTGTTATGTATGTGCACACTTTGAGAGCAAGCAACTAAATTTCATTTTTAATGTGTGCCATTGTGCCCACAGTAAAAAAATGACAAAGGTTATCTCTCTCTATATATCAGATATGTCAAACTTGTGATGTCATGTGACATCACAACGTATCGGAGCCTTTTTGCCATTGCTGGCAATGGGGTGGGGGCGGCTTCCAGATGATGCGTCCAGCCCACGGGCCGACAGTTTGACACCCCTGGTCTCTATCTATCTATCTATCTATCTATCTATCTATCTATCTATCTATCTATCTATCTATCTATCTATCTATCTATCTATCTATCATCTATCTATCTATCTATCTATCTATCATCTATCTATCTATCTATCTATCTATCTATCTATCTATCTATCTATCTATCTATCTATCTGGATTTCCATTATTCATTTATATGCCACCTTTATTATGTTTACGAAAGAGTCAGGGCAGCGAGCATACAGGTAGTCCTTGACTTACAACAGTCCATTTAATGACCAACATTACAACGGCATTGAAAAAAGCGGCTTATGACCGTTTTTCACACCACCGTTGCAGCATCTTTCATAGTCTCGGGATCAAAATTCAGATGCTTGGCAACTGGTTCATATTTATGACGGTTGCAGTGTCCAGGGAGTCACGTTATCACTTTTTGCGACCCTCTGAGGGCAAAGTCAATGGGAAAGCCAGATTCACTTAACATCCGGTTTATACTAACTTATCAACGGCAATGATATGATTAACAACCGAGGCAAGAAAGGTCATAAAGTGGGGCAAAACTCGCTTAATATCTCACTTAACGAGAGAAATTTGGGGGTGTGTGTGTCAGTTTTGGTCGTAGGTTGAGGACTAACTATTCCATGCACCTTCCTCTTTTCTTCAGAAAGTAACTCTGGCAAGGTGAGTTGGGCTGAAAGAGAGGGACTGGCCCAAAGTCACCCAGCTGGCTTTCATGGCTGAGGTGGAACTTGAACTCACGATTCCCTGCTTTCTATCTTGGTGTCTTAACCATTAGACCAAACTGACTTTCAATATGGCTATTAGATGGGAATTCTGGGAGTTAAGAGTTTAACTGCATTATAGCAAGGAGGACTGCCTGCAGAAGAGTCAAATAGTAGTTGGAGGAAGAACAGACCAAGTTCTTGCATCCTGCAAACATCCAGGAATAGCTGGGCTCATTAATACTGAAGAGTGGACATTACTATATCAACAATATCTTGGGTTGGCCTTAGGACATATTATAACTAAGTCCCAAGAGGAAAGGTCCCCCGTTAGCTGGTGAGGTGAATTTGCACTTTAAGAGAGGAAACCAGGGTTTGTCAGGAGCCCTGGTGGAGCAGTGGTTAAAATGCAGTACTGCAGGCTACTTCTGTCTGCCAGCTGCCAGCAGTTCGATTCTCACCGGCTCAAGGTTGACTCAGCCTTCCACCTTTCCAAGGTCGGTAACATGAGGACCCAGACGGTTGGGGGCAATATGCTGACTCTGTAAACTGCTTAGAGAGGGCTGTAAAGCACTGTGAAGCGGTATATTTATTTATTTATTTATTTATTGATGGGATTTATATCCCGCCCTATCTCCCGAAGGACTCAGGGCGGCTGACAACAAAACATATAATAAGTACATAAATCAAGATAAAATGAAATTGAGAACATCAGTGCAATAAAAAATTAGAGAATTTAAAAAATGAATTAAAAATACTAAATATAAATTAATTTAAAATGCCTGTCAGTCTAGGTCAGCCTGGTGGAACAGGTGTGTTTTGAGGCCGCGGCGAAAGGATTGGAGGTTTTGGGCCATCCGAAGCTCAGGGGGGAGCTGATTCCATAGGGTTGGCGCTCCCACAGAGAAGGCCCTCCCCCTGGGGGTCGCCAGCCGACATTGCCTAGCTGACGGTACCCTGAGGAGGTATATAAGTGTCAATGCTATTGTGATGCTATATGGGAATTGCAGGGGTGGGGCCAAAGATGCTACCTGGGGAACAATCGCGTAAGGAGGGAGGGGGCGAACCGCAGCCACATAAGGGGCAGAGAACGAAACTTAGAAGGATTCTGCCTAATTTGCCACGCTGTTAAAAAAGAGACATTGGGAGATTTACATTTTCAGACATGCAAGATTCTGTTAATGTAGCCTTAGAATTAAAGGTAGAATTAGCTCATCTACCCTGTTTCATTTTCTGGGAAGTCTGATGGCAATTCAACCTTTTGAGAGAACATGGCACAGGCGTTCTTGCAAAAATGGTATCTACGATAGGCCCAGCCACCTACAAAACTCCTTTTATTGGAGACCTTCCTTTTTTCACCCAGACAGGCCTTAAAGAATGCTCACTTCTATCCCAGCTTGCCTCTATTCCCTCCCCCCCGCCCTCCAAGAACAGAGGGATGTATTTCCCAAGGCGACAAGGATTCACTGCTTTTGTTTTTGTAGAGGATAATTCACGAGTCTTAAGTGGAAGTTAAGATCCCAAAATAAGGATGGCGAAGTCCTTACCAATCCCATAGGTGACGTCCAGAGGCTTGTTCTTGGAGAGCAGGGCCACACCGCTGTAACCTTCCTTGTCATTAGAACAGGCCCAAAATTTATGGGGGTATTCGGCCAGATCCCGAATGTCAGCAGGCAGCTGTTTTTCTGCACACTTAGTTTCTTGTAAGCAGAGCACATCCGGGTCCTCTTTATTTACCCACTGGAGAGAATAAAATAAAATAAAAAAAATAAAATTTTGACATCTCTTGTTGACAGCTGTTACCTCTTAGTAAAAATGGGATTTGCAGATTAAAAGGGGTTAACAGAATCTCACAAAGGGTAAGGCTTGACCTACTAACCAATGTTACTAACTAATGTTACTAACTGGACGGAACGTAATGGGAGTGAGCTAATACAGTCACCGAAGTCCTCATTTTACACTTCTTACTATCCCACTGGCAGAGCGATACCGAGTAATAATTTTTAAACTGGCCTCCTTTACAAAGACGTGAGTAACACTGCAATTGTTATGACCCTTTTTTTTTTGCCAGTGCCCTCAAGACAACTTACAATCAAACCAAAGCCACGAAAGTGAAGCCGTACCAGAAGAGAAAAGGGATGGGAGAACCCATTGTGTTTTCAGAGAATCATCCATTCTGACAGTCTGAAATCCTTTTTACGAACGTTCTTCCCAACCTTTGGTTGACTTGGGAAGACTAAAATTCCTTTGCCAAGCCTAAAGACTTTCTAGTCTCAGGACAGATTTATTTATTTATTCGATTTATATACCGCCCTTCTCCCCTAGGACTCAGGGCGGTTCACAAGGTTATTAAAACAATACAACAGGTTAACCTTGAAATAAAAACCCCAATTAAAATACACTTAAAATCCCAATTAATATTCTCAGTCCAGGCCAGAGAGCTCGAAGAGCCAGGACTTCAGGTCCCGGTGGAATGAGCGAAGGTCAGGGGCAGTCCTAAGCTCTACAGGCAGCTGATTCCAAAGGGCAGGCGCACCCACAGAGAAGGCCCTCCCCCTGGGTATTGTCCGCCGGCAATCTTTTACCGGCGGTACCCTGAGAAGACCCTCCCTGTGGGAACGCACAGGACGAAGGGAACTTGATGCCAGCAGCAGGTGTTCCCTCAGATATCCTGGACCCAAGCCATTGGCATATGCAACCGTCATAAATACGAGGATATTAGATGGGTAAAAAAATCATATGCTCCTGGGTTTTCTAGTGAGGAAACATTAACTATGGGCCTCACTCTAAAAGAGGTACATTCTCTTGCTTATTTGAAGGGAAGAGGATATAAAAACAACACTGCCTTGATGCTTCAACCAAGCTGGCTGCTGGTAGCTCCAAGGGGACTGCCTGTTCTCTTCTCCACTGCTTACCATGCCACACTTTTTTTTCTAATTGTTTTTTTAATGGCCCTCCCTGCAACAATGCAGATATTGTTTTTATTCAAGATCCACAATGACTTACAACAGCCTTCCCCAGCACGAGTCCCCTCCAGATGTGTGAAATTCAGCTCCCAGGATCCTGGGATTGCGTGACCACGTGGAGGCCACAATGGTCGTTAAGTGTGAAAAATGGGCATCACTTTTGTTCAGTGCCACTGTTTGAATGGGCACTTAAACGAACTGTTGTTAAGTCAAGGACTACCTGTTTATTATTTCATTAAATAATAGAATTAGATGGCCTTAGGCAAAACTGTGCCATACAGCTTCCATACAGTACTGTTGCCAATATAGGTGGTCCTCGTTTAATTACTACTTGTTCAGTGGTAATTTGAACTTACAATGGTATTGAAAAGAGTGATACTAGCAACCAGTCCTTGAAGTTCCAGCCATTGTGGTGTCCCACGATGACAGGATCACAATTTGTGACATTCCTGCAAGCAAAATCAATGGGGAAGCTGGCAGGAAGTCGGAAATCACAGTCATGGGAGATCCTCACTTAACAACGGCACTCAGAATGGTTATTGCTAAACAGGGTGGGCATGTGGTTTTTTTTCGACTTAACGACCATGGCGCTGAACAGTGTCTTCAGTCCCAGTTAGCGTTATTAACCGAGTACAAGCTATACAATTACATGGAGTTGATCTCAGCTAGACAAATGTTTACAATTCCCCCTCCTAATTTATTCTGCTAGGGATGGTGTCATTCGGATGGTGACATTGTCTGGTGGGTGCTGTTGTTTTTTTTAAAATTTCTTTTCCTTCGAGAGCGGGCATCGGAATTTCATTCATTCATTTATTTATTTATTTTATTACATTTATATACCGCCCTTTCCCGAAGGACTCAGGGCGGTTTACAGGGTGATTAAAAACAAAAATACAAAAGTTAAAAACAATTTTTTTAAAAAAATTATATCCGTCCCTGAATAAATAAAACCCCAGTTAAAATTAAAATTAAAAATTAAAAAATTCTCAGCCTGGGCCAGAGAGCTCGAAGAGCCAGGTCTTCAGGTCCCGGCGGAATGAACGGAGGTTGGGGGCAGTCCTAAGCTCCACTGGCAGCTGGTTCCAGAGGGTAGGCGCACTGAGAAGGCCCTATCCCTGGGTGTCGTCCGCCGGCAATCTCTTACCGGTGCCACTGTGCACGCAGAAAATAAATAAATCAGAATAACGGTTATCTTATCTGATACGTGATGCCTAGATGCAGCCTCTCTTTTTATGACATTCTCCGTCCAACCTTTGGGTGAGGATAGAGGAAAACCACTGCAGGCACACACCCAACGTGGAAGGAACCAGTTACTGGTCACTGTAGGAAAAGAAAAGGCTGGGGTCGTCTTCTGGGTTACCTCCAGGCCCTTCTTTTTGATCCAGGCTCGGACACCATCTACGTTCCAGGAAGTGACCTTCAACGTGTATTTTTCGCCACTGGATGAAGTGAGCTTATCAGGAGGATCTTGGTACAAGATTGGACCGTCGGCCTCTTTCTCTGCTTTTGCTCCACCTTTTTTGGCCCTTTTAGGCTCTGGTTCTGAAGGAAAGAGAAACAAGAGGCAGCATGAAGGGCGGAGGGGGGCGGAAAACAAGTGTTTGCTTGTTTCATGAAAATCGGACTCCACTAGAAACAGTCCCTGACTTACGACAGTTCGTTTAGCGATCGTTCAAAGTTACAACGGCACTGAAAAAAAAGTGACTTATGACCTTTTTTCACAATTAACGATTGTTTTCAGCATCCCGATGGTCACATGATCAAAATTCAGATGCTTGGGCACTGGCTCCTATTTTTTTTGATGGCGGCAGAGTCCCTGGGTCAATGTGCGATCACCTTTTGCCACCTTCTGACAAGCAAAGTCAATGGGGGAGTCCAGATTCACTTAACCATGTGACTAACAGTGATTCATTTAACAACCGTGGCAAGAAAGGCCGTGAAATGGGGAAAAACTCACTCAGCAAATGCCTTACCTAGCAACAGAAAATTTGGGCTCGAATTTTGTGCTCGTAACTCCAGGACTACCTGTAATCAGGCAAGACTGATTTTTAAAATTTGTCTCCTCTTCTGCAGACTTGCACGAATTGGTTAATTCATTTGTAGAATGGGAGTCATGTTCTAACCAAGATTGAGAAAGGGCACTGGTCACATCTAAAAAGAGAGATTTTACAGGTAGCCCTCAATTTATGACCACAGCTGAGCCCAAAATTTATATTCAGCCTTGGTGGAGCAGTGGGCTAATGCCTCCTTAAGTAACACCAGCTGCCTGCAATTAGTGCAGGTTCGCATCCCACCAGGCTCAAGGTTGACTCAGCCTTCCATCCTTCCGAGGTAGGTAAAATGAGGACCCAGATTGTTGGGGGCAATTAAGCTGACTTTGTAATAATGCCGCTTGGGGTTTGTGTGAAAGCCCTAATAAGCAGGCATATACATAGAATGAAGGCTACTGCTAAGCTTGTAAGCCGCCCTGAGTCTTTGGAGAAGGGCGGGATATAAATGGAATTAAAATAAATAAATAAATAAATATTGCTAAGCGAGACAGTTGTTAAATGAGTTTTGCCCCATTTTACAACTTTTTTTGCCACAGTTAAGTGAACCACTGCAGTTGTTAAGCTAGTAACACGGTTGTTAAGTGAATCTGACTTCCCCATCGACTTTGTCAAACAGTCGCAAAAGGGGATCACATGACTCCAGGACACTTGCAACCGTCATAAATATGAGGCAATTGCCAAGCGTCCGAATTTTATTTATTTATTTATTTATTTATTTTATTTTATTTCCATTTATATCCCGCCCTTCTCCGAAGACTCAGGGCGGCTTACAAGCTTAGCAGTAGCCTTCATTCTATGTATATGCCTGCTTATTAGGGCTTTCGCCCCCCCCAAGCGGCATTATTACAAAGTCAGCTTAATTGCCCCCAACAATCTGGGTCCTCATTTTACCTACCTCGGAAGGATGGAAGGCTGAGTCAACCATTTTGATCATATGGCCATGGGGATGCTGCAAAAAGTGTAAAAACCAGTCATAAGTCACTTTTTTCAGTGTCGTTGTAACTTTGAATGGTCACTAAACGAACTGTTGTAAGTCGGGGACTACCTGTATCATCTCCAGTTGTCTGAGCTCTCTCATTCTCATTCCTACTTGCTCTACTCCAGTAGTTCTTACCCTCAGTTGCTTTAAGAGGTGGACTTCAACTCCCAGAATTCCTCTGCTTGCACGCTGGCTGGGGAATTCTGGGACCTGAAGTCCACACATCTTAAAGTGGCCCGGATGAGACAAACTGCTCTACGGTGATCTGCTGGATTTGAGCCCTGAACAAATTTAACTGATATAAACCCCATCCCTATGAAATGTCACAGCTTCCTTGATTCACCAGAGATTCCTTACATTTATTTCTCTCCCTTTCTCTACTCTGAACAGAAAGACAAAAGAAGCCAGCTGGCAGTTCATTGCACAGAGATCAAAAGCTCTAATTTCGTTGCAGCCAAGTGTGACAAACCTCAATGTGGGTCAGAGGAAGAGTGCTGAAGGATACATGGTGTCCCGCCCTGAGTCTTCGGAGAAGGGCGGGATATAAATGGAATTAAAATAAAATAAATAAAATAAATAAATTTAACCAACAAGAAGGACTTGGAAAGTCAAGGAGCACCAAGAAGGACCTCAGGTCAGAAAGACAACATGTGTCAGAATCCATTTATATCACATTTCATAAATGTATGGTTAGAATATTGTGCTTATTCTGGGGATTCTGCCATCTCTCCGAGGGGGTGGGGAGAGGATGGTTATTGAGATTGCAGTAGGCTGTTTTCAAAGACCAGGGAAGCTTTTGATCTGAAGGGAACAGGGGGAGAGAGAGATCTGGGTTGCATCTCCATTTGCAACTGAAAGGAAGAAGCAATAACAATAAACACAAGGAGAGTTCCCTTTCCCACGGAAGGGCCTGACACCTAAGTAAATCATGTGAGCCTGACCAAATGGATGAGGGGAGGGGGCTGAAATGGGAATGCTTTATATAGGATTGAAATGTAACTCCGTTAGATCCCGTCTTGTATTGCCAAAACCAATCTCATCCTAGTAAACTTTTTCCTTTTGGACAGCCCTGGCTCCAAGAGTTCTTATTTCCTAAGATGTGGATGGGGGTGGGTCCTGACAACATGCTACAATGCAGGACAGCATAAAATAAGGGGCACCTCCCTTTCGCAAATCAATCCCAATTCTAGTGCGAGGGCTCAGCTCCATACCTGCTGCCTCCTTCTCCACTGGAAGGACCTCATCTTCTTTCTTCTTTCCTCGTTTTGGCATTGCAGGTCCCCAAGTGGGTCTCGGATGAAGGATCCGCCTGCCTTGCTTTGCCAACGTTAGGCTTCTCAACAATAGCGTCTCCTGGAAAAGATGAACATTGGCATGTAGCAGTAGCAATAGCACTTATACACTTCCTCACAGTGCTTTACAGCGTTCTCTAGGTGGTTTACAGAGTCGGCCTATTGCCCCCCAACAATCCGGGTCCTCATTTTACTGACCTCGGAAGGATGGAAGGCCGAGTCAACCTTGGAGCAGGTCAGGATCGAACTGTTGGCAGTGTGCAGAGTTAGCCTGCAATACAGGTAGTCCTCACCGACCATAACTGAGCCCAAAGTTTGCTAAGTGAAACATTTGTTCAGTGAATTTTGCCCCATTTTACGACCTTTCCTGCCACAGTGGTTAAGTGAATCCTTGCAGTTGTTAAATTAATCACACGGTTGTTAAGTGAGTCTGGCTTTCCCGTTGACTTCGCCTGGCAGGAGGTCCCAAAAGGGGATCACACGAACCCAGGACGCTGCACTGTCATAAATATGTCAAGTAGCTGAATTTTAATCACATGACCCTGGGGATGCTGCAACGGTCGTAAGTTTAAAAAACAATCTCAAGTCACTTTTTTCAGTGCCATTGTAACTTTGAGTGGTCATTAAATGAACTGTTGTAAGTTGAGGGCGACCTGTAGTGCATTCTATCCCCCTATGTACACCCAAACAGGCTTTATTTTCCCTCGGAATGTCCTGAAAGCCGCCTTCTTCCTCCTCCAAATGCATCCACTGTTCCTCTCTCTTTTTTTTTAATCCCATTTATATCCCGCCCTTCTCTGAAGACTCAGGGCGGCTTACAATTTAAAGCACAAACCAATGTGCTTAGCAATAGCCTTCATTCTATGTATATGCCTGCTTATTAGGGCTTTCGGCCCCCCCAAAGCGGCATTATTACAAAGTCAGCTTAATTGCCCCCAACAATCTGGGTCCTCATTTTACCTACCTCGGAAGGATGGAAGGCTGAGTCAACCTTGAGCCTGGTGGGACTCGAACCTGCACTAATTGCAGGCAGCTGGTGTTACTTAAGGAGGCATTAGCCCACTGCTCCACCAAGGCTCTCTCTTCCATCAGCAACCCACCTTCCTGACCCCACAAAAATGACTCATTGGTCATCAATTCTGCCCATTTGCAAAGAATCCCTTCCAAATTAAAACTTCTGTTCTTAGGAAAATAAATTGGGTCTTGGAAGGCTACAGCCATTTAATTGGCCGACATATCACTTGGCCAACAGCAAGCCTACGAAGTCCTTGATGAGAACAAAAGACAAATGATTTGGATCGTTAAGATGCCAAAACACTGCACGAATATCATTTTCCTCAAAGCAAATGATATGATGAAGGCTGTCTTCCAAACACCCTCTCCTTAGCAGGAGAAACAGTGGATGAGCAGAGAGCATTTACTTTCCAAACAGGGTCAAACTACCTCAGCTGATCTAACACTGAACACAAGCCAACAATGCAACGCAGCTACTAAAAATATAATGAATGCTGCTTTATTCTGCAGTGCTAGAAGCACGCTGGGGAAAAAAAGCACATTTTGTACTGATGGGGACCTTTTTAATTGAGAGAGTACCAGCAGACCTCGGCTTACAACCACAATTGGGACCAGAGTTTCTGTCACAAAGAATTGGGACTGTCACAAAGAAGAGGAGGTCAAATTATTCTCCAAAGCACCCATAAGGGCAGGACAAGAAACAACCGATAGAAACTAAGCAAGGAGTGAATCAACCTGGAATTAAGGAGAAACTTTCTAACAGTGAGGACAAATAACCAGTGGAACTACTTTCCCACAGAAGTTGTGCTTGCTTCATCACTGGAGGCTTTTAAGAAAAGGCTAGTCATTTGTCTGAAATGGTATAGGGCAGGGGTAGGCAACCTCGGCTCTATGACTCATGGACTTCAACTCCCAGAATTCCTGAGTCAGCATAGCTGACTCAGGAATTCTGGGAGTTGAAGTCCATGAGTCATAAAAGAGCCAGGGTTGCCTACCCCTGGTATAGGGTCTCCTACTTGAGCAGGGGGTTGGACTAGAAGATCTCCAAGGTCCCTTCCAACTCTTGTTACTCTGCTATAACTTGCAGGATCTAAGCAGCCTAACAAAACCAGGGCGGGCTTCCTGTTGCTTGAATCCTGGTTGTAGGGTGTTCTGCTTGAGCAGGGGGGTCGGACTAGAAGACCTCCAAGGTCCCACCCAGCTCTATTCCGATTGACCGAACCTCTTTTCATTGTATCCTCAACAGCTTTGGCAGTATCAAAAGTTAATCCATCCCTAAAGTATCAGTGGCTGGGGAACATGGGTAGGCAGGATCGCTTTGCATTCGTAGCTTGGCTCAGGGGCATCGTTTCCGATCGGCCCGGCAAGAGGAGGCAGACGTCCTTTCGAAGCTACCCCTGTTGAATTTCTACCTGCCATCCCCCTTAAAAGCACCGGGGAACATGGGTAGGCAGGATCGCTTTGCATTCGTAACTTGGCTCAGGGGCATCGTTTCCGATCGGCCCGGCAAGAGGAGGCAGACGTCCTTTCGAAGCTACCCCTGTTGAATTTCTACCTGCCATCCCCCTTAAAAGCACCGGGGAACATGGGTAGGCAGGATCGCTTTGCATTCGTAACTTGGCTCAGGGGCATCGTTTCCGATCGGCCCGGCAAGAGGAGGCAGACGTCCTTTCGAAGCTACCCCTGTTGAATTTCTACCTGCCATCCCCCTCTTAAAAGCACCGGGGAACATGGGTAGGCAGGATCGCTTTGCATTCGTAACTTGGCTCAGGGGCATCGTTTCCGATCGGCCCGGGAAGAGGAGGCAGACGTCCTTTCGAAGCTACCCCTGTTGAATTTCTACCTGCCATCCCCCTCTTATAAGCACCGGGGAACATGGGTAGGCAGGATCGCTTTGCATTCGTAACTTGGCTCAGGGGCATCGTTTCCGATCGGCCCGGGAAGAGGAGGCAGACGTCCTTTTGAAGCTATCCCTGTTGAATTTCTACCTGCCATCCCCCCTCTTAAAAGCACCGGGAGTGGTGGTGGTGGGGAGGTCGGGTTAAAAAAAATGCAAAGAGGGAAGGCCGGACACCGACCCTTTTTGCTCGTTTGTAGATGAAACGCAATTAGGAAAAGCCGTATTAAAATAAGGATTTTATGTTAAGCCACGTCGGCTCTCACCACGCCGGACCGCGAGGCTTTCCTTCAGGCACCCCAAGGCGGCTGCAAAAATCCGCAGGAATCCCCGAATGGAGAGAGAGAGAGAGAAACACGTGGAGTGGAGACGGTCACGTGACAGAGGCTGTGGCGGGCAAGAGGCGGGGCTTCCTCTTAAAGGGAAAGGAAACGCCGCGGCAGAGGAAGAGATGGAGAAACGGCGCCGTTCGGTTCGGCCAAGAAGAGGTTAAGAAGAAGACTCGGCCAGAAAGCGCCCTCCACGTGCCGAGGGAGGAGGCGGGGTTTAATGACCTAGTGACGTCAGCCGTTCCCTCTCTGACCTTTCCCGGAAACATTGCCTGCAAACCCTGCAAAAGCGTCAACACTTTCGGTTCCCAATCGAACAACCGAGACGCGGGGAGGGGGGGGGTGACGGCGCCGAAGTCAAAGGTTCTGATCTAAAACGTAATGCGGTCTCCTTTCTAAGAAGAAGAAAAAAAAATTACATGCAAATATTTAATAAGTCTTTCTTTTTTTTTCTTTTTTTGCAAAAAAAATACCGAGGTTGGAATTTGCACTTTCTTGTCAATAATCGATATTGATTATTCAATGTGCAGGAACCAATAAAGGAGAATATCTGTAGGCCGGGGTTGAAATTTATTTTCCAAAGCACCAGAAGGCAGGACAAGGAACAATGATTGGAAACTGACCAAAGAGAGAAGCAACCTGGAATTAAAAGAGTGACAAGGGTGGACAATTAACCAATGGAACAGCTTGCCCCAAGAAATCGTTGGGCGCTCCATGACTGGAGATTTTTAAGAAGAGGCTAGAGCAGGGGTAGGCAAGCTCAGCTCTTTTATGACTCATGGACTTCAACTCCCAGAATTCCTGAGCCAGCTTGGCTGGCTCAGGAATTCTGGGAGTTGAAGTCCACGAGTCATAAAAGAGCTGAGGTTGCCTACCCCTGGGCTAGAGAATCACTTGTCTGAGATGGTATAGGTCAGGGGTAGGCAACCTTGGCTCTTTTATGACTCATGGACTTCGACTCCCAGCTGGCTCAGGAATTCTGGGAGTTGAAGTCCACGAGTCATAAAAGAGCCAAGGTTGCCTACCCCTGGTATAGGTTCTCCTGCTTGAGCAGGAGGCTGGACTAGAAGACCTCCAAGGTCCCTTCCAGCTTGATTCTGATTCTGAAATGAGGAGTCCTTGGTGTTTTCTGAGCTTGGTTGTTCTCTTGAAAGACATTTCATTACCCAACTAGATCATATTATCAGTTCTAGAAAGGAGTGGCATTTGCTGTCAATGTATATTCTACACCAGCCACTAGAATATAAATTGAGAGGAAACCCCACTACTTACTAGCACTCATGATGTTTCCTAGTTTGGACGGTTTTTTTATCCCCATGCCATCACTCTGCTAAACAACTACATTCCTACAATACTGTCAAACTGCCTAGTAAGGCTATATTACTATTCTTCTTCTCATCTTTCCTATTGCCTATCTCCTAATCAAATCATGACTAGAGCTTTGTTGCTTGTGTGTTATGATTTATAAGCAGAGTGAGCGCCTGTTACTCGTCCCAGCTTCTGCCAACCTAGCAGTTTGAAAGCACGTAAAAATGCAAGTAGAAAAATAGGGACCACTCCGGTGGGAAGGTAACAGCGTTCCGTGCGCCTTTGGCGTCTAGTCATGCCGGCCACATGACCACGGAGACGTCCTCGGACAAGTGTTGGCTCTTCGGCTTTGAAACGGAGATGAGCACCGGCCCCTAGAGTCGGAAACGACTAGCACGCATGTGCGGGGGAACCTTTACCTTTACCTTTATTTAGTATCTTAGTATGAATTATGTTGATTGCTTATTTAGTATCTTATGACTATCACAAAGTGTTGTACCTTATGATTTATGATGAATGTATTTTTTTACCATGACTATGATCGTGATTTATCACATATTGCTTGTATGTACACTGAGAGCTTATATATACACCGGAGGCAAATTCCTCGTGTGCCCAATCACACTTGGCCAATAAAAAAAAAATTCCATTCTGTAATGAAACGTCTTCTGGAAATTAACCAAGCTCAGAAAGCACCCAAGACCCCTCACACTCTCTAATCCTCACGTGGTGGCTGTCAATTGAAAGCCGCTGGTGTATGCTGTACGGTACACGAGGGTCTTTTGTCTATCTCTAGAGCTTTAAGAAAAGGGAAAGGGCGGGGAGGACTCGATACGATTTAACCCTTTCTTTGCTGCTGGGTTTTTCCTTCCAGGATACTTTTGTTGCACGCGTGGTTTTCTCTTGTGTACTGCTGCTGCGCTGAGCTTTTCGAAATAAAGCAACGTGGGGAAGGCGGACCTGGCAGCAAGAGGGGAAAAAAAACCCGGAGGTAAGACGTAAAAGATTCATTTTCCCCCAAATTTCCTGTTCCTTGTTAGCTAAATTGCTGCCCGGCTATAACAAGGAAATCGTGCTTGGCGATCCGCAGGATCTTCGGATCGCTGCAGATTCCCGGGTGTCCGTGGCTTCTGTTGCAAGAAATCAAATTTCACTTTCTTTCGGGTATTCCAGGAAGAGATGCCCGTAGTGATCGGCTTTGAGGGCAGCGCCAACAAGATCGGAATTGGGATTGTCAGGGATGGGGAAGTGCTGAGCAATCCTCGACGAACATATGTAACCCCTCCAGGACAGGGTAGGTATCTTGATGGACAGTGGTTAATATTTATACGTATTATGTAAGGGTGCAGGTATATACATATATTTATATGTGTGTTATGTGTGTGTACACTTTTGAGAGCAGGTAACAATTTCATTTTTAATGTGTGCCAGGGTGCCCACAGTAAAAAAAAAGAGACAATAAAGGTTATCTTACCTTGTGTTATTTCCTATGAATGGTCTTATCCAGCCTGGTGCTTTCTAGTTGCACGTCAACTCCCAGAATTCCTAGTCAATGTGGTGCCAAGGAAGGGATCGTGGGAGCTGAAGTCATTGGAGATCTCCAGCCTAAAAGGGCTATGAGAGAAGATGGACCGCTTGCTGAAAGAATTCAGCATTTTTCCTGGATTTAAAGAAGTGGAGCCAGATTAATTAAAAGAAAAAAATTAATTCACTCAGTCTTAAGTGTATTTACGTAGATCTGTCCTCATGTCCTCCCCCCCAAAAAAGAGAAAACAGTTTGATTGTCCAAAATAAGGGAACAGGGCCTTTTCTGTGATGGCCCCTCCATTCTGCAATAAAGTAGAATTAGTATTATTGACAGTTATCAATCTAGAATCATTCATTTGGTGACTGAAGTTACAACAGCATTGAAAAAAAGTGACTTATGATGGTTTCTCACGCTTAGGACTGTTGCAGCATCCACATGGTCAAACTTTGGGCATTTGGCAACTGGCATGTACGTATGACAGTTGCACTGTCCTGGGGTCATGTAATCACTATTTGTAACTTTCCAGTCACCTTCCAATGAGCGAAGTCAAAGAAGAGAAGCCAGAGTTGCTTAATAACTACACTATTTATTTAACCACCACAGTGATTCACTTAACAACTTTGGCAAAAAAAAAAACTTTGTAAAATGGGTGTAATACACTTAACTGGCTCCATTGTGGTCGTAAGTCAAGGACTATCTGCACTCATTACAAGCATCTGTCCAAGTTACAAAACAAAACACAATTACAATAGCTTATGTTATAGAAAATTATAAGCTTTAGTATTAGCAGTATTAGTATTAAAGGTGATACTAGCAATTTAGCATGGCTGGCCACTTTTTTTTCTTTTTGAAGTTTAAGAAACCATGTTTTTCCTTTAAACCAAAACCATTTCTTCTGATGTGCAAAAAGTAGGGTTTTTTTTCAGGGACAGTGATGAGAAACACCGAGGCTGTATTCTAAAGAAATTAACTAAAGTTGCAAGTGTTGAGAAAGAAAACATAATTACAAATTGATCCAACAACATTAGCTCGGGCTTAGATAGCACAGAATGTGGGTCCATCTCCTTTCAACCTTGACCTTTTCCCATTTTGGTCCCACTTTGTAGGTTTCCTTCCAGGGGACACAGCACGCCACCACCGTTCTTGCGTTCTTACTGTGTTGCGTGAAGCCCTAGAAGAGGCTGCATTGAAACCTCAGGACATTGATGCAGTGGCTTTCACCAAAGGTGAATCTCTTTTCTTAAGAGACACGTGGATTCTTTAAAGCATGAGGATATCCAACCTTGGCAACTTTTAAAACTTGTGGACATCAACTCCCAGAATTCCCCAGCCACCATGGCTGGCTGCAGTAGTGGGATTCAAATACCAGAACAACTGGTTCTCTTATTGAATGCAGGCCTGGGCCTCTGAGGCCTAGAATGGACTTATGGAAGTGGCATCCACGCACTTCCGGTGGGCCGTTCTAGGCTGGGGAGGCCTTGTCCAGACCTCCAAGGCCTAGAATGGACTTCCGGAAGCAGTGTGCATTCAACCGGTTCTCCGAACTCGGCAAAATTTAGCTACCAATTCCATCGAACCGGTGTGAACCAGTTCAATCCCCACCACTGGATGGCTGGGGAATTCTGGGAGTTGAAATCCACAAGTCTTGAAAGTCGCCAAGGTTGGACTTTTAAGGTATTCTGATTAAGGATCCTTGAAGAACCTATAGCTGTACTTCATCTTCTTGTACCCTTCTTGTTGGCCATGTTGGCTGGACTTGCAGAGAACTGAAGAACCAGCATCTGAAGAACCACAACTTCTCTACTCCTAGACAATCTTCCTAATTTAAGCTTGTTTTATATGCCACAGATTGGTAGAGTAAAATCGGTGAATGGTCTATAAGGCCTACCAAAACAAATAAATCAATGCAAAATAAAATCTGAGAGCTGTGCATCAATGCTATATTGGACTTAATGCATATTTTTCCATCTTTCAGGTCCAGGGATGGGGGCTCCACTGGTGACTGTCGCTGTTGTTGCCAGAACTGTGGCCCAGTTGTGGGGGAAGCCACTTCTGGGAGTAAATCATTGTGTTGGACACATTGAGATGGGGCGGCTTGTGACCGGTGCAAAGAACCCAACAGTGTTGTACGTCAGTGGTGGGAACACTCAGGTACTGAGGAAGAGAAGGGATTTCTGGATTTGCATGTTGTGCTAAACCATGGTTTGATATAAACCATAGTATCCCAAGTTCATACATATCACTTGAAACCCAAAATCATGATTTACAGAGCAGCAGTTGAGTTCATGCCCCACCAAAATAAAAACCAGGAAACCATATCATGGCTTAGTGAAAAGCATTGTCTCAGCTTGAAACTCAATTCACATTCTGTGCTAAATAATCTACAGTTGGTTCGCAGTGGCCAGGTTTACAAGACATATGAGAAACAAAGCAATCTATGTTATAGTTTAGTGCAGGGGTAGCCAACCTTGGCTCTTTTATGCTGGCCACAGTTGCCTTCCCCTGGTTTAGTGCACATAAGCACTTCTGAGCAGGCAGTGTTGTTAAGTTTCTTAATTCTGTCGTGGAAACACCCAATGGAAAAGACAAGAGACAGCAACACAAAACAATAATTCTTACTTTAAGATTCAGAGGTTTGTTTTTCTAATAATTTGGAACATAGCATAATAACATAGCATCACTTACAATTAACAAAACCATTGCAATGAGGACCATATGGCAATAGCAGATTCCGAAGGACAGCTATAGGCCAATGGCGTAAGCCAACATTTTTATAGTTTTCTTCCACTGACCACCCACTCATAACCTTTATTTTGCAAAAGCATTTCCCTGTTCCTTTGTGCTGACCAGCAGTTTCCAAATGCACCCGTTTACATCTGAAACCTCTATACATCTGCTACTTTCACATCCTCTTTTCCCACGGGTACTATACTGGTACAAGGCTGGAAGACACCAGCTGAGAATACCATGAGCGAGGCAAGAATAGAGAGTGGAGAGGACTGGAATTAATTAGGATAGGATAGGATAGGATAGGATAGGATAGAATCCTGCGAATTTACAAGACAGATGGCATAGGGAACAAAAGCTGTTACAGAATTTGGTAGTCCTGCTGGAAATACGTCAAAACGTCCTCCCAGAGGGGAGCAACAAAAACAGACCTTGAAGGGGGTATGTGGGGTCTCTAACAATGCTTCGACTCTAAGCACGAATAAGTGCTTATAAGCAGCATCCTGATAAAACGGGAGCAAGCTTCCTATAATCATCTCACCTGTCCTTCTATCTGAGGCACTGCTGCCACCAAACCAGACAGTGTTGCAGTTCGTTAAAATGCTCTCAATCGTGCAATCTGTAAAAAGTGGCCAGGACAGAAAGAGAAAGATGTGTTCTCCTCATCACACGCAGGAAATGCAGACGCAGGTTTGCACGCTTCCCTAAAGATGATGTATGAAGAAACCAAGTCAGATTTTTAGTCATCTGCACACCCCGACACTTAATACTGTTGACCGCCTCCACAGTTGCAGCCTTGATACAAAGTCCAGCACTGTCAAAAAGCTTGATGTGAAAAGAAGACAGTGTTGTTGTTGTTGTTGTTAGTTGCGAAGTCGTGTCCGACCCATCGCGACCCTATGGACAATGTTCCTCCAGGCCTTCCTGTCCTCTACCATCTTCTGGAGTCCATTTAAGCTCACGCCTACTGCTTCAGTAACTCCATCCAGCCACCTCATTCTCTGTCGTCCCCTTCTTCTCTTGCCCTCAATCTTTCCCAGCATTAGGCTCTTCTCCAGTGAGAAGACTCACTGGAGAAAGAAGACAGTAGTAACCTTGAAACTGCAGGAGACAGGTTTGCTCTGATAGCATCTGTCCAGCCAATAACATCTGGTCCAAACCATCATTTTCCAGTGCTCCTCAGTAGAGCAGGAACTCCAAGTTGGACTTTCTTTGTAGTCACCTGTGTCCTCTGGAACTCCATTCTCCTTGAAGTCCACATGACGCCGTTTCAGAAAGCTTTAAAGACTTGGCTTTTCCAGCAGGCCCTGGGACAGCGTGGCTTAGGACTCCACTTGTTGATTTACGTGTTGTAGTGCACAGTTCATTTTGTGTATTCCCCAGAGATAGGCCTCACCAAACACATTGCTGTTTTGCTTTAATTTATCTTGCCATGCTATTGTTTTGAACCTAATGATTTCCAACTAAGAAGGTGGGGGGAAAAACTTTGGTTGGCCCATCTGGATCTCAGGAACATCAAGTGTAAGTGAAGGGGGTTATAACTGTGTCTGCCTCTTCCTCCCATCCAGGTCATTGCATACTCTGAGCATCGCTATCGTATATTTGGGGAAACTATAGACATTGCTGTGGGAAACTGCCTGGATCGTTTTGCTCGAGTGTTGAAGGTAAATACGGCTCAGCAAAGATGAGAATGCAAGTTGGCTTCGTTAGATGGTATGTATTATGGGACTTTTTTCTGAATGTACACATTTGGAAGAGGTTCAGTAGGGCTGTGTGGTGTACCAGAGATCCTTTGAGGCTGAGAAAATAACTATGGCAGGGGTCTTCAGACCTGGCCCTTTTATGACTTGTGGACTTCAACTCCCAGAATTCCTCAGCCAGCATGCCGGGCCGATGAATTCTGGGAGTTGAAGTCAACAAGTCATAAAAGGATCAGGTTTGAAGACCCCTGAACTATGGGGTCTATTTTCTCCCTGATTATTTCATGAAGACACAGATGAAACTGGAGGAGGAGCATAACCTGGTACATGTCTATGGAGATTCTCAGTCATCCAGGTCGTGGGTGTATAAAAGGTGCTTTTCCTTGAGGAAGATGTTTTGGTTCTCATCCAAGAAGCATCATCTCCAATCAAGATGTGCTGACTTGTAGATCAGAGGAGTTGGACTCTTAACATCCAAAGTCTGCCAAGTTGGGTTATCCTAATACTTTGCAGTTTAGCCTCTGAATATGTACAGGAGAGTAAATTGCATGTACAAGAAGGAAATGTCAGCCAAAACAGTATTACAGATAGTCTTTGAAAGTCTTTGCTTTCTTTTGCTAGAGTCATTCTACTTCTATTTGCAGGTCTATATCTTTTTCTTATTTTATCCATTTTTTTTTGTCTTCTGCTGTCTCCAGGTACTGCAGTGTCCACTGTCCATGGACCTTGTGTCTGTCCTATTGATGATTGTTAAGTCAGGTCATTGATGATTGCCAAGCCAGTTATTATTATTGTCGAAATCTGATTCTTTCATTCACTTCTTGACTTAGATCTCAAATGATCCCAGTCCAGGCTACAACATCGAACAGATGGCCAAGAAGTAAGTCATAACAAGGGGAAAACTCTCACGCAATCATTTTCTTTGTTCTGTTAAATGTATTTTATAGATACTAGACGTGGGTTCCATATCCTTAGTTTGGACCAAAATTAAATAATTTTGACAAATAGACAAAATCTTCAGAAAGGATCTCAGAAGGCCATAGGAAAACGTTAGCAGGATCCATCTCTTTTCCATGGGTGTATTTAGTAGATTATGTTGACATTATCCATTTAATCGTGTCTGACTTGGCAATGCCATGGGCCAGATCTCTCCACATCTTCCAGTCTTGCACTATTCCTTTGAGTTGTTCTATGCTCTGCCTGGTGTCAGCTTTTATAGTGTCCAGCCATTGTGTTCTTTGACAGCCTGGTTTCCTTTTACTGCTAACTCTCCCCAACATGATTGCTTTCTCCAGTGAACTCCCCCACTTGACATGGCCAAAGTAAGCGAGGTGCGATTTTGTGATTCTATTTAGTAAGAAAATTACCCTAACTGGCCTCTTCTGAAGTCTGCATTTTCAACAAATGATGATCCAAATAAGATCCTCACATATTAAACTAAGTCAAGCAAAAGATATTGGTTGCAGTTCCTTTTCTGCTACATGCTGTAAAGATAAACCTGCAGGGCGATGGCATTTAAAGAGAAGGTAATGGTCCTTCTCTCATCTTTTGAGAAATAGAAGCCGGCTACATTGCTCTGTTTCTTGGGGTTTTTTTGCAAGGTGAGGGTTATTTGGGTTCCGCAGAGCTGGGTTTCTCCTCCTTAGCAACGTTAAGCTCTGTGGAGTTCATGGTGCCTGGGGAATTCTGGGAGTTGAAGTCCACACGGCTTGAAGTTGCTAAGGTTGAGAAACAAAGCTCTAGAGCAGTGATGGCAAACCTTTTAGAGACCGAGTGCCCAAACTGCAACCCAAAACCCACTTATGTATCGTCGGGTGCCGGGTGGGCGTGGCCCATTGGGTGGGCGTGGCCCATTGGGTGGGCGTGGCCCATTGGGTGGGCATGGCTGTGGTGGTAATGGCAGACTGGGTGGGACTAAAAACAGTGGCGTAGCGTGGGTTGTCAGCACCCGGGGCAAGGCAAGTAATTTGCGCCCCCTAACCTGTGGATTTTAGCACTCGAGTCTCTTCCACTAGCTCAGGAATTCTGGGAGTTGAAGTCCATGAGTCATAAAAGAGCCAAGGTTGCCTACCCCTGAGTTAGGTTCAAGGCAAAAAAGGGTCTCTGGAGAAGAGGGAAAATGCTAGTTTAAAACTGAAACAAGGCAACTTTAAGGTGCCTCAGCTGTGATTTAGGATGAGACAAAGAGAGGACATGGCGTTGAAAATGGTTAATGGGGCATGTTTGTTCCACTCTTAGTGGACGTCAGGATAAACCCCACGAGAGAATGACCTTACAACAGATGTGAATAGGCTTGGACTACGTTTGTAGATTGAGTGCATACATCACATGGAGCGATGATGGGCTTCATCAAGATTTATGATCCCACAATTGGCTAGTTTTCTCCATCTTGTCCTAAACCCTGGATACCAACCACGGTTTATGGCTTAGCATGTGGCGTGGGGTTGACCCAACATGTTAGGCGACAAACAATGACTTCCAACTTACAATGCCTCAGCTTCCCAAGGTTATTCCAAAGCCAGAAAAGCCAACCAACCCACCCTGCAGCTTTGCCTGCTTAGGCTGAACCCCAGGAATTCATACTTAAAGTTGGGAACTTTAACTGAGTTTCCGAGTGAGGTACTATCAATCCTTCTCTTTGTACCTTTATCCACATCCATAACAATAAGAGAGTTGGAAGGGACCTTGGAGGTCTTCTAGTCCAACCCCCTGCTCAAGCAGGAGACCCTATACAATTTGAGTAGTCTCCTCTTAAAAACTTCCAGTGATGGAGCAGCCACGATTTCTGGTGGCAAGCTGTTCCACTGGTTAATTAATTGTCCTCACTGTCAGGAAGTTTCTCCTTAATTCCAGGATGTTTCTCTCCTTGATTAGTTTCCATCTATTGTTTCTTGTCCTGCCTTCTGGTGCTTTGGATGTATAAGTTCACACACACACACACACACACACACACCATTCTTTGCTGTCATGTCACCCCAGTGATACGTTTGGTTTGCCATTAGGGTGCTGTGTGAATGTGGTCTTTAAATAAACCGCTGTTTATTAAATAAAACAGTTTTTTAAAAAAAAACAACAAACCCCCTTTAAATAAAAGGGAAAGTCTGTAGCTTGGGAGTTTGGAGAGAGAAATGTTTTGACACAGTTAATGTGTGTTTCTGTGACGTTCACGAAGCCCCGGTTGAATGACATGAAACGAATCCCAGTTTATGGCCAATTTGGGGAAGGCGGCATCTGAGCGCTCGTTTTCCCCGCACCGGGTCCGGTCAAATTCACACACTCTTGAGCCAATCGAACGCATCCTTGTCTTTTAATCCTGTTCGCGCTCCAGAAACTGAGATTGAAGGCAGAAGAAGAGTTCAAGCTTTTAATGGGGGGGGGCGAGGGCTGCTTTTCTGCATTCCAGCAGGACAGGATTTATTTATTTATTTATTTTTTATTTTTAAAAAAGCGCCTTTTGCAGAACAGAGACAGCACGGGCGCGCCCACAAACACACACACACACGCACACGCACCCGACCACGTCCTCTCGCCCCCAAAGTCTGCATGCACGGTTGGATCGGCAACCTGCCGACGCAGCTTTCGTTCCAGAGCAGGGACCCCCGGAGAGACGCTGCAGCGATCCTCCCCCCGCGGGAAATCCACCCTCTTTCAAGCCCCGCCGCGCCCCCCCCCGCCTTTGGCAACCCCGGGAGCGCCTTGGGAGAGCCTCCGCAGCGGAGCCCCGGGCTTGCAGGAGGGCCGCGCTCTGTGCACGCTCAGGAGCCGCCTTCTCCTTTGCGGGGGGGGGAGGAGGGAGAGAAGGCTTCCGTCCAGCGCCGGAGCGAAGGCGGAGCGGCCCGAAGGAGGAGTCACGCTGTGTGGTTGTGTGTTTGTGTGTGTGTGTGTGGCGCGCCGTGGGGCGTCAGGCCCTTCCCGGCTGGGGCTCCGGTGCCTCCGCCCTGCCGGATCCCGGCGCCGTCGAGCGCGCCCCCCCAGATGTTGCGCCCGGTGCGGCCGGCCCCCCCTGCACCCCCCACGCTACGCCACTGACTAAAAAGTTCAATCAATCAATTCCAACTTTGCAGGATTTTTTTTCCCCTGCGAAAAGTTGAAATTGATTGATTGATTGAACCTTTTTTTTTTTGCACACGGAGGTGGAGGCCTAAAGCGAAAAGGTTTTATAAAACCCAGCTGAAGGCCTGGGAGTGGGGTGACGGTGCACGTGCCCACAGAGAGGGCTATGCATGCCACCTGTGGCACCCGTGCCATAGGTTCGCCAGCACGACTCTAGAGACACCATATCTTAGATTACAGCTCAATACAGGAGAAGGACATTCAACGCTTCCCCCTTTCTTCTACAGGGGTCAAAGGTTGGTCGAGCTTCCCTATACAGTGAAAGGCATGGACGTGTCGTTCTCTGGGATTCTGTCCCACATAGAGGTAGGATTCTAATCCCACAAAGCAGCAGTTGGAAATTTAGTGGGGAACTTTTCTCTTTTTAAATGCTGTCTTTAAGAACGCAACCAAGTCAACTCCCAGCCAATCCAGTGGGTCTCCAAATTGCTCAGCAGGTTAACCCTTGGATGCAACACCACCAGGAAATGATACATTTGCTAGGAGCTGAGCTCAAATGAAAGGAGCTTGAAATGCTTGTCCTTTCTTCATGGCTGCCTGTTATGGCTATTTATATCTTTGCCCATTGTGGTGTTTTTGGGATGCTGCTATGCTCTTACCTCTGACTTGTGAGTCTCAAAGGGGTATGTGGTTGTCAATAGCAGGAACAGGATAGAGCAGTAGAGCACCTTTAGCCAGATTCAACCTGCCTTCAGGTTGCTCACCTGGCTTGCCCAGCTTGCAAAAATACTTGGTTCTATTTTCCTTCCATTGTTTTCCTCAGTTACGGTGAGCTGCCTAAGATCACCGTCTGAGGTAGGCAGCCCTGTCAGTCTTTAAACAAAATAAACATGACTGCTTCTAAAATAATAATCTTTTAACTAATATGTCCCACCCTCCTGTATAATGAGCCATTCTGGCCCTTAAAGACAAGCAGCTTCATTCTGTACCATTTTCAACACCCCAGAATTATTATAAGAGCTGTGGTGGCCCAGTGGTTAGAATGTAGTATAGCAGTCTAAATTTGCGTTCCCACTGTCAGGAGTTCGATCCTGACTGGCTCAAAGATTTTTATCCCAGAGCTGTAACCGTATTAAATACTACTCTATAGTGCAACATTGAAGTGCAATATTGGGGGCAGTGCAATGGTGAATAGAAGGGAAAGGATGTTTGTATATAAGGTATGTTCTTATTTGTGGTTTTTACTTTTGTGTAGTGTGCACTTTGGACAGCGCTTAATTTCGTTGTGAGATACACAGTGACAATAAAGATTATTCTGTTCTATTCTATTCTATTCTATTCTATTCTATTCTATTCTATTCTATTCTATTCTATTCTATTCTATTCTATCCGATCCGATCCTATCCTATCCTATCCTATCCTATCCTATCCTATCCTATCCTATCCTATCCTATCCTATTCTGTTTATTCTGTTTATTCTATCCTATCCTATCCTATTCTATCCTATTCTATCCTATTCTATCCTATCCAATATTTTTTATTCTATTTATTCTATCCTATCCTATCCTATCCTATCCTATTTATTCTATTCTATCCTGTCCTGTCCTGTCCTGTCCTGTTCTGTTCTATTCTGCCTTTCCATCCTTCCAAAGTTGGTAAAATGAGAACCCAAATTGTTGGGGGCAATATGCTGACTCTGTAAACTGCTTAGAGAGGGTTGTAAAGCACAATGAAGCGGTATATAAATCTACTCAAAGTGATATTGCTATTGTTATTTCCTCACTTTTGGTTCCAAAAATGATTTCTCTGATATACAATCCTTATTCTGAAAAGAGGGATACTCCCTTATTTTGTTAGCAAAATACTACTAAACGTTACCGAATATTATTATATTACTATTTTGTCAGCAAATATTAATATTACTAGGGGAAAAAAACCCCAAATGGTAGCATGTTCATGTCATCAGTACAGGTAGTCCTTGTTTAGTGACTGCCTTGTTAAGTGACCCTCCACATGACAGTGATGAAAAAGCCACTTTATGACCAATCCTCACTTTTATGATCTTCGCAGGTCCACAAGGCAAAAGAAAGCCGAAACAAGATTATAAGCACAGTTGCAGTTTCATTTAGTGTTCACTTAATGGCCAACTTGCTGGTCCCAGTCGTGGTTGCTAAATGAGGACTGTCTGTAATAGATAACAATCAATAACAAGGATTCACGCTGTTCTCTTGTAGGACGTGGCCCACAGAATGCTGTCTGCAGAAGAATGCACTCCAGAGGACCTCTGCTTCTCTCTACAGGTAAGGAACTAATTAGGTCTGGATCGAAGAGCATGTACTGTAGAGCAGGGGTCTCCAACCTTGGCAACTTTAAGACTTGTGGACTTGTGCAAAATCAGCACAATTTTGTACCTTTGCCTAGTATAGTGTTTCTCAACTTTGGCGCCTTGATGATGGGTGGACTACAGCTCCCAGAACTTCTCATTAAATCATGTAATTTTGATGCATCTGATATGACATCTACTGGATTCCCACTGTAGATGATGGGAATGCGATAGATATCATATAACTTTTTTAATAGATGGAAATGCGGTAGATGTAATAACTTTTTTGATAGATAGGAATGTGGTAGATGTAATACTACTTTATTGATAGATGGGAATGTGGTAGATGTAATATAACTTTTTTAATAGAAGGTGGGACCCAGAATTCCCCACCAGCATGCATATGCCGCAGCAGTGGGATTCAGCCGGTTCTCACCACTTCGGTAGAACCGGTAGCTAATTTTTTTTGTTGCCCAGGCCCAGAATGGACTTTCAGAAGCGGCATCCACACAGAGAACCGGTTGATCACATATTTGAATCCCACCACTGATGTGCTATATAGCTTTTGTGACAACTGTCTTGGTTGCTGTCATAATCCAAGACCGTGTAGAGGGCAGAAGGAGGACAGAAGGAAAAACCACCCACCAAGGCAATGATTGGATAACAGGGGATTGAGCCAGGGCCAAGAAAGTAACTTGAGGAAACAGCTCACTCAAGCCCCTCCTCGTTTCGTACAAAATAAGGTAGAAAAATGTCATTCGGTTATTAGCTGTTACACTAAAAATACTACTGATCTACAAGGCATTGGTTTCTTAGTCTGGTCAACCTTGTAGGGCTGACAGATTAAGCCCCCAGAATGGGAGGAATAGGCCTGTAGGTTCCTGTTATCAGCACCTAGAAAATATTTACTTCTTTGACATCAGGTGTAAAGGTTGATTTATATTGCATGCATAGATAGAGGAGGATGGGCACCCCTAGTTGAGAACTGAACAGAAAGCTTCTAAATTCTGATCCTATAATTTCTCCTTCTCCATCAGGAGACGCTCTTTGCAATGCTGGTGGAGATCACCGAACGGGCCATGGCACATACTGGCTCCAGTGAGGCCTTAATTGTGGGCGGCGTTGGCTGTAAGTGATTTGGGTGGATGCTGGATCAGGAATTCTGGGAGTTGAAGTCCATGAGTCATAAAAGAGCCACGGTTGCCTACCCCTGGGCTAGATGGAGAAGTTAAAAAATATCCCAAAGGTCAGAGAAGGCAAGCTGCACTGATGCCAAGCAAACTATCTAGGAAGGTCCATGAAATCCACAGACATGGAGTATCTGTTGAAGGAAAGTTTCTTTTTTTTGTTTGTTGTATAGGAAGCTGTAAAATGGCTAATAGGTAGTCCTTGGTTTGTGTCTACTTCTTCAGCAACCATTCAAAGTTATGGTGATGCTGAAAAAAAGGGATTTTTATAGCCACCTTATAGCAACCTTACAACAATCTGGGCGCACAGATGCCCACTTGCAGTTATGATGAAGCAGCGAGCTGCCTCATGTGATAGCCATTTGCGGGCTTCCCACAAAGCCAATGGGGAAGCCAGCAGGAAAGATTGCAAATCATTCCAGTAAGTAGCTCCTGCTTTTACTCCCGAGAAACCTACTACAGACCCAAGGACCTCGTACTCCATAGCACCCCTGTCGGTCCACACTTTGTAGAGCACATCTGCCTGCAGCAACTCACTCCTGCTCCTCCTAGCCCACCTGCACTGCACAGAACCATTTTTACCCTCGCTAGTCCTTACGCTCCCCAATATCCATCTGAGACCCTTGCTGGCCCACCAGCATTCCCCAGGGCCTGCTGTGAAGCTGCTTCCTTGTTCCACCACAATGTTCTCTCAGGACTGGGAAACTGACTTTGAACGTCTCCAGGCAGTGACGCCTTGAACAGATTTTTGCTCTACTTTTTGAAGATTGCCTTGTTCAGAATCGTGGTTTCTGAACCTTGGTTTCTGAATCGTGGTTTGTGAATGGTGGTTTCCTGCTTTAAGCCCCTTCCAATTCTTCCCTTTCTAGGTCTCTTTCACATTATGAGATTGGCTCCCAAATTTCCTCTCAGATGAACTCCCTTTTTACAACCCTGTAATCTCTTTATTCAGAGTAGAGTCGAGGTACCGGTAACTGAATAGAGCTGAGCGTTTACTGTCTGGATGCCCTTCCTGGCGCCTACGGGGAATTCACAGCAGATATTTTTTTCTTCGTGCCTTAAAAGTGAAACATCTGCCTCTACCTAGGATTGAACTCTTAACCTTCCAAGTGGGAGGGAGTGTCTTCTCCGCTAGGCCACCACGCTGCTCCCTTCTTGCCCTTAGATCATGGCCCACACGCCTGTGGCATCTTTGGGAAAAAGTGTCCCAAATTCCCTAATCCTTTTTATCAATTCCATTTCAAGGGTCAGATGGATTATCCCAGACCAGGGGTAGGCAACCTCGGCTCTTTTATGACTCATGGACTTCAACTCCCAGAATTCCTGAGTCAGCTGTGCTGACTCAGGAATTCTGGGAGTTGAAGTCCATGAGTCATAAAAGAGCCGAGGTTGCCTACCTCTGTCCCAGACTAATTAAGGCAGCTATGATCTCTCTTCTTTTTCTAGTCCATGGGTGGAGCCCAGTTAATGCTGTTTTTTCAGGATTCACTATGGTTTTTATTATTATTTTTTTGTTTTAATTCTTGGCCATCACCTTGACATACAGTTTTCCTGGCAACATTTTCAGAAATAGTTTGCCATTGCCTTGATCTTTCTAGGCCTGAGGGGAAAAAAGTCTGGCTCAAAGCCCCCGAGTGGGCTTTGTGCGTAAGGCTCATGGTCTTCTGGTTTCTGACCTGGTGCATTTAATAACCATTGGACAAACCGACAGAACCCCAAGAAAGATTGGTCTATTAGAGTCTTCTCCGCCTTAGCTACTTTAAGATGTGTAGACTTCAACTCCCAGAATTCCCTAGCCAACAAGGCTGGCTGAAGAATTCTGGGAGTTGAAGTCCACATATCTTAAAGCAGTCCAGATGGAGAAACGTTGATCTACTAGATGGGGTGTTTCTTTCAACAAGGGAGACTGCTCCTTTCTTTGTAGGTAACGAGCGACTTCAAGAGATGATGGGGATCATGTGCAGAGAGAGAGGGGCTCGACTCTTTGCAACTGATGAGAGGTGAGAATCCCCCCACCCTCCATCTTCTTCCCAAGATCCTCCTAGACCTAGACTTAGCTTCCTGGCATCTGTTAGGGGTATGTAAGTCCACCATTTCCTTCAGAGACTCAGTTGTGCATATTAGCAGCAAAAGCAGCCGGACAACTTTATAAAGCATTTGTAAGACCACACTTAGAATACTGCATCCAGTTTCGGCCACTGTATTATAAAAAAGATGTTGAGATTCTGGAAAGACTGCAGAAAAGAGCCACAGAGATGAATAGGAGGCTGGAGGCTAAAACATACAAAGAACAGTTGCAGGAACTCAGTATGGCTAATCTAGTGCAAAGAAGGACTAGGTGTGACATAATAGTAGTGTTCCAATGTCTAAGGCAGACATGTCAAACTCGCGACGTCACGTGATGCCGGGTGATGTTATCGGGACTGTTTTGCCATTGCCGGCAATGGAGTGGGAATGGCTTCCGCATGACGCGTCAGCAGTTTGACACCCCTGATCTAAGGGGCTGCCACAAAGATGGGGGGGAGGGTCAACCTATTCTCCGAAGCACCAGAAGTCAGGACAAGAAGCAATAGATGGAAACTGATCAAGGAGAGAAGCAACCTAGAACTAAGGAGAAACTTCCTAACAGTGAGAACAATTAACCAGTGGAACAACTTGTTTCCAGAATTTGTGGGTGCTCCATCACTGGAGGCTTTTAAGATGAGGCTGGACAGCCCTTTGTCTGAAATGGTATAGGATTTGCTGCTTGAGCAGTGGTTGGACTAGAAGATCTCCAAAGTCTCTTCCAATTCTATTATAACTTGTAGGATCTAAGCAGCCTAACAAAACCAGGGTGGGCCTTCTGTTGCTTGAATCCTGCTATAAGGTCTTCTGCTTCAGCAGAGGGGTTTGACTAGAAGACTTCCCAGGTCCCTTCCCACTCTATTCTGATTGATTGAACCTATTTCCGTTGTATCCTCAATAGTTTTGGCAATATCAAATGTTAGTCCATCCATAAATATCAGTGGCTTGAATCCAATTATTTGCCTGAGTCTCTCTTAGACTCAACTAAGCTGCAAGTAGCAAATTTGGAAAGTGATGCAGTTAACACCATGCTGTTGTAGAGCTTCCTTGAGTTTAGGCTTTGCAAGAGAACAGAAGAGGGCCTGTGCTCAGAAAGGCTCTCCTTTTTTAAAAAAAAATTCTCCAATTCCTCATGACCAATTTCGTACCCAGGTTCTGCATTGACAACGGCGCCATGATCGCACAAGCTGGTTGGGAAATGTTTCAGTCTGGTCAAGTCACAGCACTCGAAGATTCATGGATTACGCAAAGGTGATTGTCCTAATTTCCAATGTTGTTGTTAGTTGTGAAGTCGTGTCCGACCCATCGCGACCCCATGGACAACGTTCCTCCAGGCCTTCCTGTCCTCTACCATCTTCTGGAGTCCATTTAAGCTCACGCCTCCTGCTTCAGTGACTCCATCCAGCCACCTCATTCTCTGTCGTCCCCTTCTTCTCTTGCCCTTAATCTTTCCCAGCATTAGGCTCTTCTCCAGTGAGTCCTTCCTTCTCATTAGGTGGCCAAAGTATTTGAGTTCCGGCTTCAGGATCTGGCCTTCTGAAGAGCAGTCAGGGTTGATCTCCTCTAAGACTGACCGGTTTGATCGCCTTGCAATCCAGGGGACTCGCGGGAGTCTTCTCCAGCACCATAGTTCAAAGGCTTCAATTCTTTGGCACTCAGCCTTTCTTATGGTCCAACTTTCACAGCCATACATTGCAACTGGGAAGACCATAGCCTTGACTATATGTACTTTTGTTGGCAGGGTGATGTCTCTGCTTTTTAGTGTGCTGTCTAGATTTGCCATGGCTTTCCTCCCCAGGAGCGTCTTTTAATTTCTTGGCTGCAGTCCCCATCTGCAGTGATCTTGGAGCCCAGGAAAATAAAATCTGTCACTACCTCCATTTCTTCCCCATCTATTTGTCAGGAATTGAGAGGGCCGGATGCCATGATCTTGGTTTTCTTAATGTTTAGTTTCAACCCAACTTTTGCACTCTCCTTCTTTACTCGCAACAAGAGGCTCTTTAGTTCCTCTTCACTTTCTGCCATTAGAGTGGTATCATCTGCATATCTTAGGTTGTTGATATTTCTCCTGGCAATTTGAATTCCAAGTTTTGATTCATCTAGCCCTGCCTTTCTCATGATGTGCTCTGCATATAAGTTAAACAGGCAGGGTGACAGTATACAGCCTTGCCGGACTTGTACAAGGGAAAATACTGTAATTGTGGAATTAGTGGAAATGGGGCACGGAAGTACCGAGGCATTTAATTTATTTAGATCCTTACTAAATCAGACATCTTTGAAGCTGTGGCTTTACTCGGTCTTTTTAACTCCACCTTTTTAAAACTTCCTGCAATTGTGCACCTCTAAATACAGGGAATCCTCCAGTTAGGACCACAACTGAGCCCAGAATTTATGTGGCTAAGCGAGAAATTGGTTAAGGGAGTTTTGTCCCATTTTACGACTTTTCTTCCCACATTTGGTAAGTGAATCACCATAGTTGTTAAATCAGCAACATGGTGGTTCACTGAATCTGTCTTCCCCATTGACTTTGCTTGTCAGGTCGCAAAAGGGGATCACGGGACCCAGGGACTTTGCAACCGTCATAAATACGAACCAGTTGTCAAGCATCTGAATGTAAATCATACGACCATGGGGATGCTGCAACGTTCCTAAGTGTGAAAAATGGTCATAAGTCACTTTTTTCAATTGCCGTTGTAACTTCGAACGGCTACTAAATGGACTGTTGTAAGTCGAGGACCACCTGTGCAGATGCAGAAAATGCAGTGACTCTCTATGGCTGTGGAGATTCTCAGTCATCCAGGTCATGGTCGTCTCAAGGTCCTTTTTCAGGAGGCAACTGGACTTTCTTGTTTTTCTTTGAAGATGTTTCACTTCTTATCCTAGACGTTTCTTCCGTTCCGACTGGATGGTGGGGAATGGAAGGATTTATATTCCTTGCAGACAGCTGGTCATTTGCACACTTTTAGAGAGTTGTTGAGGCCATTTGGAGGTTTACCTGTATCCTCAGGGTCACCTGAGTAGTGCAAATGTGTGTGGAGCCTTCTTGGCTGCCTCAGTGACTCCCTAAAAGAATGCAAATGACCAGCTGTCTGCAAGGAATATAAATCCTTCCATTCCTCACCATCCAGTCGGAGCTGAAGAAACTTCTTGGATGAGAAGTAAAACGCCTTCAAAAGAAAAACAAGAAAGTCCAGTTGCCTCCTGGAAAAGTACCTTGAGACAGTAAACTCTCTAGTTAAGCAAACAGTTCCCTGCATGTTTGCAATTAAGAGGTTGGGAGTCCAAATTTGAGGGCAAATCAGCCTGATTATGGCTGCAGCTTTGTATCCCTTCCCATCCCCTCCACTTTTAAAGGCCTCTTAAAGCTATTTGATATGTGTTTAAGGTAAAGGTTCCCCCGCACATGCGTGCTAGTCGTTTCCAACTCTAGGGGCCAGTGCTCATCTCCATTTCAAAGCTTGTCCGAGGACGTCTGTGGTCATGTGGCCGCTATGACTAGACGCCAAAGGCGCACGGAATGCTGTTACCTTCCCACCGTAGTGGTCCCTATTTTTCTACTTGCATTTTTACGTGCTTTCGAACTGCTAGGTTGGCAGAAGCTGGGATGAGTAACAGGCGCTCACTCTGTTACGCGGCACTCGGGATTCGACTCGCCAAACTGCCGACCTTCTGATCGACAAGCTCAGCGTCCTTACCCACTGAGCCACTGCGTGTTTACTCAGAGGTAAATTGGATCCTTAGAGGAATGGATACCCACTCAAATGGATGCTTGTGTGCTTTCATTCTTTCCAGGTATCGTACAGACGAAGTGGAGGTAACGTGGCGAGACTAAGGGTTTCTCTTTGCCTGAAAATCTTCTTCAGTTTGGAAGCCGTGAAGAAAAGGCAGCTGCAAGGCTCATTAGATACACCTTTTTTAAAAATGTACTTTTTCACCTAAAATAAATGATTTGATTTTGTAGGAAAGGGCTCTACAGTGTGTCTGTGCTGGATCCGTTAGGATGAAAAGTGGCTTTTGAGAAAAAACAAAGGGCACATTAAGAAGAATGGTCCTAACAGTGAGGACAATTAACCAGTAGAACGGCTTGCCTTCAGAAATCATGGGCACTCCATCATTGGAGGTTTTTAAGAAGAGACTGGACAGTCACTTCTCTGAGATGATACAGGTTCTCCTGCTTGAGTGGGGGGCTGGACTAGAAGACCTCCAAGGTCCCTTCCAGCTCCTATTCTATTCTATTCTATTCTATTCTATTCTATTCTATTCTATTCTATTCTATTCTATTCTATTCTATTCTATTCTATTCTATTCTATTCTATTCTATTCTATTCTATTCTATTCTTATTCTACAATCTGTTTATTCTATTCTATTCTATTCTATTCTATTCTATTCTATTCTATTCTATTCTATTCTATTCTATTCTATTCTATTCTTATTCTATTCTATTCTATTCTATTCTATTCTATTCTATTCTTATTCTATTCTATTCTATTCTATTCTATTCTATTCTATTCTATTCTATTCTCCAATATTTATTCTATTCTATTCTATTCTATTCTATTCTATTCTATTCTATTCTATTCTATTCTATTCTATTCTATTCTTATTCTATTCTATTCTATTCTATTCTATTCTATTCTATTCTATTCTATTCTATTCTATTCTATTCTATTCTTATTCTATTCTATTCTATTCTATTCTCCAATATTTATTCTATTCTATTCTATTCTATTCTATTCTATTCTATTCTATTCTATTCTATTCTATTCTATTCTATTCTTATTCTATTCTATTCTATTCTATTCTATTCTATTCTATTCTATTCTATTCTATTCTATTCTATTCTATTCTATTCTATTCTATTCTTATTCTATTCTATTCTATTCTATTCTATTCTATTCTATTCTATTCTATTCTATTCTATTCTATTCTATTCTATTCTCCAATATTTATTCTATTCTATTCTATTCTATTCTATTCTATTCTATTCTATTCTATTCTATTCTATTCTATTCTATTCTATTCTATTCTATTCTATTCTATTCTATTCTCCAATATTTATTCTATTCTATTCTATTCTATTCTATTCTATTCTATTCTATTCTATTCTATTCTATTCTATTCTATTCTTATTCTATTCTATTCTATTCTATTCTATTCTATTCTATTCTATTCTATTCTATTCTATTCTCCAATATTTATTCTATTCTATTCTATTCTATTCTATTCTATTCTATTCTATTCTATTCTATTCTATTCTATTCTATTCTATTCTATTCTATTCTATTCTATTCTATTCTATTCTATTCTCCAATATTTATTCTATTCTATTCTATTCTATTCTATTCTATTCTATTCTATTCTATTCTATTCTATTCTATTCTATTCTATTCTATTCTATTCTATTCTATTCTATTCTATTCTATTCTATTCTATTCTATTCTATTCTATTCTATTCTATTCTATTCTATTCTTGTGGGTCTTCCTGTCTGCCAATTTCAATTATTTTTTTATTTTTTTTGCCAAAGCCACCTTCTCTTCCTTTTGCTGTGTGGGCAGAACCTTCCATCTCAACCATAATTGTATGCGTCATGAGCTCAGCTGACTGGGGAGGCTGAAATATTTGGGTTTCTTTTAGTTTACTGGGGAGCGAAGGGTTAAGAAGCAAAGTGGCTGTTCTTTTTTAGCAGGTTTTCAGTTGTTTTTAAGGGGTGTAGTGGAGGCCGAGGTAGCTGCAAAGCTCTAATACTGTCTCTGAGGCCCCTCAAAATGAATTCCCAAGTGATCTGAAACTCGGACCTGTCTGGGAATCTGCAAATGAGCTATATGCTGCTCTTAAAGTAGGAGTGGTCAACTATGGCTCTTTATCACCTGTGGACTTCAACTCCCAGAATTCCTGAGCCAACATGGCCGACTGGGACTCCAAGTCCATAGGTTGTAAAGGGGCCATAGCTGCCCACCCTTTTAACTCTGCCTTGTATTTGTCACGCGAGAGTTGCACCCCAGAGTTTGCAACTTGTTGAACTTTGCTGGAAAAGGAACCCCCGTTAGCGGAGGAGGAAGTACGACAGCCCTGGCTAAGAAGAACAAAGTAGGAGACACACCCAGGGTTATTAAATAACAATATTCAAAAAGTATCACTATTTACAGAGCATGGAGACACAAGCACATCCAGAATCAGTCCTTTGCATTCAAATGCAGCAACAAGCAGAGATTTAAAAAAAACCTCAGCAAAATCCCTTTGTTGTGCATGGGTGGTCCAGGCTTCTCGGCGATGCTGACCTGCTCAATGGCAATGTCCTTCTGCTTTCCGTGGGGGTGACTGTCAGACTTTGGAGTCTAGTGCCCCCCCTTGTGGCTGGGCTGGCATAACAGCAGCCCCTTATAGCCTGTTTGCGCAAGGCTTCTTGGTGATCCTGCTGCCCCCTATTGGCAGTAGAGTGTGAGTACATCCTCTTGGTTGCCCCGGATGAAGACCACTGGTGGATATAAGTTTTTGGAGACCATCTCAAGCCAGGCCATGTAGAGGGAGCTGGGGCAGGCTCCTTTTCGTACCACCGGAAGGCTTCTAGAGAATTGAGGAAAGGCAGAGAAGGAATTAGGGATCTGCTCGTAAGGAACTGAGAGACCCCACATTACAAAATCTGTGCGTACCCTACAACAAGGATGGGCATTGTGTACGATAGAAGTGACCTTCCCGAAGAAGACAGGGCAGACAATTTCTGCCATTACCTGATTAACTTGATCTCCTACACTAGATCAATGTTTGAACAAGCTCTGATACAAGGCCATGAGTTCTAAAAATGCTGCTGGCAAGCAAGCAAGCAACAATCTCACAACGAAAATGATAACTTAGAAGGACAGATGAATGGCCCTTCCATTTACTAAGGTTGGACACAGCATCTTCTAAGACTCCTCATTTGCATGGCTCATTGTTGGATCTTTGCACAACAACTCAATACATGGAAATACTTAATTGCTGAAAAATCTCGGTATTAACCTTTAAATCAATTGCCTTTTTCATTTGGTGAGAACTTTTGGGCTGAGTGCAGACTATTTGCATTGTTAACTACTGAATGCCAAGTAATTATTTGATTGCCTCGTCTTAGCCTCAAATATTCCTTAATAAACTCTTGTGTGGGCTGGTTATTAATTATAGTTTCATTTTGGACTGTTTGCTGTTTAACAACCGGTTTTACAACCTATGCTGTTTGCTATTGATAGAAGCAGCACTGGGGGATTGAGCTGTGTTTGGTACAGCCTATTTTTTAAAAAATAAAATTAGCTTGGTTGATTTTGTTTTTCTATAGTGAAAAAGAGCCAGTCTGGTCTAGTGGTTAAAGTACCAAGCTAGAAAGCCGGAGACTATGAGTTCTACTCCTGCCTTTTTTATCCTATTTTTATAAATAACTTAAGGCAGCAAATATATTCAACACACCACACCTTCCTCCTATTTTCCCCATAGCAACAATCCTCTGAGGTAAATTGGGCTGAGAAAAAGTGACCTGGGGCCAGTCACTCTGTCTCAGCCCAATTTACCTCAGAGGATTGCTGTGGGGAAAATAGGAGGAGAGAGGTATGGTGTGTGGAATATATTCGCTGCTTTGAGTTATTTATAAAAATAATAAAGATGAGATATAAATAATTAAAAATAAAACATTTTGCTTATTTTCCCCAAACCTGCTGTCAATTTTTTTGGACAAGATGAGGGGGGAAATTGTTTATTTTCTAGCAGGTGGGGGTATATGTCCAGGGGCAATTGCACAATAGGTATACAATTTCCTAAATAATTAAATTTAAAATGAATTTGGTCTAGTGGTTAAGGTACCAGACTAGAAACCCGGAGGCAGCGAGTTCTACTCGCACCTTAGCCATGGAAGTCAGCTGTCTGATCTTGGGCCAGAGACCCTCCCTCTCAGCCCAAATCACCTCACAGTGTTGTTGTTGTGGGGGAAATAGGAGGAGGAAGGCATATCTTTGCTGCCTTGAGTTATTTTTGTAGAAATAATAAAGGTGGGATAAAAAATAGAATTTATGTCCCACAAAAATTCCCAGAATCAGGTCTGTTTTCATAGCGAGGCATGTAATTTATTTTTGTGCCTAAAGAGCTTTAATTGTCTAGCAAAACAAAAAAGAATAGGACACTTAAGACCCCAAACACCTGTACTTTGGAACTGTTAATGACACACAATGAGCTCCGGAGATTTCCTGTTCCCAAGCTTATGGATGGTGTCCACGGAGATTAAAAGTGTATCCTCAGAAAGCTGCCTTTTCTGAGTCTTGACTTTTCTATCCATTACTCTGTTGTGTAAAACTGGAATGCAGGTGATCTTGTAGCCCAACGTGTGCACACATCTCCTGCCTTTTTACTTCAGGAGCTTATGTATTCCTTCCTCAACTTGTTCCCCCACCACAACCTTGTAAGGTAGGATGAAAGTTAGGAACTGGCCCCAAAGCCCCCCAGGATGCTTCTGGGCCTGAAGATAGAACATAAATCTCTTTCCTCCTTGTCCAGTACCTTAACCACTAAATCCACACTGGCATTCAAATCAGACGGCGTTCCTTTGTGCACACTTTTCAAATTAATAGGGATCAACAAGGCAACGCTTTAATAACTGCAGCCTGGTGACCCATCCACCACCACAAACTTAATTCCAAAAGGAAAGGGTTGCATTGTTGCCCTAAGTAAGAATGCTACTACCATTAGGGAGGCTGACCACTCTGAGAAAGAAGATGCGACTCACATGACAATGAGGGCTGCATTGCGGGAGTGATCTTGTAGAACCTCGTGAAGACGCATGTGCTGCTCAGACTAGACATTGGAGAGGAGAGAAAAAGAAGGTTTTAGTGGGTTCCCTTCCCTTTAACTCTCAAAGCTCAGCTCGAATGGAAATGTCTAGCTGGCCTTGGCGGATCTGGGAAACAAAGCGAGATGTAACATATGGAGGGGAGGCCACAAGGAGATCACAGGGAAGAGATTAAGGGGAAGAGGAACTAATCATCCTGGGGGGAAAACATCTAGGAAATCACCAGCAGCTGATGCTCACTTGAAGGAACTTTTACTTCTGTCACTAGACTTGTTAATGCTCAGGATTATGCTGAGAAGTGACCTCAAAGGCAACTCTTTCAAAAAGGCAACTGGACTGTTTTATTTTATTTTCCCCTGAGGAGGAAGAAGAAGACATTTTGTTTCTCATCTGTTTTGGCAGGATAGTGGGGGCAATGGAAGGATTAGTTCTGACAGGATGGGAGGGGAAGTTGGAAGGATCATATTTCTTTGCAGTCATCTGGTCATTAGTGCTCTCCCTGAGAGTTCTTGGGGCTACTTGGGGTTTTATCTGTGCCCTCAAGGTCACCTGTGTCAAGAATGCAAATGGAGGTGGAAATTTCTTGGAATTGTTGCAAGTGCTGTGTTGTAGACAAAGAGATAGGTGGTGTGGTGTCTTCATTCAAACATTCTCTTCACTTGTCTCTTTGACCTCAAGAAAAACAGACTCAAACATTCTCACCTTTTTCTTATAGATTCTGAGGTCTTCACCGGTGACTTTCCACGGCATCTCCTTCTTCATTCCTTCTATGGTTTCGGCATCCTTTTGGCCTTCGTTGAGCCGAAATGGAGCTATAAGGTCCTCAAATTCTTTGCAACTGCCATGGGGAAGGAAAGAAGAAAAGATGTAGTATGAAAAGGGAGGAAGAGAATAACAGAAAATCTGAAGGACAGAAACCTCACTGTTTAAGGAACGCGGGTTTCGGACAGCCAACGATAAGCGTCACACATCCCTCAAGAAATGATACAGGCAGTCCTTGGCTTAGGATCACAACTGAACCCAAAATTTCCACTGCTAAACAAAAACCTTGCTGTTCAGTGGGGTTTGCCCTATTTTAAGACTTTTCTTCCCCTGGTTGTTAAATGAATCATGCAGTTGTTATTTAACATGGTTGTGAAGTGAACATTGCTTTCCCATTGGTTTTGCTTGTCAGAAGGTCGCAAAAATTGATCACATGATCCAGGACGCTGCAACCATCCTAAATGCATGCCAGTTGCCAAGGGTCCAAATTTTGATCACATGACCCTGGGGATGCTGCAAAGGTCGTAAGTGAAAAACAGTCATAAGATACTTCTCTCAGTGCCACTGTAACTTTGAATGGTCACTAAGCGAATGGTTGTAAATCGAGAATCAACTGTAATTGGCTTCAAACCCATGCCCAATTGCGCCCTTTTTGACAGAAAAGAATTTTGAAGAGGTCAAAAAACATGGAAGGCATGCATGCTTAGCTTACATGAATTAATTCTGCTATTCAATTCAGTAAGTATTCTGTAGGTCCTTAATCCAGTCAAATTTCTCATAAACGTACTAAGCCCAACATTCATTATCATATAATCAGGGGACTGGAGGCTAAAACATACAAAGAACAGTAGCTGGTATTGGGTATGTCTAGTTTAATGAAGAGAAGGACTGGAACCGACATAATAGCAGTGATCCAGTATCTCAGGGGCTGCCACAAAGAAGAGGGAGTCAAGCTATTCTCCAAAGCGCCCGAAGGCAGGACAAGAAGCAACGGTTGGAAACTAATTGAGGAGAGAAGCAACCTAGAACTTAGGAGAAATTTTCCTGACAGTTAGAACAAATAATCAGTGGAACAACCTGCCTCCAGAAATTGTGAATGCTCCAACACTGGAAGTTTTTAAAGAAGAGACTGGCCAGCCTTTTGTCTGAAATGGTTTAGGTTTTTTTGCCTAAATAGGAGATTGGACTAGAAAGACCTCCAAGGTCCCTTCCAATTCTGTTATTCTATTCTAATCTCAGAACAACAGACAACGCGTCTTGATCTTCTCCTATGTGACATTTTTTCAGGTACACTGGTACCTTGGTACTCATCGTTAATTGGCTCCAGAAGGTGTGATGAACACCAAAAACAATGAGTACCAAACAAGTTTCCCCCATAAGGAATAATGTAGGGAGTCACAAGTTCTAACTTGTGTGTTGCGAGTGTGATGAATACTGGATCAAAAATTTCATGTCAAGATGCGTTGGATACCAAATTTGATAAGTTTCAAAGCAGTTGAGTATCAGGGGACCACTGTGTTTGAAGATTGCCTTCACTCCCTCTCCCTCTTCTCTTTTCAAGGCTAAACAGCCATTTCTATCTCTCCTCAGAGGTTTCTCTCCATCCTTCTTTAAATGTAGAACTTGACTCAGTACTTGAGGAGCATCTTGTTAATGTTGAAGAGGGTGAAATGATTCTTCCCACTGAATTGGAAATGACTTCTATGTTTATTCACAAAAAAACCCTGAAAGATTCAGCATTATCCACGATGGTAGAAATGGTTGGTGAAGATGATGTGACTTGCTGAGGTAGCCAAATAGACTTATTTGATCAGAGAAAAGACAATTTCTACATTTATTGCTGACTGGAAACCATTTATAGACTTTAGCATGAAACAGGAAAAAAAATGAGTGATTTATGGTTTGGATGATTGGACAGTATTAATTATAGAAAGAAGAGCCATGGATAAATTTGTAAATGTACTTAAAGCTGCTGTAAAGAAGATCAGAAGTTATGGCTTTGCATGTTTCTTTCTTCACTATTTTTCTTTTATTTTTTTAAAATGGTTTTTTTTACACTTTTAGCTTTTTCTCATATTTTCTTTTTCTTTTACAGGTAGTCCTCGACTTACAACCGTTCATTTAGTGACCATCCAGAGTTACAACAGCACTGAAAAAGTGACTTATGACCATTTTCACATGACTGTTGCAGCATTCCTGTGGTCACGTGATCAAAACTCAAGACGCTTTGTCAACTGGTTCATATTTATGATGGGTCATGTGATCCTCTTTTGCTACCTTCTGACCAGGAAAGTCAATAGGGAAGCCACATTCACTTACTTACTTAACAACTGCAGTGATACACTTGACAACTATGGCAACTGTCCTAAAATGGGGCAAAACTCAACTGTCTCGCTTAGCAACAGAATGTCTGGTCTCAGTCGTGGTCGTAAAATGAGGGCTAGCTGTATTTGTTTGAGACAAAGGAGCTGGGTTAGGAAATAACTGGACAAATCGCAGGAATAATAATAATAATAATAATAATAATAATAATAATAATAATAATAATAATAATAATAATAATAATAATAATAATTAATGATGATGATGATGATGATGAAGTTGGAAGGGACCTTGGAGGTCATCTAGTCCAACCCCCTGCTCAGGCAGAAAACCCTATACCATTTCGGACAAATGGCTGTCCAGTCTCTTCTTAAAAACTTCATGTTGGAGCATTCACTGCTTCTGGAGGTAGGTTGTTCCACTGGTTAATTGTTCTAACTGTCAGGAAGATTCTCCTTAGTTCTAGGTTGCTTCTCTCCTTGACTAGTTTCCATCCATTGCTTCTTGTCCTGCTTTCAGGTGCTTTGGAGAATAGCTTGACTCCCTCTTCTTTGGGGCAGCCCCTGAGATATTGGAACACTGCTATCATGTCACCCCTCACCCTTCTCTTCGTTAAACTACACATACCCAATTCCAGCAACCGTTCCCTATTTTCCTTATTCACTTTTTCACTTTTCCTAATTCACTCTAAAGCTTTCCTTGCGCAGAGCCTTAAATAAAACCCTCGCCCTTCTCTTCATTAAACTACACATACCCAATTCCAGCAACCGTTCCTTGTATGGTTACCTGGTTTCCTCCGGTTTCCACATTTTTTCAGGCAGCACCACAACCTCGCTGAAGCCCAGGCGGAATTTTTCCAACAGAAACTGGATCCTATTGAACAGAAAGTTAGATGAGAAAAATCCATAATCTCCCTGATTATATTGTTAACAGGCCAAATGCTTTGCGTATCTGCTCAGATGAGACATTTTAATGCTCTTTAGGGTTTTAATGGTTTTTATTGTTTTAGAATGGTTTTAAGATTTTAATTGTCATGCAGACTTTTAAAGTGTGACCTGCTCAGAGTTGTTTGCTGAGATGGGAGGCTATAGAAATCAAATCAAATCAATAAAATAAAATACAGGCTCCTCTTCCTGGCACATTCGTGACCGAAGATGACATAAACAAGGAGAATAGGAGAGGCCTTTCAAAGCAAAGTCAACATTTCACCGCAGACTTTGGGAACAATCTAAAGACAAAGTGTGAGTGATATCTTTCGGGACAGCGTGTCTCCCATTTACAACCTCCCTGAGCAAACTCTGGTTAGCTGCCAAGGAAACATCGCCAGCCCCTTCCTGGAACTGTTTAGCTTTGGATTTTAATCTCCCCACCATCCCTGCCCTTTCTCCCTTACTCTTCTCTGTGCTCCTCGGCGTTAGAGATCTGCCCACTGATGAAGACTCGGACTTTGCACTGGCTCCAGCGTTTCCGGCGGGTCAGAAGATAGGGGATGAGGAGGGTCAGGCCTGCAGAGCAAGGAGGCAGGGGGAGAAAAAGTCCAGAGACCAGCTGCACAACATGATGGCACAACCACACTGCCAGAAGTGACATCCTGTCTTACAAGCAGAGTGCTAGCTCTGCTGGGAAGACATCTCTCCCAGCATTTCCTAACCAGCTCAAGTCTCAGTTCAATAGGGCAAACAGGCCCCATTTTCATCTGGTATCAGCCTTCATGGACAAAGGTAAAGGTACTGTAAATGTTTCCCTGTCAATCATGTCCAACTCTAGGGCACAGTGCTCATCTCCCTTTCTTGGCCGAGGGAGCCAGGTGGTCCAAAGACAATTTCCATGGTCATGTGGCCAGCATGGCGGTACACCAAAGGCACACAGAATGCTGTTACCTTCCCACTGAAGTGGTACCTATTAATCTGCTTGCATTTGCATGCTTTCAAATGCTAAGTGTGCAAGGAACAGGAACTCACCATATTGCACAGAACTCGGGTCTTGAACCTGAGCTGTCAGCTTTCCAGCTGACAAGCTTAATGTCATAACCGCTGAGCCATTGTGCCCAGACAGGAAATACAAATAGATGAACTAATTCTACTTTGTTGTAAGGCTGTGTTAATAGAATCTTGCAAGTCTGAAGGTACACACTTCCCACCCTCACTTTTAACCGCATGCTTCATTAGGGTGGGGTGCTTCTAAGTTTCTTCCTCTAACTATTAATTCCTTGGGAGCACCTCCATCTGTTCTCTAATTGTTTCCTGCTTTACCTTACCCACAAGGCCATTCACACATCCCATTATATTTGGAAATAACCATTTTGCACGGATGGAGAGCTTGCCCATGAGAATCAATGAGGAGATGAAAAGAAAAGAATATTACGTCCCAAGTGTGCTCTCTCACAATTGCTGAAGAACGTGTAAAGCTTGGTGAAACAGACATATGGTTCACCATACATATGTGTATATATATATTCAATATAATATATAATAAGCATATTACATGCAATAATGATAAAGTATTTATATATGTATTTGTGTAGGTATGCCTTTATACACACATACATATATACATACAAAGATACACACACTCTATCACTCTATCTATCTATCTACTGTATCTATCTATCTATATCTATAATCTCTCTCCCTCTCTCTAAACATATGTGAGAGGATACAAACACATTTATATGGAATTACAAAGTATTTGTATGTGTGCAAGTCTGCGCTCACAGAGATACAGGTAGTCCTCGACTTACGACTACAATTGAGTCCAACATTTATGTTGCTAAGTGAAACCTTTGTTAAGTATGTTTTGCCACATCTTGCCACAGTTGTTAAGTGAGTCATTGCAGTTGTTAAGTTAGTAACATGGTTGTTAACTGAATCTGGCTTCCCCATTGACTTTGCTTGTCAGAAGGTCACAAAAGAAGATCCCGTGACCCCAGGACATTGCAGCTGTCATAAGTATGAGTCAATTGCCAAAGCATCCGAATTTTGTTCACATGACTATGGAGACTCTGCAATGGTTGTAAGTGTGCTGTTGTAACTTTGAACGGTCACTAGATGAACTGTTGTAAGTCAAGGACTACCTGTAGAAACACAGATAGACACATCTATATATTCATTCATTCATCGGGAGAAGATCTGACATAGTTGACTTTGCACCACCTCGATGGCACATTAACTATTATCTATGAAATAATATATAGTTAAAATTGCATGTGTTAGACATGTATCAGTGTTAATAATATGCATACAATAAAAGGACAATGAATGAGCCATAAAGAACCATGGAAAAAAACCCTGTCTTTATGGCTTTCCCATCTGTGTCTGAGCTTTGCCCTATTCATAGACACGCTCACGTGCTATAAATGTGTCCTTTCAGTTTTGCATTAAAAAGAAAAGTCACAATTTGAGACCATCAAAATGTCATGGTCCCAACTGTATGTCCAGGCTATTAGGGGGTTGGGTTTTTTTTGGCCCAAAACAATAACAACTATCAAAACAAGAATTATTATTTCCAGGCAAATTCACCTACCACCATCATCAAACAACCAATAGATGTCAATATTTTTCTTCTTCTGCTTGCTCTGGAACACTGTCTCCATGCTGGCATCGGCGCCAACTTTAAACGCACCACCTACAATGAAACATAAACATGAAGAGATGTTCCACATAACTCACAATCTCACACTTTCTAGCCTGGTGCCTTAACCACAAGACCAAACTGGCTTTATGAACAGCTACGGAATAGCCTTCATCCAATTATCTCCAAACACCAAAGTTTACCCAGCATTAAGTGCTAACTGGGCTTAGCATTAAAGCACCATGCTAGAAACCAGGAGACTAGTGAGTTCTAGTCCTGTCTTAGGCATGAAGGCCAGCTGGGTCACACTTAGCCCACAACATTAAACCTGGGCAATAAGCTGGTTAGTCACTTCTTGTTGCAACCAAAGCATCAATGCTTGGTTGATTCCCCCCCCCAAAAAAAGCAGACCCTGCACTTGTGGGAAAATAAGGTAAAGGTAAAGGTTCCCCCGCACATGCGTGCTAGTCGTTTCCGACTCTAGGGGCCGGTGCTCATCTCCATTTCAAAGCTGAAGAGCCAGCGCTTGTCCGAGGACGTCTCCGTGGTCATGTGGCCGGCATGACTAGACGCCAAAGGCGCACGGAACGCTGTTACCTTCCCACCGGAGTGGTCCCTATTTTTCTACTTGCATTTTTTACGTGCTTTCGAACTGCTAGGTTGGCAGAAGCTGGGACGAGTAACAGGCGCTCACTCTGCTACACGCTACTCGGGATTCGACCCGCCAAACTGCAGACCTTCCGATCGACAAGCTCAGCGTCCTAACCCACTGAGCCACCGCGTCCCTTGTGGGAAAATACTAGGGAAATAAAAAAAATCCCATAGCACTTTCAAGCTTCCAGTCCTTTTGAAACTCTTTTGATGTGAATTTGGAGAAGTCTGAAAATAGGCAGATCCTGACAGGACCCTTTATTTACTTATTTGAGGCAAACTTACGTTTCTGTTTTTCCTTCCCCAAGGCAGCTTCTGGATCTTCAAAACCCAGGTTCACTGTCCCAGGAAACAGAGAAAAAGCCCATTAATCAAGGCTGCATTTATTTATTTATCAGATAAATATATAGTATATCTATATATCCCCTGCCTTGTACCTAATTCAGTAATACAGGTAGCAAAGAGAAATTGAAATACAAAACACAACATTAAATGCTGGTTCAAAATGTGTACAGGCAGTCCTTGACTTATACCAGTTCATTTAAGTGACCATTCAAAGTTACAATGGCACTGGAAAAAAAGTGACTTCTGACCGTTTTTTCACCCTTACAAACGTTGCAGCATCCCGGTGGTCACATGATCAAAATTAAAATGCTTGGCAACTGACTCATATTTATGACGGTTGCAGTGTCCCAAGGTCACATGATCCCCTTTGGCGAACTTCTGATAAGCAAAGCCACTGGGGAAGCCAGATTCGCTTCACAATCATGTTACTAAGTTAACAGCTGCGGCGATCCACTTAACATCTGTAGCAAGAAAGGTCGTAAAATGGGGCAAGGCTCACTTAAGAAATGTCTTGCTTAGCAACAGAAATTTTGGGCTCAGTTGTGGTCATAATTCAAGGATTACCTATAGTTATTTTTTTTTAAGGAAACCTGTTCTCTTTTCCAGAATTAAAGCAAGACAGATTGTAGCTTCCAAATGCATTTCTTGGATTCACTCACCTTGGGCCTTGATCATCCGTGACATGTCCAGCCCGTCCTTCATCCGAAGCAGGCAGACCCCAGTGCCAAGATCAAAGGAGTCACTGCAAGGGGATGGGGGTGGAAGAGAAAATTCGAATAATGATCAACCAATTTTCATGCATTGTCCCTATCATCCCTTTAGTAGAATGTTCCCTTAAAGAAAAAACAACAGAGCAAGCTAAGAGAGTTTATGTCTATCTATCTATCTATCTATCTATCTATCTATCTATCTATCTATCTATCTATCTATCTATCTATCTATCTATCTATCTATCTATCTATCTATCTATCTATCTATCTATCTCTATCATCTAATTGTTGTGCCTGGCTCCTCATGGACCACAACACGAAAGTCTCCTTTGTCTCCTGGAGTTTGCCCAAATATTTATTTGTATCCTGCCTTACAAATAACTCAAGGCTGTGAATCTATCCAACATACTTTTTCCTTCCTCCAATTTTCCCCACACAACATCAACCCCGTGAGGTGGGTTTTGCTAAGAGAGAGGGACTGGCTGAAAGTCACCCAGCTAGCTTTTCATGGCTAAGGCAGGACTTGAACTCACAATCTCCCACTTTCTAGCCTGGTGCCTTAACCCCTAGATCAAACTGGCTTTACAAACAGCTACGGAATATCCTTCATCCAATTCTCTCCGAACTCCAAAGTTTTCCTGGCATTAAGTGATACTCAAGCTTACCAAACTCAAAAAAAACCCAACACAATATATTTATGGCTTTCAGTGATTTTCCTCTGGAACTGATTTAAACTCTGGCAGTTTTACCAACTAAAAGAATATATAAAGTTTAAAGGGCAAAGGGTCTTCTACAAAGTCTCTATCTTAGGGGAGATCCAAACCCATCCTTTTGTAAACTCTCAGCACCTATGTCCATCCCCTGTTTGCTCCATTCCTAACATCACCCCTTTTTCATTTATTCTTCTTGAGAACATGATATCCTTACTGTATTATGCCCACATAATTCTCCAGGTTTTGAGGAGAATCGATCTGCCAATCATTCTTATAACCAAGAACAACCGTGTTAGGTTTTAGGCGTCCTAGACCTGACACCTGCAAGAAGAAAGTGTGTTTAGTTTCTTATCAAAGGGAAATACTATGCACATTTTGTTAGCACATTACATATTGTGCTAAACATGTGATTTATTTTAATCCAGTCTGTTGAACAATCATGTTGGCGTACTTTACATACATTGACCATAAACTAATATCTGGAAATCATAATGGTTAGGTTCATCCAACTTACTCAGCCAGGAGATAGGTAGTGTCAGAATTGCAGTCCAGGGGTATATGTGTCTTGCTAATTAGAGATCACTATTTCAAAAATATCTTGACAACCAAGTCTGTCTGCCTATCAGTCCATCCATCCATCTATCCATCCATCTACCCATCCATCCATCCATCCATCCATCCATCCATCCATCCATCCATCCATCCAGATGGACTTAGAACCTGAGCAACAAATTTACTTTAAACTTGTTCTTAATGTCAAAACATTCAGTGATGAGGCTATATAAATATAATAAATATAATAAATAAAGATTATTTAGAGCAGAGGTCTCCAACCTTTCTTGACTGGCGGACCGGGGGGAAGGCATTTTATACACGTGCGCACGGACACACAAACGGGCCTGCGAACACGCGCGATGCAAATGGGGGGGGTGTTAGTGCCCGCATGACACTTGCTAGCACCACCCTGTTTTTGTTGTGCGGTGCCCTGGCTTTGCCACTCAGCACCCCATTTGCATAGTGGTGTTGGCGCAAGTGGGGGTGAGTGTGCACTCACACATGTGCACACTGGCCAGCCTGTTCTGCAGCCCAGTGGCCAGCAGGCTATGGCCCTGTAGTGGGCTGTGGTCCACAGACTGGGGACCTCTGATTTAGAGAACTATAGGTAGTTCTCAACTTAAACTATTCGTTTAGAGAGACCATTCGCAGTTACAACACACTGAAAAAGTGACTTGACCAATTTTCACACTTATGACCGTTGCAATATCCCCATAGTCGTGTGATCAAAATTCAGGTGCTTGGCAACTGGTTCATATTTATGATGGTTGCACTGTCATAATCACGGTCATTGATTGCTTTTTATTATTATATTATTGTTTTTATCAACATAATGTGTTTGGAATCGGGCATGTTATAGAAATTATAAAGTGTACACCCACTTTTTCATGTTGGTTCTCTACTACTAAGCTACAACGCCTTTCCAAAAAAACACATAGAAGACTTTGTCCCATTAGCTTGGATAACAGAATGGGATCTCCAGGTAACCGAGCGAGATTTCCAAGCAGTCTTAAAGCTTTGAGGTGAGGATCAACAAAAACAGCTGAGACAGAACATCCAAAACTACAAAGTAGCTTAGAATCAGTGCTATCCTCTTCGGGGTCCTTGGTGTTCTCTGAGTTTGGTGGTTTTCTTGCAGACGTTTCATTACCCAACTAGGTAACATCATCAGTGCATCACCTAGTTGGGTCATGAAACATCTGCAAGAAAACCTCCAGGTTCAGAGAGTACCAAGGACCCCACAGTTCAACCCTGTACAAATATTCTCTCCTGTAGCTGTTGTCTTCATTTGGGACAATACTGGGACCAAAACTGCATATCATTTTTTCAGCTTCAACCCATCTTTCTGTCAGGGTCCCTAATTTTTGCTCCTTTCTCCGGCAATGAATGCAAAGGCATTACACAAGGCCTTCATTCCCAAGACAAATGTGATACCTGCATAAAGGTTCTAGCTCCTGAACGTAAGTCTCCAATGGTGATATAGTTGTAGAACGCATGGATTTTCCGCTTGCCGAGCCATTGGAGTTGCTCATCATAATCCTCAAAGCAGGATGAATCCTGTAGCTGATGGGACGAAACCAAAAGGTTTGGACTTAAAAGGGGCAGCAGCCCTCCCCATCTCTTTATTCCTGCCCCACAGAGTGGAATGGGACAACTCACTGCAGCCAACTTGTCAAGGCCAACTCAGCCGCAGGACAACTCCACACTGCATAATTCAACGTGATAAACCAGGGGTCTTCAAACTTGGCCCTTTTATGACTTGTAGACTTCAACTCCCAGAATTTTCTTAGCCAGCGTGCCTGGCTGAGCAATTCTGGGAGTTGAAGTCCACAAGTCATAAAAGGGCCAGGTTTGAAGACCCCTGTGATAAATGTTATCCACTACTATTTTTTTGATATTATTTCCGTTTTTTGTGCAAGTGGACAAACATGAAAATAATGCAGAAGAAACAGTGGCAATATAACATTTATTGTGTTTGACTTCTCCCATGTGGAATTTGTCATGTGGCGAGTTGTCCTGCAGCAAGTTGGCCCCGACAAGATGGCCTCAACGAATTGTCCTTAGACCCCCAAAGAACTGAACCCTACAAGGGACACTAACCTCAGCCACATTTCCGCATATCATGAGGCTGACGTTTTTGGTGAAGGCTCCAACAAAATCCACCAGGGCTGGTCGGAAGCTGGGAGGACCTGACAGGACCAAACACTGAGGCCTGCAGAAGGGAAAGACAGCAACCACAAGATGGTTAGTAAATGTGTATCACACCAAAAGATGTGTTCTCTGGTTGCCTAGAAGACCTGCATGAAGCAAGGCCAGAGGTGATCATCTGAAGAGCTAAAGTGGACATCCAGCCCCCCATGGTATGGTATGGATTGCTATACCCCCATAGAAGTATTACTTATAATTACATGCATTGTGTATATATGTTTACTTCTCTTCTGTCATGTTCTCATCATACACTAAATCAGAGGTCCCCAATCTTTTGGACACCAGGGACCGGTTCCATGGACAGAGGTTTTTCCACGGACCAGAGGGTGTGTGGTTTTGTGTGCGGCCTGCATCTAGCCGATGGGGCTTTGCTTGTTTGTGCAGCCCATTTGCTGGCATGCCATGGCCCGGTACTGGTCCATGGACCGGAGGGTTGGGGACACCTGCGCTAAATGATAATAAATAACTGCAAGATGAACTGGGCAGCAGGGATGGACAAGCTGTCAAGAGTGAAAAATTGGCAGCTACGTGCCTCTCTGTTTTCAACTTGCCATTAGAGTAAGGGGGGGGGGGAGAAGTGTTACTTTTGAATGGGTTAATTTGAGAAACAAAACCTGTCCACTTCTACGGAAGCTTGCTGAGAGTTGGCAGCATGGAAACCTTTCAAGGACATTCTAGCAGGTGGGAAGAAGATAGCAGACGGGTCCCACAGCAAAGAGAACATGTTTGAATGAGTTACGTGGACATCCAGGGGGTTTGGCTGGGAAAGTCATTGTTACCTGCTACAGTCTGCTGCCTTGGGATTTTAGAGTTAGTTGTACCTTGCCTTTACCAGGCCATGTATTCAATAAACAGTAAGCTTTTCAGAAATAAAAATAATCCTGGACTTTTATTTGGATACCCGCGCTGGAAGTTGACGCAAGCTCCCTTCAACTCAGTTCAGCTGCAAATGTGCTACGTGTGCTTGGTGGATGTGCATTAGGACAGGGGTCCCCAAATCCCGGGCAATGGACTGGCACCCGGCTGCAGCATACCAGAAACCGGGCCGTGCAAACAAGCGAAGCCCCATCCGTGGGATGCAGGCAGCATGCAAAACCACACCCTCTCCGGTTTGTGGAAAAACTCTCTCTCCATGGAACCGGTCCTTGGTGTCCAAAAGGTTGGGAGGCTGCTGTATTAGGTCACTGTCTCTAGGGATATAACTCAATTTGGCAGCTAACATGGAGGGAGCAACTGGTACAACTAGGACATCCCTTCAAACACCGTATGCTATTTCAATTAATTACTGCTCCATAAATTACACATAAGGGACGCGGTGGCTCAGTGGTTTAGGATGCTGAGCTTGTCGATCAGAAAGTCGGCAGTTTGGCGGGTCGAATCCCGAGTGCCGCGTAACAGAGTGAGCGCCTGTTACTCGTCCCAGCTTCTGCCAACCTAGCAGTTCGAAAGCACGTAAAAATGCAAGTAGAAAAATAGGGACCACTATGGTGGGAAGGTAACAGCATTCCGTGCACCTTTGGTGTCTAGTCATGCCGGCCACATGACCACGGAGATGTCCTCGGACAAGTGCTGGCTCTTCGGCTTTGAAACGGAGATGAGCACCGGCCCCTAGAGTCGGAAACGACTAGCACGTATGTGCGGGGGAACCTTTACCTTTACCTTTAAATTACACATCCTGGAGAAAGATTATATAATTGCATAGGTTCACCAACTAAAGGGGTATTCAGAGATGTTTTAGCCTACAAGGCAGGCAAACGGCAAGAATCTTGTCTGCAGTTCTACAAGCACAGAGCGCAATTTAAGCTACAGAGATTGAGGCGACAGTTTGAAAGAACGGCTTGTCGGAGTTAAAATACAGCCCAGAAATTACAAGGAGTAGAGTTTTGTATATAGGTAGCCCTTACGACTTACAACCATTTGTTTAGTGATCGTTCTAAGTTACAACAGTACTGAAAAAAGTGACTTGTGACTATTTTTTTTCTACACTTATGATCACTGCAGCATCCCCATGGTCACATGATCAAAATTCAGACCCTTGGTTCATATTTATGACCGTTGCAGTGTCCCGGGGTCATGTGATCATCATTTGCAGCCTTCTGACAAGCAAAGTCAATGGAGAAGCCAGATTGACTTAACAACTGAGGCACTAACCGAACAACAAGGGCGTAAAATGGGGCAATATTCATTTAACAACTATCTTGTTGAGCAACAGAAATTTGGGGCTCTATCAAAGTCCTAATTTGAGGACTACCTATACTGAATATCGAGATGCACCCTTCAATCCCAGTGCTACACCTGACAGATCAGTAAGAGAAAATATGAAGGAAAATATTAATTCTGAAGTCATCAGTGGCAGAGCAGAACTGCTATTTGGAGATAAATGTTCCCCAGCAGCCATCCAAACACTGAAAACATTACCCAGGTCCACAGATCACCAAATGGTTAGTTCACACATTGCAGTGAGCCATCAGCTGGTTGGCTTGCCTTAGACTTACTCTATTGTGCAAAACCCAGCACAGATTGCCCTACGCTATGGGCTGTTTCACCATAAGCATGGAATAAACCACAACTGCTCTGATTCATGCAATACTGTTGGACAGGGATCCCCAACCCCCGGTCCGGGGACCAGTACCGGGCCGCAGCACACCAGCAACTGGTTCGCACAAACAAGCAAAGCCCCATCTGCAAGATGCAGACAGCACACAAAACCACGCACCTTCCGGTCCATGGAAAACCTATCTCCGCGCAACCAGTCCCTGGTGCCCAAAAGGTTGGGGACCTCTGCTGTTGGTTACAAAGTGCAACTGCTGGGTTCATACAATATGAGTCAAACAAGGCTGATAATGGCTTACCACTGCAGTCAATCAGTTAAAGATGGTGAAAAGAAAACCAGGATTATGCTCAACTTTCATTTGCAAGAAGGAGCTGGAACTGAAGACCACAATCTCAAGCATATTTCCATCCCTTACTCCATTCATGGGGGGGGGACCCTGAGAGCTGAGGACATTTCTCCTTCACTTGACCACTCACCGGAAATTCTTAACATGATCCTCCACGTTGGTCAGGTTCATGGCATTGGAGAGAGCCATGTTGTAGGTCCCAGCCTGCACGGAGGAGCCCCAGTTCACCTCTGTGAGGAACAAGGAGGGAAGGTGGGTTAGGAAGAGAAGAACAAGATCTTTGCCTAGTCATTCCCTACTTTCTATCCAGTGGTTGCCCAAAACTCAAGGAAGACACAGAAATAGGATCCTTGGCCTGCTACAAGCTCTTAGACCAGTGATGGTGAATCTTTTAGAGACCGAGTGCCCAAACTGCAACCCAAAACCCACTTATGTATTGTCAGGTGTCGGGTGGGCGTGGCCCATTGGGTGGGTGTGGCCCAATGGGTGGGTGTGGCTGCAGTGGTAATGGCAGACTGGGTGGGACTAAAAAGTTCAATCAGTCAATTCCAACTTTGCGAGATCTTTTTTTTTCCCCGCAAGAAGTTGAAATTGATTGATTGAACCTTTTTTTTTGCACACAACGGTGGAAGCCTAAAGTGAAAAGATTTTATAAAACCCAGCTGAAGGCCTAGGACTGGGGCAACGGTGTGCGTCCCCACACAGAGGGCTCTGCATTCCACCTGTGGGACACGTGGCATAGGTTCGCCACCATGGTTTTAGATCCTTTCCTGTTAAATATGGGGCTCAACCGGATCACTCTCAAACCATTTACAGGTAGTCTTTGGCTTATGACCACAACTTAGACCAAACTTTCTGTAGTTAAGTGAGACAGTTGTGAAGTGAATTTTGCCTTGTTAAGTGTGAAAATCACTTTTTTCAGTGCTGTTGTAACTTCAAACGGTTACTAAGTGAAACATTGTAAGTCAAGGACTATCTGTACAAGAGGTAGAAACTCTTTTAAGTAGGATATTTATGGATACCCCATCTGTTGGATATTTCACCTCTGCTATCACTTTGCCACGGGACCTTTAAACTATGCCCAATTTGGTGGTCTTAAGACACAAAAAAGCAAACAAACAACCCTGGTCCCTAGGCAGCACGCACAAGTACTCACATACTCAGATACTATTATTCACTACTCATTCTTCTCCAAACGGACTATATTTGGAATGCTATCATTCCACACATCTTGGTGCCAGTTTGGGGGATAAGGGGCACTGGAGACAGATGTAACAATTTCACATCTCTTTGTGCTAGACTGGAGGTGATGAACATTGAATCGCCCTGACTCTACTCGAAATGATGCATGTCTCTTGGTATCAGGTTGGGGATGGTGGGCATTTCAATTATCCCAACTCTGGAGAACATCAAGTGGGGTGGCGGTGCCTACCTTAGGAACTTCAATGTCAAGGTGTTCTCACCTGGTTTCTTGTAGGTGACATATGCCAAGCTCACAATGATGACCCCAACGACAATCAGGGCTGCCCACCAAGTCAGCAGGAACATGATGACCACAGAGACGATGGATCCAAAGAGCGCGGTCCATTTGTTGAAGTAGCGGAAGGAAGGCCTCCAGCCTAGAAAGGGCGAAAGAGAGATGGGAATGTCATTTATCCTCTCCAGAGCCCTCCCACCATTTTAATCTAAAGCAAGCATGTCAAACTGCTGGCCCGCGGGCCGGATGCGTCACGCTGAAACCACACCAACCGCATTGCCGGCAATGGAAAAAAGCCATGATACGTCGCGCAACGTCACGAGTTTGACATGCCTGATCTAAAGCTTTATCTGTGCAAAAAAGATTTAATGTTTTTAATGTTGGCTATGCAAGGCCGGAAACTTAGAAGTCAGCACCCTGAAGATAGCTGCTAGATGGTCATGTACAATAGAAGTACATAATAATCATAATTTTACTATTATATTATAATAGTATATTATGTATACCATTGATGGTATATTATATATCAACACGTATCCTATTATACACTGCATATATGAATATATATATATATATATATATATATATATATATATATATATATATATATGTGTGTGTGTGTGTGTGTGTGTGTGTGTGTGTGTGTGTGCAAATACACAATATTATATTATTAATATATAGCACATTACAACATGCAATGTAACACAATGCAATTTTTTCAGGTTTTAGTAACTTGTATACAGCAGGGCTATTCAACCTTTTCACCCATTGTACCACTTTTAGGATATGGCAACATCCAAGTACCACCAGTCGCCTAGCAAGGTGTCAAAAACTTGATGACCCCCCCAAAAAGGGAAAAAGTGATGAAGTACAGGCAATCCTCGACTTACAACAGTTCGCTTAGTGACTGTTCGAAGTTACACAGGCACTGAAAAAAGTGCCCCCCCCAGCCACAGCCAAGCAAGACACATGCCTGCCTGCCCGGCGGCGCTCTTCCTCCTGTCCGCGGTTTTCATTGTTGTGAGCATTTCTGTTGAGGATTGGCAGCGGAGATGGGATGGGGTGGGGTGTTTGGTTTTTATTCCCCCCGTCTGCTGGGTGGTTGCAGCAGGTTTTGGTCACTTCACATGATCCTGGGACACTGTGACCATCATAAATATGAATCAGTTGCCAAGCATCTGAATGCAAATCACAAGACCCTGGAGATGCTGCAACATTCCAGCTGATCGGCGCTTCTTCTGGGCTCAGCAGAAGCGCCAGGATCAGCACCGAGCTCCAGCTGGAGCCTGGCTCTCATCCTGGTGCTTCTGCTGAGCCCTGACAGCCCTGAGCTCCAGCCGTCTCTTGCTCAGGCTTGTGCGGTGCTGCCACCGGTTCAGCTCATTCTCCTCCCCTGCCACCACTTTTCTCGGATGGTCGCGTACCACCTGCCAGGTGCCAATGTACCACAGGTGGTACCCGTACCACTGGTTGAAAAGCCCTGGTATACAGCATACAGATGTCATGGTATGTCATCTCAGAAGCAGATCAAATAAAGAAACAATGAATGGGAGAGACAGAGAGAGAGAAACAGACAGACAGAGAGAGACAGAGATTTTCACTGTCCAGAATGCAACCCATAAATTAGAGGATTAAGTGTTTTTTCCACACTACCTTCTGAATTCATGCACTCCTGTGACAAAAACGGTTTTACCTCCTCGGCCCTGGTTCACCTACCCAATCAATCAAAATAGAGCTGGAAGGAACCTTGGAGGTCATCTAGTCTAGCCCCCTGCTCAAGCAGGAGACCCTATAGCATTTCAGACAAGTGGCTGGCCAGTCTCTTCTTAAAAACCTCCAGTGATGAAGCACCCACAACTTCTGAAGGCAAGCTCTTCCACTGGTTAATTGTCCTTACTGTTATGAAGTTTCTCCTTAATTCCAGGTTGCTTCTCTCCTTGATTAGCTTCCATCCATTGTTTCTTATCCTGCCTTCTGGTGCTTTGGGAAATAAGTTGACCCCCCTCTTCCTTCTGGCAACCTTTCAAATATTGGAATACTGCTACCACTGTCCCCACTAGCCCTTCTTTTCTCTAGACTGGCCATGCCCAAATCCTGCAACCGTTCTTCATACAGTATGTTTTTAATCATATGAAGGCCTTTAATCATCTCAGTTGCTCTTCCTTGCACTTTTTCCAAAGTCTCAAAGTACCCAGCCCATCAAAGGTCAAAGGTCAAAGAATGCCGACTGGTGGCCCCCAGGGGGAGGGCGTTCTCTGTGGGTGCACCGGATCTATGGAACCATCTTCCGGTCGAGCTCCGGATGGCGCCCGATCTCCGCTCCTTCCGGCGCCATCTTAAAACCCATCTTTTTGAACAAGCTGGCCTGGCCTGATGGGACGGGGTTGGATTTTATAAATGGATCTTAATTTTTAATCTGTATTAATTTATTACGGGCATTGTTTAATTACTTTTTAATAATTTTTAATTTTTGTATCTTGTTTTTATGTATTGCCCTGTTCACCGCCCTGAGTCCTTCGGGAGAAGGGCGGTATACAAATTAAAATAATAATAATAATAATAATAATAATAATAATAATAATAATAATAATAATAATAATAATAATAATAATAATCTTACCTGGGGAGTTGGTAATGGTGGCATGGAAGCAGCTGAAGTTGATCAGGGCATAAGAGCAGAGGAAAAAGTTGGAGATGATGGGGGCAATGGTATTCAGTTCGGCTGCAAAGGAAAAGGGAGGTGAGTGTTGTGATTCAGGGTCAGCCTGTGGGTTCGGCAGTTGGGTCGGATGACTCAGATGAGGGGGAGGAGGGGGGTGTTGAAGAACTTGCTGATGATGGCTTTGAGGCTCCGCAGAGCCCCCAGCCAGGCCCCTCCCACCTGGTGGAGACCCAGCTGTGTGAACCTGACAGCGTGGATGAAGATGACCCACAGCTGGCCCTGTTCAAGGACGCCCGACGCAGGAGGCAGTCAAGTAGGAGCAAACAGAGGAAGGCAATGGGGCTTCTCGGAAGGAGGGAGAGAGAAGCCACGCCCTGAACTCTTTATAAAGGACTTGTGTGGGGAGGGCTGGTTTGCTGAAAGCAACCGCTCAGATAGTGTTTCAAAGCTCCGGTATCTTGGTTCGTGTCTTGTTTGTTTTTGTAATAAATTTGGCAGACGTATTCCAGCCTCTTGCCGTCTGTAAAGGGGTTGCCTTTTCTGCAAGGCCGGTAGCAGGCTGGTACAGAACAGTGAGGAAAACTAAGAAGGCCACTGCAGAACTCAGCAAGGCTTCTCACGTGCCAGGCGCAGGCGGCCCTTGACTTGTGATCGCCATTGAGCCCAAAATCTCTGTTGCTAAGCAAGGCAGTTAAGTGAGTTTCGCCTCATTTTTATGATCTTTCTGGCCACAGTTCTTAAGCAAATCCCTACAGTGGAATCATGCCGTCGCTAAGCGAGTCTGGCTTCCCCCACTGACTTTGCTTGTCGGAAGCCCGTTGGGAAAGTTACACGTGGTGAACACGTGACCCCCCCAGGACACTGCAACTGTCATAAACACATGCCGGTGGCCAGGTGGCCAAATTTTGATCCTGTGACCATGGGCATGCTGCAACCGTTGTGTGAAAATGGTCCTAAGTCGCTTTTTAAGGGTGCTGTTGTAGCTTGGAATGGTCACTAAAGGAATGGCTATAAGCCGAGAACTCCCTGTGACTAATCCTACATCCCAGCAATGGGATTCCTTTCTAACAATTTTAACTGACCTCTCAGCTGAATTCACATCACATGCTAGACCTCAACGAGTTAAGAAAAACCCCATTGTTGTGTCCCCCAAATCTGCTGGCCCCAGGCAAATCAGCTGTGGTTTAACAGAATAAGAGTTGGAAAGGACCTTGGAGGTCTTGTAGTCCAACCCCCTGCTCAAGCAGGAGATCCCATACCATTTCAGACAAATGGCTGTCTAATCTCTTCTCAAAAATCTCCAGTGATGGAGCACCCACAAGTTCTGGAGGCAAGTCATTCCACTGATTAATTGTTCTCATGGTCGGGAAATTTCTCCTTAGTTGGTTCCCTCCTTGATTAGTTTCCATCCATTGCTTCTTATTGTGACTTCAGGTACTTTGGAGAATAGGCTGATCCCCTCTTAAAGGAAACCATGTTGAAAAGAAGGGTTCCTACAACGCCCAGATCCAGAAAGCACCCAATCCATTTAATATAGTTAAAGGGTTGTGTGAATTGTGGTGGCGCAGTGATTAGAATGCAGTACTGCAGGCTAACTCACTGCTCACTCCAGGAGTTCGATTCTGAATGGCTGAAGGTTGACTCAGCCTTCCATCCTTCCAAGGTCAGTAAAATGAGGACCCAGATTGTTGGGGGGCAATAGGCCGACTCTGTAAACCAGGGGTCTTCAAACTTGGCCCTTTTATGACTTGTGGACTTCAACTCCCAGAATTCCTCAGCCAGGCATGCTGGCTGAGGAATTCTGGGAGTTGAAGTCCACAAGTCATAAAAGGGCCAAGTTTGAAGACCCCTGCTGTAAACCATTTAGAGGGATTATATAGAAAAGGCTTATATACTATGAAGTGGTATATAAGTCTTAAGTGCTATTGCTATTCATTCATTCATTCATTCATTCATTCATTCATTCATGCTGTAGTGGCGCAGCGTTTAGACTGCAGTATTGCAGGCTAACTCTGCCCACTGCCAGGAGTTTGATTCTGACAGGCTCAAGGTTGACTCAGCCTTCCATCCTTCCAAGGTCGGTAAAATGAGGACCCAGATTGTTGGGGGGGCAATAGGCCGACTCTGTAAACCGCCTAGAGAAGGCTGTAAAGCCCTGTGAAGCGGTATATAAGTCTAAGCGTTATTGCTATTTGTTCATTACAACTGGCTCCTCAATCCATGGTCAAATTCATCTTCTGCCTCAAAGCATCTCCAACCTATTTATCTCACTTCACCCTTGACTTCAATTCCTTGGCCTTTCATTCACATTTGGGGGATAGAGAAATTCAGATGATCCATTTATAAGCAGCCTCACTTACCAATGAGGATGAAGGCAATGGCCAGGATAAAGGTCAGAGCATAAGCCCTCAGTGGCTCCTTATTCTTTCCATAACCCTTGGCGAAAAAGCCGATCAGAGGATAGAGGTTGTCTTGACAGAGGCACTGGAAGGAAGAGGGACATAAGCTGGAAGCAGGAGTCTCAAAACCCATTGGGGACAATCAAAGCTACTGGTCAGAGGGACGTTTAAAGGCTTCTTGCTACAGCCAGATGCTGGGCAGGTTGGAGCAAGTAATATTTAATTTGGCATTGGTCCCATCTCAGTTCATATGAACATGGGACCCAATTCACAGTTCCCAAGAATTTACCTGTGATAACATCAGCGTCCATGGAAATTCTCAATCAGGTCATAGTTGTCCCAAAGATACTTTTCAAAAGCCCTTGAAAATGTTTCACTTCTCATCCAAGAAGCTTCTTCAGTTCTGGCTAAAGGGTGGGGAAAAGATGGCTTGCAAAGAATACAAATCCTTCTATTCCCCACCATTTGGTCAGAACTGAAGAAGCTTCTTGGGTGAGAAGCGAAATGTTTTCAAGGGGGAAAAGTAAAAGCAAAGTCCAGTTGTGAAAAGCACCTTAGGGACATCTCTGTCTACTGTTCTCTGATAAAGAGCCCCAAAGTGGAAGAGAACAAAAGCAACTTACACAGCTGTTGCAGCTTTTCCATTCTAAACAGTCTCTTACTCTCCCTCACCTGCCAGCTTTAAAACTGTAAAAACAATTTTCAAACTCAGCACATTCAGAAAGAAATCCCCTCACTTGTCAAAGTTCAGCCTGACCAGGTGAGCAAGAACTTGTTCCTTCCTAAAGTTAAACGCTAACCAATGAAATTGACCTGGTTCTAAATTTGGGGAGAGAGAAAACCAAACTCAGGAATTTATGGAGTTTGCTGCAACCCTAAGCTTTCTGCAACCCTAAGCTTCTCCAGATGTGTTGGAACAACCAGAATTCACAGCCAACATCAATTTGAAGGATATTCTTGGGGAAACTCCCCAACTTGGTATCCATATTTCATAGAACCGTTGGGCTGGAAGGGATCTTGGAGGTCTTCTAGTACAAATCCCTGCTCAAGGTAGGAGCCTTATACCATCCCAGTCAAATGGTTGCCCAGTCTATTTCTGAAAACCTCCAGTAACGAGCACCCATAGCTCTGGGGGCATGGTACTCCATTGATCACATCGCACATGTCACAAGCGCTAAGGGGTTTCCGGGTTGAAAGGATTAGCTGGTGACATCGCCATCGCCCTGGGGAACCCCAGTTGGGGACTCCTTTCATGTCCCTGGCAGGAACCAGTGCAAGGATGAAAGCTCACCCCACCCCGTGGCAGCACTCAGGTCCTGAATGCGGACTTGCTGACCTCCAACCCAGTGTCCTAACCATGTGACCCACTGTGCTACTTATCCCATTGATTAATTGATGCTGTTTCTGGCCCTCTGCCTGTAATTTTCCCCCAATTTACCTGGAAGACCTTGGGGGCAGACACAAGGCAAGCCAAAGCAGAGGAGAGAGTAGCAGCGAAGATTCCTGCTGTGATCAGAGGGCTGAATGCTGACGCCATACTCATTGTCTGGAAAAGAGGGGTGGGGGGTCATTTTAAAGCTCCAAGTCACAAAGCCAAAATCTCTGTTTTATTCCCAAAGAGCAAGGGTGTGTGTGTGTGTGTGTGTGTGTGCCTCCAGGAACCCTACCTGGTAATCATTGGCAAGCCCATATGGGCAGGTCCGTGTCGCACTACATTCAGTGAAGTTCCAGCCGTACCCACAGCCCAGGCCAACACAGTCTCCACCAGTGTAGTTGGAAACCAAAGTGTCGTTTAGACTTCCAGAGGCATCACGGATGACGCAAGCTCCTGTAGAACATGGGAAAAAAAAAAGGTCTCATAGGACTGGGAGCCTGGCATAGACGTTGGGAGCCTCTGGTACCATAATGGAATCTTAGTTACCTATGGTGGCGGAAATGACCAAATAACTGATGGTGGTCAGGAAGATGGCCATTAACGTTCCTTGGGGGATGGCCACTGCTGGGTCCTGCAAAAGAAAGACCGTGGTGAGCAAAAATGGTCAAGAAGTTTGGTGCCTCCCATTTTAGGAGAGAAGACACAGGAGAAAGCAAGGGTCCTCCTACATGCATTCAGCCAAGGTCATTGAACAATATGGTTCTTCACTTCCTAGAACTGCCTCCACCTAACTGTCTCTGAGGAGAAGCAAGGCTTCCATCCCTGCTCTCTCTTTCTAGCCCCATCTGCTTGGCAGCTGCATGAAACCACCAGATCTCTCTCAGTTCAGCTGCGATGAAGAACAGTTTTTTTTAATTGAAAAGTTTTACAAAGTTTTAATGACCCCCCCCCTCCCCACCAACCCTCCCCCCTTCCCCCCCCCCCAACTTCCCAAAGCAGAATACAGGGTATTACATATAGCAATCTTAAGCAAACATATGCTAAATATCTAATACAACATTAACAAACCTTCCACCCTTTAACTCCCTTATAACAAAACTAAAATAATTATAATAACACTACTATAATTATTAAAAATTATTCATATGCTATTTGAAACTTTCTAGTCCCATATTTGTTTGTTTTTTTTCCTCCTACAGCGGCCCCACCTAATAGCACTTGAGGGAGGAGAAGCCATAATGAATGATCAAGAAGCCAATTAGCTGCTCTCCTTATGGGCACCATCTGCTGCTCCAACTCAGAGGACTCAACCTTCAGCTCAAGTGGGACCAGGGACAATGTAGTTCTTCTATTGCTAGAACTGCCTCTGCTATATCCAAGGGAGATAGGATGTTTCACCAGCACTGAATATACTTTGGGGCAAGTGCCAGTGACCAGAAGATATGCATAGCATTGCCCCAACCTACAAAGGAATTGTTGCTTGCAACAGTTGTTGCAATATTACTGCAACCAGCCATATGTGCTGAAATTCATTGGCACAGCTCTCTTGCTTACTGTGATGTGTACATTAAATTCAGTGGTGCCCTACGTGGTCTGTTGCATAATTAGAGATCAGCACGGTTACTATGGACATTACTTAGCTAGATATGGTGTCTCAACTTGCTTGTTCCTCTTTCCCAGTCTGTAAGGCCCTCTCACCCATTTACTATGAGGCTGAAAGCTCTAGCACCCAGGTGTGCCCATTCTATGCTTATCTGATCCAGGTAAAGTAATTTCACAGGCAACAGCAATTATTTTGCAAGGAGCAAATAGTTCAACTAACTATTCTATTCCCATTCTATGAATCATAGCAGAAATAACCCATAAATAGGTTACTCTGGGTGGAAGATATAGTTTGAAGTTCTTGATGCTTTCTGAATTTGGTTATTGGCTTGCAGACATTTCATTGCCCAACTAGGTAATATCATCTGTGCTGATCGTACATCATTGCTTATGTTACCTAGTTGGGTAATGAAATATTTGCAAGCCAACAACCAAGCTCAGAGAACAACACCAAGGACTCCGCAGTTCAACCCTGAGCTACAGATATTCTCTTCTGTAAGATAATTCTTTGACTTAGTTCCATTCCAAATCTTATTTTATGGATTGATCTTATTGCTAAACCAGGGCGCTTCCTGAAAAGTTGGATTACAGCTGCACAAGCCAGCTGCACCTGGTAGAATAGTGAAGTATCTTCCAATTTTTTTTTCCTTGCGTGCTCCCTCATCTGATGTGATCCAGGTAAGCAATAAAGAAAAGGGCCTTCTCTGTGTTGTCCCCCCAGTTTGGCAGTTCTTTCCCAAAGGAGGGCCACTTGTCCTTGGTCTTCTTCTCTGAGCATATCTTGAGGCAAGATTCTTGGTCCTGATGTTGGTCCTTGACCGAGGAAGATCTTGAGCCAAGGATCTTGGTCTTGATCTTCTTTTCTGAGCTTCTAACAGATGGTGGTTTGGGAATTGGTCTAAATCTGGTGTTTTTCATACATGGCAACTTTTAAGATGTGTGGACTTCACCTCTCATGCTGGCTATGGAATTCTGGGAGGTGAAGTCCACACATTTTTAAGGTTACCGAGTCTGAAAAACACTGGTCTAAATGATGCTTCTGAAGAAAAGGGGTAATCTTTTAAGCCTGTACCCTCTGATTGTGAGGAGATTTAGTGGGATTCTTCTGTCTTCTGTGGAATGTGGCTTGGCCAGATCTTGCTCACACATGTCTAAAGAGCAATCTGAATGGAAAATTACTCACTCTTTTATCCAACTATGAGATCACCCTTCCTTAATTGATATCACATAGGTAGGCTAGGTCTGTGGTTCCCATAAATCAATTTGAAAGGCACCAGGATGCCAAAGGCCACTTTAGGGAAGTGAGTGTGTGTGTGTGTTAACTCATTGCAGAGGAACCTGAGAAAGGGACGCATACAAGTACAAAGGATATCCTATTTGTTTCCCTCATAAGTCATAAGCTTTGGTTGAAATTATATTGCTGTAAACTCTCATTTCTCATCCTGAACTAAAGGTGAAATGCAAATGTTTGCCTTTGAGTCAGTCTTGACTTTTGGTGATACATTGACAAGTCCATGCAACAGGGTTGTTGTTGTTTTTTTGGAAAGTGGTTCACCTTCTTCCTAGGGCTGAAAGAGAGAGACTGGTTCAAAGTTCAAAGTTCCCCATCTGGCTTTGTCCCTAAGGCAGGTCTAGAAGTAGTCTCCCAGCTTCCCATCCTACATCTCAGGCTTGCTTACGGAAACAGTTCTGCTGGTAGGAAGAGATGTAGACTATTGACTTTCCAGCTGCTCCCATAGGGAGCAGTAATCTTCAAGATTTCCCCCTCCTGGATGGGTCCACAAGCATCCAAAGGTCATCTTGGGTCATTCCTAAGTGCCCATTCAAATCCAGCGGCGGGACTGCCAAAGAACCAGCTCTGGCAGCAAAGGCAGAACATCGTGGGCAGGAGAAGAAATCCTGCCTACTCAGCAGCAGCCATCTTGGGGAGGAGCTCCCCACATCCTACATCTCAAACCAAGCTAGCTCAATAATAGTATATTAAAAAAACAACCTTTAGCCCCCAAAATACTTTCAGTCTTCTCTTTTTCTGGAAATGCAAGTAGAATTTCCTTGGCTGTTGAAACCAAAATGTCATCCTTTTGCTACGTTTTCTCCAAACTCTTGCTTTCAGTGAATCTGCTACCATTTTTTCCCCCTCTACTTTTAAATCCTTTTCTCTGAAAAATGCCCTGCATATATTTTACTGAAAAGGGAATGTGAATCTTTAAGGGAGACAGACGAGCAAGGGACGAAGTCCAACTGAGCTCCATCATGCATTGATGCAACCTGAAGCCAACAGCTTACCTTCAAGTCTCCTGAAATATTGGCCCCGGCTAGGATCCCAGTGGCTGAAGGGAAGAAGATGGAGAACATGCCAAAAAAGCTGCCCGATTCACCTCGCCATTGAGGTTTGATGTTTTCCAAGAAGATGTCACCTTGAAGAAGGAAAGGAATTTTTAAAAAAAAAAAAATCAAGGGAGCACCCCAAAAGCCGCTGAACCTTTTTTTTTAAAGGTGTTTGGCTTTTCAAGAATCCAAACTATAGAGCTGCCTTAGATAAAATCAAGCTATTTGCTTATCGGCTTTAATGCGGTTTGCTTTAATTAGCAACAGCTCCTTAAGTGTCTCATAGATCTGTCTTTATCGTTCCACTCGGTGACTCAGAAGATGAGAACCTGGACCTTCAGTAGGCACAGCAAATGCTTTGATACCTGAGCTCTTTCCCTTGTCAAAAACAAAATAAAGGCTCTAGTCCTCATGAGTCCAAATAAAGGCCACTCAGAAGATGAATATGGGAAGCTGCTTTTCATGGACTGCATCCCCATACTCAGTCTGGTTAACCATAATATACTGCCTGTGTTCACAAACCAAATTATGGCTTATGTGATGGCCTGGTGGAACCCATTACTTAGTGCAATGTGTGAACCCCAGGCAAGGGGCAGACAACTGATCTGTCTTTGGCCACTGATGAACAGTATTGTTTTAGGGAAAATTTGTTCAGCTGGGTCCATAGGAAGTTCCATGGACAGAACCTATGACCTTTGGTTGGCCTGTTGGGCAATTTACTTCTGAAATCCAGTTCTTCTTGAATATGCCATGGTTTGGTGTGCTTTGTTATTGGGTTGCACAACAAGTTCAGAACAATTAGGAAAATATGCTCCTAATTATTGCTAAGCACATTGATTTGTGCTTAGATTGCAAGCCGCCCTGAGTCTTCGGAGAAGGGCGGGATATAAATGGGATTAAAATAAATAAAAAATAAAAATAAAAACTGTAGGGAGTGTGCAGTAGTATCAATGTTGCATCTGTAGGAGTATAAATGTTGTGGCTGCTGCAGCTCTTTAAAGCATCTGTGTCTCAGAAGATACAATTGCTTTAAAGAGTTCCAAGCAGGGCAGTATTTTTATTGCTGCATAAACTGGGTAGCCATGCAAGCCGTATTATACAACTATGATTCTGTCCAGAAGACCAATTATTGCAGAGTCTCTTACTACGATAGCTGAAGTAGCCCTTGGACATTCTCTCTGGTGAAGCAGGGATTAAGGTCCCGACGAAATAGTTGATGAAGGATATCATGATGACAAAGAAGAAGACAACCTGAGCCTGGAAAGAGAAGCAACAAGAGAAGATATAGAGGCTTCATTCCCAGCTGGACCAGTTTCTGATCCTGGAAATAACAACAACAACAGCAACAGAGTTGGAAGGGACCTTAAAGGTTTTCTAGTACAACCCCCTGCTCAGGCAGGACACTCTATATCATTTCAGACAAATGGTTGTCCAGTCTCTTCTTAAAACCTTCCAGTGTTGGAGCATTCACAGTTTCTGGAAGCAGGTTGTTCCACTGATTAATTGTTCTAACTGTCAGGAAGTTTTTCCTTAGTTCTAGGTTGCTTCTCTCCTTGGTTACTTTCCATCCGTTGTTTCTTGTCCTGCCTTTGGGCGCTTTGGAGAATAGCTTGACTCCCTCTTCTTTGTGGCAGCCCCTGAGATATTGGAACAACTGCTATCATGTCCCCCCTCGTCCTTCTCTTCATTAGACTAGACATACCCAATTCTAGCAACCGTTCCTTATATGTTTTACCCTCCAGTCCCCTGATCATCTTTGTTGCTCTTCTCTGCACTCTTTCCAGACTCTCAACATCTTTTTCACGGGAGACTTATTCAATGTATATGGATTTTACCTGTGTTTAATTATCTTCATTTACTGGTTAGATACAGGTAATCCTCGACTTACAATCACAATTGAGCCCAAAATTTATGTTGCTAAATTGAGACATTTGTGAAGTGAGTTTAGCCCCATTTTACGACCTTTCTTGCCACAGTTGTTAAGTGAATCGCTGCAGTTGTTAAAGTTAGCAACCCGGCTGTGAAGTGAATCTGGCTCCCCTATTGTCTTTGCTTGTCAGAAAGTCACAAAAGCAGATCACGTGACTCCCAGACACTGTCACTATCATAAATATGAACCAGCTGCTCTGCATCTGAATTTTGATCACGTGACCGTGGGGATGCTGCAATGGTCATAAGTGTGAAAAACTGTCATAAGTCACTTTTTTCAGTACCGTTGTAACTTTGAACAGTCACTAAATGAACTGTTGTAAGTCGAGGACTACCTATATATTTTTGTGCAATTGAAAGCTACAAGGTTCCCTGAGTGGACAGTGTAACTTTGCAGTATCTAGAACTAAGATTTATCCTAAAGTTCTACTCCCCTTCCTAAACAGTTTGTTTACATCTGTGGAGATCTGACAACCCAAAATTCACTCACCTTTGCATAAGTCAATTAATCTTTTTTTTCTCCCTCCCTTCTACCCTCAAGGTTTTGCCTAACAGTCGTTGGACAATGCTGCTCGGCTCCTTTTTAAGATTTCAACAGCAAAACTTTCGCCAGCTTTTTAACTTCAGTCAGTTGCCGCTACCATCATAATGCTACGATAGAGATCGTGTAATAAGGTGTATTCTACGTCATGAACAGATTATCTACACTACAGATAATCATCGGTAGATCAGGGTTTAATATTCAGAAAAGGGTCTGTCTGGTTTTCCTTCTCATAGTCAGGGCCTTTTTTCTCATAGAACGCTCAGAACGGAGTTCCGGCACCTTTTTTGGATGGAACCTTGCAGGGTAGGCAAGGCGGGTTGTATGACATGTGTGAGTTCCGTCACCTTTTTCTTTTACAAAAAAGGCACTGCTCATAGTCATTTGGCAAACCTTCACAAAGCCGCTCACACGCTTTCCCCAAACATCCTCTCTAACCACTAAGAGCTACTCTGTTCTTTCGACCGGTCACCCATCCCGACATCAGCAAGTCTGTGTTGCCTTACTTTTGCTTCCCATTCCATGCCAGCCAAAGCGATTCCAAGTAGGACGGTGACAGTGATCACGCCCACAATGCGGATGTCATTCACTGGATCAGTCATCACAGCATCGAACTCCTGTTGAAAGAGGGAGGACGGTGAACATTTCCTTCCCATTGTCAGCTTTCTCCTCTAAGCAGTCGCCCCAGATGTGAGCTCACTGCTGCTACGATCCTCAGAGGATTAGATTGACCTGGTTAGCTTAACAATGCTGTCTGTTGGAGCAGCACTGGGGGAAGGGAAGGGAAGGGAAGGGAAGGGAAGGGAAGGGAAGGGAAGGGAAGGGAAGGGAAAGGAAGGAGGGGGAAGGGGAAGGAACAAGGAAAAAGAAAATCTGCTTTCCATACTGTAGAAATATGAGATCTGGAAATTGGAAGGTAAGAACGTCTTCATTAGGAGCTCCAAGGAATCACCCCATAATCTGCACAGATAGCTTGCTACTTAGCACACAACAAATAGCTGCTATTTCTTAATCTTGCCAACTTTAAGATATGTGAACTTCAGCTTCCAGAACTCCTTAGCCAGCATGTATCCATCACTACAGCACGCTTCCCGGGCTAGCTGAGGAATTCTGGGAGCTGAAGTCCACACACCATGAAGACGGTAAAGTTGGGAAACCCTGAGCTATAGGAACAGAGGAAAAAGAGAAGTTTGTTTGTTTTTCCACACGTACCACTAGCAGGTCCTTCACAGTTTCGGAGAAACCCACCACATGCATGGCCACAGCCACAGCATTGGCAAAGGAGAAGAGAAGACCAATGGATCCACCAAGTTCTGGTCCCAAGCTGCGAGAGATCAGGAAGTAGGTTCCTCCTACACCCAACATAAACAAAATTAAGTCAGTTTTATTTTCTCTGTCACTAGACCAGCCCTACCGGTGGAGAAAGTCACTTATTTTAAAGTAATTTAAAATCAGAAGTAGAAGGTTTTGCATACTGGAGAAGCAGCATGTAAAAAAAAAACTTTAACGCAAGTAACATTTATTGTTGAACATTAGCAAGGCTAAAACGAAGAACGGTTGCAGGAATTGGGTACGTCTACTCTAATGGAAAGAAGGACTCGGGCTGACATTATAGCAGTTTTCCAATATTTCAGAGGCTGTCGTCACAAGGAAGAGGGCGGTTAACCTATCCTCCAAAGCACCTGAAGACAAGACAAGAAGCAATGGATGGAAACTAATCAAGGAGAGATCCAATCTCACAATCCAATCTATCTGAAAGGGTATACGGTAGGATCTCCCGTTTGAGCAGAGGGTTGGACTACAAGACCTCTAAGATCCCTTCTAATTTTGTTACTCTATTATTTATTGTGGACAGTTGCTAGAGGCTCAGTGTGTGCAATCTTAGCAATCCTTACAACGCTTCTATAAAGCCAGTCAGTATTTGAGGGGTTGCCACAAAGAAGAGGGTGTCAAACTATTTTCTAAAGCACCAGATGGCAGGAGAAGAAACGATGGTTGGTAACTGACCAAAGAGAAAAGCATCCTGGAATTAAGGAGAGACTTCCTAACAGTGAGGACAGTTAACCAGTGGAACAGCTTGCCTTCAGAAATCATGGGTGCTCCATCACTGGAGGTTTCAAGAGACTAGACAGTCACTTGTCTGAAATGATATAGGTTCTCCTGCTTGAGCAGAGGGCTGGAACTAGAAGACCTCCAAGGTCCCTTCCAGCTTTATTCTATTCTATCGTGATGCCTTGAGCTTGAGATGATAGCAAAGAGACTTTGGCGAAGCAGTTTGCCAAAGGCTGCCTAGTGAATTCATGAGTGAAGTGAAAGTCTTAACGGAGGTCTGCATGACTGTGACTCTTGACATCTTTAGAATGTGTGAGCTGCAGAAGGCAAACTGAACTGAGGCTACAACACACAGTGGACTTTCACCTCTGCTTCAGACCTGAACTGGGAGAGAGGGAGGAGGCAGGATCCCACTATCCCAGAGAAAACTACATCAGCCAAAGCACCAGAAGGCAACAGAAGAAACAACGGATGGATACTAAACAAGGAGAGAAGCAACTTAGAACTAAGGAGAAACTTCCTAACAGTGAGAATAATGAACTAGTGGAATGGCTTGCCTTCAAAAGTTATGGGTGCTCCATCACTGGAGGCTTTTAAGAAGAGATTGGACAGCCATTTATCTGAAATGGCATATAGGGTCTTCTACATGAGCAGGGAGTTGGGTTAGAAGACACCCAAGATCCCTTCCAACTCTGTTATTCTTGTCTGTTTCTTTGTCTGATGCATTTCCATCCTCACCTCCCCATATTATTATGCTGGGCTTTATTTTTAAATAATATATTCGTTTCTTGAGTCCACATTTAATTAAGTCTTTGCCCCTTGGCTCTAAAACTCAACAGGGCTTGGAAGCAACACTTCCAGAGTCTGAAGGCTAGACTGGGAAGTCTAACAAGCGTGTGGGAAGAGATCAAGGTCAAACCAAAGGAACGTGTTCCCAAACTGAGATCCAGCTATCTAGGAAAATCTGGCAGACTCTGGCTGATTTTGAAGAACTACTCAGAGTCGGATATGGTTAATACATGGATGGTAAAAACCGATCTGCCCTACGGTCATAATCTAGACTGGTAAGTCTGTTTCACAAGGAGGTTTGGGGAAAAAAACATGCCAGAGGAAGACAGTGCCCAACCCCTCCCTATGTCTACATGCCTGTGAAGTCATCACAAATCAAGCTGGACCTGAAAAAGACTAAAGATACCTCATCACTGATGCTGCCCAGGAAAAATGAATCAAATCAGTGCTATGAGGTTGAGAAAAAAGTAGCAAGGAAGAAAATGAGGAGGCGGGGGGGGACTAGAATTGGGCCCTAAACAGTAACAAGACATGAGACCGGTCTATCAGGGCAACCTGGTCTACCCCAAATATGGGATAGAGCATACTGCTTCCACGTTCGCCTTTCAGCCCAATCTAGAAGCCTTCACAGGCAGTCACTTCTGTGGCAGACTATTTGTGTGTTAAATTTGAATTGAGCCTTGGTGGAGCAGCGGGCTAATGCCTCCTTAAGTAACACCAGCTGCCTGCAATTAGTGCAGGTTCGAGTCCCACCAGGCTCAAGGTTGACTCAGCCTTCCATCCTTCCGAGGTAGGTAAAATGAGGACCCAGATTGTTGGGGGCAATTAAGCTGACTTTGTAATAATGCCACTTCGGGGGGGCCAAAAGCCCTAATAAGCAGGCATATACATAGAATGAAGGCTATTGCTAAGCACATTGGTTTGTGCTTTAAATTGTAAGCCGCCCTGAGTCTTCAGAGAAGGGCGGGATATAAATGGGATTAAAATTTAAAAAAAAATACCGACAAAGAATTAAAGGGAGACTAGTATAGCCCTGATAGACCGGTCTCACTGGAAAACACTTAATCTCCCCTCTGGTACAGCCAACAAAGCGAGGAGAGCCCGTGGCCTAGAGGTGAATACTTCTGCCCTAACATGCAAGTGGCCCAGGTTCGAATCTCAGAAGGGTACGGCTAGCCGATGAGAGCTAAATAGCTCGAAATAGCTATACTTCAATCGGTAAATTCAAATTTAGTAATGAGACAGAATAACAGAGTTGGAAGCGATCTTGGAGGTCTTTCTAGTCCAAGCAGGAGACCCTATTTCAATTCTGAACAAATGGCTGTCCAAAGTCATCTTAAAAACCTCCAGTGATGGAGCACCGACAACTTCTGAAGGCTAGCCATCTCCCTGATTAATTGCTCTCAGTGTCAGGAAATTTCTCCTTAGTTCTAGGTTTGATCTCTCCTTGATACGCTTCCATCCATTATTTGTTGTCCTGCTCTTAGTGCATGAAGAAGTGCCCATGGTGCTGACCCATGGTCCCTTCCTGTTGTAGCTCCCAGGCTCTTCAGATCTTCTTCCCACAACCATGTTCAGCCATCTTCCTTCCAAATGCAAAGAAAGACCACCCATCCATCCTTCCCTCGCAACCTCGATAGTTTCTTTGTCTGATGTCTGTTTTACCACTCCCTCCTCCTTTTCCCCGCACCAACAACTTTTATAAGTCATCCAGGGAGCGACGAGCAGAAACAGCCATCACTCTTAGGGAAGAAGACTCATACTGGAATGGCGAAGAAGAGTCGAGGGAAGACTTGGAAGCATGGATTTAAGACCCAGGGCAGTCAGTAGAAAACATCGGTTGGACCCCACAGCCTAACTTGATCTGGATTCCTTGGAATGCCCTCCTTGAGAGCAGTGACTCTCCCCAAGTAAAGGTAAAGGTTCCCCTGCACACGCATGCTAGTCGTTTCTGACTCTAGGGGCTGGTGCTCATCTCCGTTTCAAAGCCGAAGAGCCAGCGCTTGTCCGAGGACGTCTCCATGGTCATGTGGCCGGCATGACTAGACACCAAAGGCACACGGAACGCTGTTACCTTCCCACCGTAGTGGTCCCTATTTTTCTACTTGCATTTTTACGTGCTTTCGAACTGCTAGGTTGGCAGAAGCTGGGACGAGTAACAGGCACTCACTCTGTTATGCGGCACTTGGGATTCGACCCGCCAAACTGCCGACCTTCTGATCGACAAGCTCAGCGTCCTAACACACTGAGCCACCGCGTCCCTTTCTCCCCAAGTAGAGCAGGTCAAATAGGATTGAGAGGTGCAAGGATTGGGGAAGGAAGTCTAGTCCAGGGCTCCCCAAACTTGGCAACTTTAAGACTTGTAGACTTCAACTCCCAGAATTCCTCAGCCAGCTGGCTGGGGAATTCAGGGAGCTGAAGTCCACAAGTCTTAAAGTTGCACAGTTTGAAGACCTCTGGTCTAGTCAATTGCTCCCACAATGTGCTCTGCATAGTGTCGGACATGGGGTGGACAACTATGGCAATTTTAGGACCTGTGGCTGACTTAGGAATTCTAGGAGTTGAAGTCCACAGGTCCTAAAGATGCCATAATTGTCCACTCCTGCCATTAGACATGCACCAGCTGTGCTGAAGATGGAGAGTTTAAGTATCTTATAGTAAGCTTTCCTTAGAGGCTAACCCTACGTTAAAAACACTGTCTGTATGATCTTTTTTTTAACTAGCTCCCCTGAACCCTGTTCAGGCCCCTTGAATTGGCTTCTTGGACTCTGATCAGGTCTGCACTTTGACTCTGTCTCTTTTTATGCCTCTTGAACTAGAACTGTGATTACTTGATATATTGCTTGTAGGACAGCTTTTCCTGAACTGCAGAAATCTGAATGACCATTAGAGGGCAGCAAAAAGACAGGCAGGCAGACAGACGGAGTATGCTAGTCCAGGGGTAGGCAACCTTAGCTCTTTCATGACTCATGGACTTCAACTCCCAGAATTCCTGAGCCAGCCATGCTGAGGGGAAAGGGAGAGGTTTTCAAGCTGAGCCATGCTGGCTCAGGAATTCTGGGAGTTGAAGTCCACGAGTCATAAAAGAGCCAAGGTTGCCTACCCCTGTGCTAGGCCAATGGCTGCACCAGGACAAGAGGAAGATAGCTTACCTGCTTTAACCTTGCCGTTAGTGGAAATTGCAGAGATGGAGAGACCAGTAATACTGGTCACCACAGAGGACATGAGGATGATCAACCAGGTTAACCCTGAAGAAACAAGGAACATTGAGTTTGGCACTCTGGAAGCAGGGCTGTCTAACCTCCATGATCTAATGGATGTATTTAACAAGGAGGTGACCAACATCAGCATTATGTCCTTTTTAATAAGAGGTAGTCCTAACTTAACAACTGCCCTGTTTAGCAATCATTCAAAACTATGACACTGCTGAAAAAGTAACGTTACAACTAGTCCTCACATTTGTGCCGGTGCAACATTCCCACGGTTATGTGATTGCCATTTGTGAATTTCACAAAGCTGGCGTGCAGCGTCAGTGGAAAAGTCAGCAGTAAAATTGCTCCAATTGTGGTTGTTAAGCAAGGACTATCTGTACCAGAGTAAGTCTCAGGAACTCTCTGTCCAGTCTTGTAATTATTAAACTGTAATTACTCAGCTAGGACTATCTACTTAGGTTATATTATTTCTGCCTTGCTTTCTCCCAATTTGAATGCAGCTTGATTAGGTTTTTTTAAAAATTACGTTAAACAGTTTGTCTTTCTGTTAAAAGATGTATGGTTATTTTCTGTGAACAAAATGCATTTGAATGTACAAAAACATCATGCAACATTAAAATGTATGTTTTCCCCCCTCCTTGCATGTACAGGTAATCCTTGACTTAACAACCACAACTGAGGCCAAAACTTCAGTTGTTAAGTTAGTTTTGCCTCATTTTCCGACCTTTTTGCCACAGTTGTTAAGTGAACCACTGCAGCTGTTAAGTTAGTAACATGATTACTAAGTGAATCCGGCTTCTCCGTTGACTTGGCTTCTTAGGTCACATGACCCAGGACCCTGCAACTGTCATAAATACATGCCAGTTGCCAACATATAGACAGCATATAGGGCGGAGGTACAAAAACTATCCATATGGTGTAGTAACAACAACTTGCACCTAAACATCGGCAAGACGAAAGAGATGGTGTTAGACTTCCGGAGAAAAAAGGAGGAACCTGCCCCACTTCACATCGGAGAGAACTGTGTAGAGAGAGTTTCCTCCTTTAAATTTCTGGGAGTCTACCTCTGTGAAGATCTGACCTGGAAAGTTAACACAACCCAGGTGGCTAGAAAGGCCCAACAGAGGCTTCACTTTTTTAGGGTCTTGCGGAAGAACAGGGTAGAACAACGGCTAATGACCCTCTTTTACCGGTCTACCATAGAGAGCGTCCTCTCGTATGGTATTGTGGTTTGGTATGCTGGTCTGACAGCCGTGGACAGGAAAGTATTACAGAGGGTAGTGAGCACAGCACAAGACATTGTGGGCTGTTCCCTGACACCACTGGATGACATCGCCAGGGCTCGTTGCCTTGGAAGAGTGAGGAAGATTCTCAGGGATGACTCACACCCTGGACGGTATCTCTTTACTCTCCTACCATCCGGTAGGAGATATAGGAATATAGCCAGCCGTACCAACAGGCTGAAAAATAGCTTTTATCCGTGGGCTGTTAGGCTTTTAAATGGGACATAATCTTATGCAGAATTGACTTGGGAGGCCGGTGTGTGGTGTAGTTGGTTCACATAGTGTGGTGGGATGGAGGGTTTGTTGTCACTGTGTGTTGGGGGGAGAGAGCACGGGGGGGGGAGGCTCAGCTAATCTCAATGTACACATGTTGTACTTTGACAATAAAGGTTTTATTATTAAAGTGCCTGAATTTTGATCACATGAGCACAGGGGATGCTGCAAAGATCCTAAGTGTGAAAAACCATCCTGTTACTTTTTTCCGTGCCACTGTAATTTCGAACGGTCACTAAACAAATGGTTTAAGTCAAGGAGCACCTGTACATCTTATAAAAGTAGTTACAAACCTAAAGGAAGATCCCATCAAGACTGACTATATATTTATTTAGAAAATTTACACTGCCACCTACCTGCACGTGGCGACTGAAGGTGGCTTACAGGACATAAAAGCACAATATAAAAGAAATAAAAATAATAATAATAAAAATAATAAACCACCCCCCCCCCACACACACACACAATCTGGCGACAACACACATTCTTATCAGCCCTTTGGGAACCTGTTTTTCAGTAGGGAGAAGGTGGAATCAGAAATAGTTCCTCTTTACTTCTACAAAGTTTCTTACCTATGCCAGCCTGGGCTGTTATCCAGGGCAAACGGAGATAAAGGATCACACCCCAAATATTCAGCATGCATCGGATCTTGGGAGGAAAAAAAAACACAAAACAAGCAACTGAAAATCCGGAAGTATTCGCAAAGTCTCATTATTTTATTATTATTTGTATTTTTATCCCGCCTTTATTAGTTTTATAACTCACTCAAGATGGCAAATATCCTGCATTCACTTTCCTCTTATTTTCCCCATAACAACAAACCCATCAGGTGGGTTGGACTAAGAGAGAGTGAAGTCACCCTGCCAGCTAAGGCGGGACTAGAACTCAAGAAGCTCCTGGTGATTGGCTGAGAGTCACTCAGCCACCGTACATGCCTTAGGTGGGACTAGAACTTACAGTCTCTTGGCGATTGGCTCAAAGTCATCTAGCTGGCTTTCATTCCTAGTTGTTATTGTTGTTAGTTGCGAAGTCATGTCCGACCCATCGCGACCCCATGGACAACGTTCCTCCAGGCCTTCCTGTCCTCTACCATCTTCTGGAGTCCATTTAAACTCATGCCTACTGCTTCAGTGACTCCATCCAGCCACCTCATTCTCTGTCGCCCCCTTCTTCTCTTGCCCTCAATCTTTCCCAGCATTAGGCTCTTCTCCAGTGAGTCCTTCCTTCTCATTAGGTGGCCAAAGTATTTGAGTTTCAGCTTCAGGATCTGGCCTTCTAAAGAGCAGTCAGGGTTGATCTCCTCTAAGACTGACTGGTTTGATCGCCTTGCAGTCCAAGGGACTCGCAGGAGTCTTCTCCAGCACCGTAGTTCAAAAGATTCAATTTTTTGGCGCTCAGCCTTTCTTATGGTCCAACTTTTACAGCCATACATTGCAGCTGGGAAGACCATAGCCTTGACTATACGCACTTTTGTTGGCAGGATGATTATCTCTGCTTTGTATTGTGCTGTCTAGATTTGCCATGGCTTTCCTCCCCAGGAGCAAGCGTCTTTTAATTTCTTGGCTGCAGTCCCTGTCTGTGGTGATCTTGGAGCCCAGGAAAATAAAATCTGTCACTACCTCCATTTCTCCTCTATCTATTTGCCAGGAATTGAGAGGAATTGATTCCTAAGGCAGGACTAAAACTCAGTCTTCTAGTTTCTAGGATAATGTCTTAACCATTAGACCAAACTGTCTCTCGTGGCATGTACTTTTACTTTAAGTTGTTAAGAAATCACTAAATTAAGGATCCCAATCAACCAGTTGCAGCCCCAGACGTTGTTTCTTCCAAATTATCGTTCCTATCTCCGGTCTCTTGGGATCTCTTACTTCCCACCCATCCCGGGTCAAATTAATTCATGCATTGTCTTGTGAACTTTACCATTACACCCATCACCCAGCCAAATCGAACAGGTTCTGATTCTGGTTTGGGGTCTTCCACGTCCTTTTCCTCCCCATCTTTAGACACAGATTCTATAGTGGGGTCGCCACAGTCTGGGCTCCCAGGATACGTCTGCCCTTTTCCCTATTAAAACAAAGAAAGAAGAGAAAGAAGAAAAGCAGCTGAAATTAGATCCAAAGTGAATCTCCTATAGTTCTACAATTTTTCACATTTTACGGCAGTTCTCTCCAGTACTCTCCAAATATGCTGGATTTGAGCTCCATTATTTCCCCAACATAGGACTTTGTGGGAAAAGACCGATGTTCTTTTTGTAACCCATGGAGATTCAACATACTGTGTGAAGTCCTACTTTCTTTTAATTGTGCAGAAAATAATTGGGCGTCTATACTGTACAGTGTTGAGTCGAGTTGTGATTTAGATTTTTAAAAATCAATCTAGCCTACATGGCTTGTAAAGCCATAGAATATGGTTTGGCACATAGAGAGGAGCTAACAAATTTTTCTTCTGCATTCCAGAACTTAGTGCACTGTATAAAAATAATCTGGTTCACTCATGATCAGAGGCCAAAATGGATAATTTGAAAGCCACAATGATTTGCTTTACACTTTGCACAAAGTCATGGTTATTCTGATCATGATTTACTAAAGGAAATGAAACTACTGGGAGTCTCGCAACAAATTAACCTCTACAACATGATTTATAAACCACAAAGTTAGGATTCAGGCAGCTTGATAAATAGAAACCAACCAACCACATTATGATTTAAATCAACGGATAAACCTGTCTGAAATAATAAAAGAATAACAAGAGTTGGAAGGGACCTTGGAGATCTTCTAGTCCAACCCCCTGCTCAAGCAGGAGACCATTCCAGACAAGTGGCTGTCCAGTCTCTTCTTAATTTGGCAATCTACTCAATAATTTGGCTAATTTTAAACCAGTTTGTAACTTAGCATTTCATGCGAGCCCAGTCAAACTGCAGCTTAGTAAGCCATTATTCAAGAAATCACATTTAGGCGTGATATGTGTGACCTCCCGTTTGGACTACTGCAACGCTCTCTACATGGTGCTGCCCTTGAGGACCACTCGGAGGCTTCAACTGGTGCAGAATGTGGCCGCGCGAGTTGTGATGGGGGTCTCCCGATACTCCCATGTAACACCTCTACTCCGCGAGCTGCATTGGCGTCCGGTTGCCCTCCGGGTGAAATTCAAGGTGCTGGTGATGACCTATAAAGCCCTAAATGGCTTGGGTCCGGGATATCTGAGGGAACACCTGCTGCCGGCATCAAGTTCCCTTCGTCCAGTGCGCTCCCACAGGGAGGGTCTTCTCAGGGTGCCACCGGTAAGAGATTGCCGGCGGGTAACACCCAGGGATAGGGCCTTCTCAGTGGGGGCGCCTGCCCTTTGGAACCAGCTGCCAGTGGAGCTGAGGACTGCCCCCGACCTCCGTTCATTCTGCCGGGGCCTGAAGACCTGGCTCTTCAAGCTCTCTGGCCCAGGCTGAGGATTAATTTATTTTAATTGGGGTTTTATTTATACAGGGATAAATTTAATCTTTTTTAAACTTGGTTTTTTAACTTTTGTATTTTTGGTTTTTAATTACCCTGTAAACCGCCCTGAGTCCTCCGGGAAAGGGCGGTATATAAATGTAATAAAATAATAAATAATAATAATAATATGTAAGAAGCCTCCCTAGCTCATGTTGTCATGGAAAATAAGGCCAACTTCCTTCTCTCTGATCATCATGGAGCAGGACCTTCTTACCGGTTCTGCATTCCTCAGCATGTCCAGCGAGGGCCGGATCTTCCGACGTCCCGGGAGTGCGGAGAGTGCATAAAACTCATAGCGAGGACAGGCGTCAATCGAAGTCTCGTGATCGGGGGGCGCTGAAAGGGATCCGTTTCCTTCTGCTCGTGTGGAAGATGGAAGATCTGCGGAAGGTTTAGGAGTGTGCTTGCCTTGCTCTGAGGTGGGACCATTTTGTAATTTCCGGACTTTGAAACGTCCAAAAGAAAGGACAGTCTTATAGGATGAGGAATTTTCTTCCATGGCTTTCTTAGAATTGTTCCCACCTGCCAGGAAGAGAAATAACAGATATTTATTTACTTCAATCTTTTCTGCAAGGCTGCCTCCTTTGATTTTTATCCCACCTACACAAGCCAGGAGTAGGCAGACATTCACGATTTGATCTATCCTGGTCTCTGTCATTCAAGCCAGCACTTTAACCTTGGTGGAGCAGTGGGCTAATGCCTCCTTAAGTAACACCAGCTGCCTGCAATTAGTGCAGGTTCGCATCCCACCAGGCTCAAGGTTGACTCAGCCTTCCATCCTTCCGAGGTAGGTAAAATGAGGACCCAGATTGTTGGGGGCAATTAAGCTGACTTTGTAATAATGCTGCTTGGGGTGTGTGTGAAAGCCCCAATAAGCAGGCATATACATAGAATGAAGGCTACTGCTAAGCTTGTAAGCCGCCCTGAGTCTTCGGAGAAGGGTGGGATATAAATGTAATAAAAATAAATAAAATAAATAAAATAACCATTACACTGCACTGTCTCTCTTACTGACAGGGCTTTTTTTCTCATAGAACGCTCAGAACGGAGTTCCAGCACCTTTTTTTGGATGGAACCTTGTAGGGTAGGCAAGGCGGGTTGTATGACGTGTGAGTTCCAGCACCTTTTTCTTTTACAAAAAAAGCACTGCTTACTGAACTATTAAGTTTAGACCTGGCTGAACAGTTCCTGGGCCCAGAAATGTATTAACATGATAAGCCTTCATCACCAAATTTTAAACCACACAGGAGAGCCCTGAACAAGATAGAAAATTTATCTTCACAGATGTCCTTGCGCACACATAATGTGTTTGTGCGCAAGGTAAAAGACACCTGCCAGTAACTATGCCGATGCTTCTTATTATAAGTCACCTACCCAATAGCTGAACTTCTCTGGCAAATTAACAATGTGATTTAAAATACTGAAAAGCCTTAACAAGTATTTACTCCATAACATAAGACAGATTAAAATATATAAAAACCATTTTTTACACTTGGTGATTTGGAATTTGGGATCTTGGATAAAGAGATGTATAAAATAAGAACAAACCTACGGAATATTTACAAGAATATTTACAAGGTTCTGTTGGTCCTGAGAAAGGAAAAGTTATATATGGCTCACATTCTTTCTATATATCTGTTCCTGAAAAGTAGAAATGTGTGTTTTCAGATCAAAAGCTGAAGAGTTCTATTCTATTTTGAACGCCCAGTTCAAAATCATTCCTGCATGTCCTTAAGTGATACCAACATGAGTAAGTTTTCAAGATGGTTTTTTTTTCCAGGTTTACTTGAACTATATTCATCACAAAGCCTTCTCTTTTTCTCCTTATTTTTAAAACTGAAAACTGAGACATCACAACTATCGCTTCTAAAGTCTGAATCTCTTGTTTCCCTACAGCCATGAAATACATATTTTTCTAATCCATTAAATAAAGGCAAAGTGCCAATGGATGATCATCCATAATCAATCAAGCTTTATCTAGGTCATTGAACTGCATACATAAAATACTATTACAGGATGGCAATTTGCCACCATCTCAATACAAACTGCCTAGCCAATGTGCAGTGGAAAATGAGCCAAATTATAAAATTACTGCCAGAAACTATAAAGCAACATCACGAGTATAAATAATTAAAACCATTGTGCAATATAGTGCAGTTGAAAATAATGTGATATAATGTTAATATAAAACATAAGGGCCTATGGAAAAAAATAGCAAAAAATGAAAAATACTAACATTGTATCGCTAAAATGTCCTGGTAAAAATAAAATTAGTATCGATATTAAAACTTTATAAACCATGATGAAACGGCAGTAGATAACAGCAGTGTGTACTTTATAAAAAGCAATAGCAGTAAAAATGGTCATGTGAAACAGTTAGAAATAAAACCAATTACACATTAAATCAGTACACAATGGTCTTCATCTAAGCAGGCATATACATAGAATGAAGGCTACTGCTAAGCTTGTAAGCCGCCCTGAGTCTTCGGAGAAGGGCGGGATATAAATGGAATTAAAATAAATAAAATAAATAAAATAAATAAAGTATTTTTCAATATAGCACATTATGCTATCTAATTTCCATCTTGTGAACTTTTCTATGAGAAAGAAATGAAAAGGTGCACTATCTAAGTTGGACTAATTTATTTACCTTTCAGATAGGAACCACAGCAGTTCCCCTAGATAGGTAGGTAAATCCCATTGAATTCAATGGATTTTCTTCTAGGGGAAAAAAAACCTGAAAGAAAACTCCAGTGTTCAAAAGATTTAAGTCTGTTCCTGTTATGTTACAGTAATAGTCCATGGGGAATATACCTCATCAGAAAAAGGTGAAATTAATCCATTCAGGTTAACTAAAGAACAATTAAGATCTTTGTGGCGCTTGAAGGATGAAACTGATTATTGTGATATAACTAGCTCCAAGGCCACAATGTTCACGCTGCAACAAATTTACGATTCCTTGAAGAGACACAAAGATGGTTTTGGTCTGTAAGACTACTGCAATTGTTCTCTTATTTAAGAATCAAAAGTCCCATTTACAGGGGCAATACATTTTCCTAATAATTAAATATATTTACATATATTTTTTATTATTAGGATATTTATACCAACCTTGCTGTCATCCAGCAGTATTTTTTTTCTTCCAAAAGGCTACACTGCAACAAGATACAGGATTTATTTTCCTTAGGGATGGCCAAAAGACCAAATGAATTATATATATATGAAAAGAGAGAGAGAGAGAGGGAGAGAGGGAGGAAGGGAAAGATATTCAGTAAAAAAAATCTGTTTTCTCGCACTCTGTAGTTGAGGTTTTCTAAGCACTGCCCTGAAAATAGACGCCTAAAAGGTTTACATTTGATTTTTCTCCTGGTGAGAAATTTGGCCTTCACTCCTCAAAGTTAAAATGGAAAGAAGCACTCAGCCTAGGTTCAGTGCTGTATTGGATTGTTTAAATGAGCAGGAAAAAAGGCAGAAAGCATGAGATAGCAGGGAGGAGGTGAAGAACAGACCAACTGCAGAGACCCAGGAACCAGGAATGAGCAGAAAGAAGTCCCAGAGACCAGAAGATGAGTTGGACGTTCAGATCCCTGGCTTCATCTCCTCCAGTCTTTCTGTACCTGCTCCTTCGGTGTCTCCACGCCAGCCCTTGATATCTTATCTCTCACCTGCCACAGGTTGACCTGCTATCTCTCTTGACTTATAAAGGCTCCTGATAAACTGTAGGGCCAGCTCTTCTAAACTGGACCGAACAGCTCCTGGCTGCCTTGATCCCTCCTATCCATCATCTGTACTGCCACCCCCTTCTCCAAATAGACAAACTTTCCAAATGCACGAAGGAAAGGGGAGGGGTAGGTGGGTGGGAAGGTTGGGGGGGGTGAAATTGAAAGAACATCCTCCCCCTTTCTTACACACATATACAGAAGTTAAGGGCCCTGTTTGCTCGCCTTATCTCCTCCTGCCCCTGCAGCGTTCTTTCCACTAGCCCATTTGCACAAGGCAATGGAAACTTAGAAAGACAATGGAAGGCAGAAGAAAGTCTGGAGCCTCAGGGATCTGTCTGGATGGGTGGCTGGCTGGCCTGTGGGCAAGGGATGGGCAGCAGGGCAAAAAAGCAGCAGGATGCAAGAATGCAGGCTTCAGACTGAGCCTTGCAGGCAGCTTAAGGGAATGACAGAGTTGGAAGGGGCCTTGGAGGTCTTCTAGTCCAACCCACTACTCAAGCAGGAGACCCTTGCATTTCAGACAAGTGGCTGTCCAGTGATGGAGCACTCACAATTTCTGAAGGCAAGCCGTTCCACTGATTAATTGTTCTCACTGTCAGGAAATTTCTCCTTGGTTCTAGGTTGCTTCTCTCCTTAATTACTTTCCAGCCACTGCTTTTTGTCTTTCCTTCTGGTGCTTTGGAAAATAGGTTAACCCCAGTGGTGGGATTCAAATATGTGAACAACCCGGTTCTCTGTGTGGATGCCACTTCTGGAAGTCCATTCTGGGCCTGGGCAACAAGAAATTAGCTACCAGTTCTGCCGAAGTGGTGCGAATCAGCTGAATCCCACCACTGGTTAAGCCCCTCTTTTTTTGTGTGGCAGGCCCTCAAATATTGGAAGACTGTTATCATGCTGCCCCTAGTTTTTCTTTTCACTAAACTAGACATACCCAATTCCTGCAATCGTTCTTCATATGTTTTAGCTTTCATGCCCCAATCATCTCTGTTGCTCTTCTCTGCACTCTTTCCTGAGTCTCAACATCTTTTTTTTTGTATTGTGCTTCAGGTTAAGACTTGAACCATCTGTTAAGGCATGCAGCAGAGGAGAAGAAGAATGAGGCTAGGGTCTTGCTTAATTGATTTATATTCCAGCTTTGGATCCAAGTAGGACAATCCAGCTTTGGATCCATAAGGCAACTAAGAATGTGGAAGAAGACCTGAATGAGCTGAAATATTGTTAAAAAGAGAGAGAGAGTGATCCTAACGAAGGCATTCTTTTAAAAAAATAAATAAAACAAAACAGGGTGCACGATGTAACAGAGACTTTGAAGTGAATTCAGGAAACTAAAGTGAAGATTCCACATCAACATGTGCAGACATGTTTGCCCTGATCTTACAAAAGTGTTTCTCAACTCATTGTACACAAACCATGGCTGGATATAGAAGCAGCTAAGGTGGGACAGTAAATCCTTGAAACCATGCCTTTTTCAAATTCGCTCCAATTGTTAAATGTAATAACCCAACACTTATAGAAATAAACATATAGAAGATTTTCTCAGAAAGAGGTGTTTTTAGCTTTGAAAGCGGAGCCAGGGCAAGGGAGCCTAAAATCATGGGTGATGTAGATAATGTGGAGGAAGAGAAGATTTATTTTTCCCTCATTGCAGAAAGCAGGCTCACGCATTGAAACTCAAAAGCCACACACAACAGGCACCATATAAATACCACACAGAGAATAGTGCAAAGCACACAATCCACTAGACAGATGTTCCCTGAGGATGGGGCTCTTGCACAAGTCTGAAAACTCGGAAGATTAAACCTCTAGTCCCAGTGACTGACTCAGATTAGATTCTGCAACATTATCCTGGGACACATATATTCACCTTCATACTCACCTTTAAAGGAAGAAGATTGGTGGAAAAACTTGTTTACCTCCTTCATAGTAAAACTATGGTGTTTTTTTTCTGCTAGCACTTGTGTTGGTCTTTTAAAGTTGAGCGGACAAGTTCCTGAAAATTTAGGCTGTTTCTTAACTCCAGCAACTTTTAGGGGGGGGTGTCTCAAAGGTGCCTTTTTTCCCCAAAAGGCAACTTTTAAAAACAAAGAAGTCCAGTTGCCTTTTGGGGGAAAAAAAGAAAGGAAAAAAATGATATTCGAGATAACTACGACCTGGATGACTGAGAATCTCCATAGACATTTTTATTGGGGTGGGATTCAACTCCCAGAATTGATCTGCAAACCTGATTTACAATTGACTTTGCAAATCATGCTAAATTGTAATATGGTTGGGTGAGTCTTAGCTAGAAGGTTGTGCCAACTGAGAGAATATGATTTAACACTCCCCGAAAATGTAATTATTACCAAACCTTGACTTAGCAAATATGCGATCTCAGCCAATCTTTCAGCCCCATTCATCTCAGAGGGTTCTTTGGAAGATAAAATGAGAGGGAGGGATGTTTTGTTTTCAGCCGTGAATACCTGAAGGTGAAAAGTATCTCTTAACAATGGAAGAGACAATTGCCTTGAGAATTCCTTCTCTCCTTATCTGTCTTAATACACTGGGCTCCAGGTATAAGAGATTCAGAATAAATAATCATTAAGCATCATAATTAAGCCTTTGAACTATGGTGCCGGAGAAGACTCCTGCGAGTCCCTTGGACTGCAAGGCGATCAAACCGGTCAGTCCTAGAGGAGATCAATCCTGACTGCTCTTTAGAAGGCCAGATCCTGAAGCTAAAACTCAAATACTTTGGCCACCTAATGAGAAGGAAGGACTCACTGGAGAAGAGCCTCATGCTGGGAAAGATTGAGGGCAAGAGAAGAAGGGGACGACAGAGAATGAGGTGGCTGGATGGAGTCACTGAAGCAGTAGGCATGAGTTTAAATGGACTCCAGAAGATGGTAGAGGACAGGAAGGCCTGGAGGAACATTGTCCATAGGGTCACGATGGGTTGGACACGACTTTGCAACTAACAACAACAACAAAGCATCATAATAGTCTCATGTAAATTCAGGATGTGTCCAAGATAAGGATTTACTAAACAGTTCCTTTCCCCCCCCAAAAAAACATTAAGTTTCAAAAGAAGATAACATTTAAAAAAGAAAAGAAAAGGGGGTGTCAGGTACAAAGCTAAACTGAGAATGCAGGAGAAAAAAAGGGAAGGAAAATATAGAAAAGAATAATTTCCAACCTTCTTTGGTACAGATATAAGAAGAAAATAATTTTTTGCTCTGAAATGAACTACTGCACACTTCTATAATTGTCAACAATTCCAATCACTCAATCTCAGAATTACAAGTCTCATTTCTTTCACCTTCAAGCAAACAGTCCAAAAGTGGTTTCCAAGTAGAAGCACAGCTAGATAAAGTCTTTTCTTTACTCAAAATAATCAGTGCTGTCGTCTCTGCCAACTCTGTGAACTGCGCCATCCATTCTTCACTTGTGGGAAAGTGTGAGTCCTTTCATCTCTATACATATGAAAGTCTTGTGCTATTTGCTTCATTGTTAACACCTCCATTCCTCTCCCTTCCCTGATCTTGCAGGAAGTTGATAAAAACCATTGATTTTTTCATCATTGAGAAGTCAATTTACATTCATCTATTTGGCTTATTCCAATTTAATGGAATAATTCCTGGAAAACAAAATGTCCTGGCCTCCACCTCTGAGTATTTTACAGTCGGCGCAATGAAATGGACATCAAGGTTTGGGGGAGAACTGGGAAGGAAGCGAGAAAGTCCCTACCAAAGATTTTTCTCAAATCTCTTAGCATCTAATAATAATAATAATAAGTTGGAAGAGACCTTGGGGGTCATCTAGTCCAACCCCCTGCTCAGGCAGGGAACCCTATACCATTTCAGGCAAATGGCTGTCCAGTCTCTTCTTAAAAACTTCCAGTGTTGGAGCATTCACCACTTCTGGAGGCAGGTTGTTCCACTGGTTAATTGTTCTATCTGTCAGGAAGTTTCTCCTTAGTTCTAGGTTGCTTCTCTCCTTGACTAGTTTCCGTCATTTGCTTCTTGTCCTGCTTTCAGATGCTTTGGAGAACAGCCTGACTCCCTCTTCTTTGTGGCAGCCCCTGAGATACTGGAACACTGCTATCATGTCACTCCTCAACCTTCTCTTCATTGAATTTCATTAATCTTTCCTTGAAATTTCTCCCAAATTGTTCCATAAGAGCAGACTGTATGGTAGTGGTTCTCAGTTTTGCTTGACTTGGGACCCATTAACTATTCCAAAATCTTTGTCCCACCAAGGCAGAAAGAAGGAGTCCATAAGAACAACAGACGAGTCCTGCTGGATAAGGATAATGGTCACATAGAACAACATTCTGGGTCTATCTATGGCCAGTTGGATGCACAGACCTGGAACAAAAGTCCCTTTTCCCACATTGAAACCCACTCAGAAGATGGTCAACAGTCTGGCAAGTTCAGACACAGTCATTATAAGTAGTTGTGTTAGCCTAAACCAGCATTTCTCAACCTCAGTAACTTTAAAATGGGTGGACTTCAAGTCCCAGAATTCCCCAGCCTGCATGGTTTATGGAATACTCAGCAGGTAATAAAGTTTGCAGAACCATCCCTGGAGGCTTTTAAAAAGAGACTGGGTAGCCGTTTGTCTGAAATGATATAAGGTCTCCTGCTTGAACAGGAGATTGGACTAGAACAGAGGTCTTCAAACTTGGCCCTTTTATGACTTGTGGACTTCAACTCCCAGAATTCCTCAGCCAGGCACACTGAAGTCCACAAGTCATAAAAGGACCAAGTTTGAAGACCCCTGGACTAGAAGGTCCCTTTAACTTCCATGTTATAATAGCTGAATCTACACAGTACACCTAGCCAAAACCAGACATAGCCTGGCTTAGTGTGGTGCATGAACAAGTCCTACAACCTATTCCAAGGTCACCCATGGATCTTCCTGGATGAATGTGGAGTTGGACCTGGGTGTCTCATCCAGTAATCTTAAATGCTGCACAATACTGGCTGGGTGAGATCGGTTTGCCAAATAACTAGTAAGCCAAACTCTAAATAAACCAGTCAAAATAAGTAAGTAAATATTCCAACCTGCTCTTTCATTACCACACCTCTTACAACAATATGGAACAATATCCAAATTAAGCTTTGCATGAGGCAAGACAAAACATGTGTTTGTTCCTTCAGCAAAGGCTCCTATTTAAGGCAGAGGAAGCAACTGGCAACTCTTAAGAAGGCTTACAGCACTTGAGAAAATGTGAAATAGCTAAATTCTAAACCACAGATTTGAATTTAACTTTATTTACAGTGGATATAAAGTAATCGTCGCTTTGAAACAAATGCAGCTTTAATAAATAAGCTTTTTTAAACCCATATTTTATTCTATTGCTACGGTTTGTAAGGCGATTCATTCTTCCATCGAAAAGAAACAATTGGCTGGTGATTGATTGATTGATTGATTGATTAAAACAATTATATAGCCACCTATCTCAATAAGAGAGTCCTGGGTGATGAACAAATTTAAAACAAAAAAATTGTAGCATAAATAATATTTATTTATACACAGATAATTGTTATTTTTATACAGGAGAGTCTAGTCTAGATGCTGGCCAAGAAACCAGGAGACTGTGAGTTCTAGTCCTGCCTTAGCCTTGACTTTCGGCTAGTCATTCTCTCTGAGTCCAACCCACCTAGCAGGGTTCTTGTTGTGGGGAAAATAGGAGGAGGAAGGAATATTAGGTGTGTTCACTGCCTTGAGTTACTTATCAAGTAATAAAAGTGGGATAAAAATAAAATAAAATAAAACAACATTTTTTAAAAAAATCACATGGAGCTGAATAACCATTATCATTTCAAATTGCAAAGAATAATAAAACACTCAGTCAATTCTCGGGCCAAATGCCTGAGCACTAACCGAGCAGTGGAGCATGGGTTTTGCCTATTCCTGAACAAGGAGTTGTGCATATGTGTGTGTCTCAAAATGCTCTCACACTTGGGGCACTGGAATAAACCAGATCCCAGCTGAAAATACACTTGTGCTCCATCTTTTAAAGTCTTTAACACAAAAGGGGGGAATTTAACCCACAGACAAGGGGCTGCTCCAACTTTCAAGCACAGCAGGTACTTCTCCGTCTCCTTATTTTTGAATACCCTGTGGGTGTCAACAATTGTTTCTTTTTTATTATTATTTGTGTTTTGGGTGATTAGCAAACTCTTTATCTCCAAAGGCTAAAGGCAATGATTCATCTTTTTGCATTATCTCCTCTGAAGTTCACAGAGAACAGAATTCAGACAATCTCTGAAAAGGAAGCATTTCAAGATATGTTTTGCTTTTCTTTGGATATCTCTTGGCAATGAAGGGCTTGTCCTACAGTTGGTGGGATGGGGGAGGGATTGGAAACAATTTTTAGGAGGTTTTTTTTTGAGGGAGACCATTTATTTATTTTTCTTGAACAGCACCACTAATGTCTTTTTGGCAAGACAGCTGAGCTGTGTACAGTATCATCTGTACAAGCTATGAAACTAATCGAGATTAATCTGATATAATTCAATTCTAATGAGCATTCCAACAAATATATTAGTCTTCCACCTTGGAAATAAGAATCCTGGAGTATTTTAAACCCGAATTACAATAATAAACATAAAGAAAGTCAAGTGAATGTTCAGTATAGAGTCAGAAATGGAACATTGATTAAGAAATAGAACATTTATTTCTTCTATTATTTATTTGTGACTATTCCACCTTTATTATTTTCTCAAATACCTCAAGGAAGTGAACATATCCAACACACCTTCCTTCTATTTTCCCCACAGCAACTATCTTGTGAGGTAAGTTGGGCTGAGAGAAAGTAACTGGCCCAAAGTTATCCAGCTGGTTTTCATGGCTAAAATGGGACTTGAACTCACAGTCTCCTGCTCTTTAATCTGGTGCCTTAATCACTATCACAAACTGAATCTCTTAAGTCAAGGTAGCAAACATGTCCAACACACCTTCTTCCTCACAGCGACTCTGTGAAGTGGATTGGTCTGAAAGAGAGGGACTGACCCCAAATCACCCAGCTAACTTTCATGGCTGAGGTGGGACTTGAACTCCCAGTCTGCTGGCTTCTCATGTCTTAATCCCAAGGGTAGGCAACCTTGGCTCTTTTATCACTCATGGACTTCAACTCCCAGAATTCCTGAGCCAACTGGCTCAGGAATTCTGGGAGATGAAGTCCACGAGTCATAAAAGAGCCAAGGTTGCCTACCACTGCGACTAGACCAAAATGGCTCTATTCTTACAAAGAAAAAATGCAGAATAAAAAGAAGATTGAGAATCTGGATGAAATAAGCAGCTGTAGAATTGCATATACAGACGGGATAGATACATTTCCTTTCTCAAAAAACCATTTCCTAAAGAAATGTTTTGCTAAGCCACTGTTTGCTGCAGGTTACGTATCTTTACACAACATGCAGTGCTATAAACTATGACTTGCAAATCATAACACCTGGATTTGCATGACAAAGTAAAGCCAAAACCAAACAACCATATTTATGATCTAGAATGATATCAGCCAAAAAAAAATCTCCATATCAAAACACTGAAATTTAATCGTAATACATTGTATATACACACTTCCATGGCAAGTCAGTAATAGATTGGATATACAATTGTAACACATTGAATATACCACACTTGTATGGTAAGTCAGTATTTAATCCTCAATGCTTAGTTATTAACCAATAACAGCAAATCACCCCACAGTGATATGGGCAAAACAATATAACTTTGTGGCCATATTATGACACATATAATGTTGCCACAGTTGGCATCCAGCCGTGCCACAAAGTTGTGTCGTTTGGTCGATATCACTGTGGGATGCTATGACTTTGCTGTTGCTGATTAACAACTATTTAAAATAGAATCTGAAATAAAAATTGATTACTAATGGAATGTAGGTCAGTAGTGTTAAATAGCTACCAAAAAGGCAGATGTATTTCCAGGTGGATATCGACATAAGTATTGTTTCCCAATTATGGGAAGTCACAATTCCACTGTTTCTCACACTGCTAGGAGCTTTGCCTCTAATTCTGGGAACTCCATTTTAACAAAGGTTCATAAAAGTTACAACATATTCAGTGAAGGTCAACAATCTGAGAATTAGAAACCGCATTCTCTGAATAACTTTCAACAGATCAAGAATGCTTGGTGAAAAGTGAGAGTTGCATGCTTCAAATATTTGGACAATGGCCTACAGAAGGTATTCAGATCCATTCTGTCTTGTTTCAGAAAGCATGGTTTTGAAGTTACAAGAAGTGAATATTGCCCCCCCTCAAAAAAAGTATTTTTAACAAATTTTTGCAAATGAACAAATGACAGAGAAAGGCCATTTTGTGGTTGTTGTTAGTTGCGAAGTCGTGTCCGACCCATCACGAACCCATGGACAACGTTCCTCCAGGTCTTCCTGTCCTCTACCATCTTTTGGAGTCAATTTAAGCTCACGCCTACTGCTTCAGTGACTTTATCCAGTGACTTCAATTTCCAGGATTCCCAAGCCAGCCCAGGCTGGCTGAGGGATTCTGGGAGTTGAAATCTACGCATCTTATAATTGTCCAGGTTGAGAAACACAGTTTGACTAGAAGAGCTTCAAGGTGCCTTATACCATTTCAGACAAATAGTTTGTCCAATCATTGGGCTTAAATAGGTTTGTTAACTTAAATACCCCTTTTCATTTCTTAATTACTACTTTATTTCAGTTCTTTCACACACACACACACACCCAAATACCGTATAAGCCGACTCGAGTATAAGCCGAGACCCCCAATTTTACCCCCCAAAACTGGAAAAAGTTATTGACTCGAGTATAAGCCGAGGCTGGGAAATGAAGCAGCTGGAGGCTGGATCCCCCGAAAGACGTCTCTGCTGAGATGAGAGAACGGGGTGGCAAGCCGCCGAGAGAATGGGGCGGTGGAGTGCTCCGCCGAGAGAATGGGGTGGCTTGCTGTTCTCTCGGTGCAGCATGGCAGAGGCTGGATCTCGCGAAAGAAGTCTCCGCTGAGCGAGAGAATGAGGCGTCTCAGCGCCCATTTTCTCGGCGAAGACTTCTTTCGGGGGATGCAGCTTCTGCCGCCCCTTTCTCTCAGCTGCCCAGTGGAACAGCTTGCCACCAGAAATCAAGAGTGCTCCATCACTGGAGGTTTTTAAGAAGAGACTGGACATTCACCTGTCTGAGATGGTATCGGTCAGTGGTGGCGAAACCTTTAGAGACCGAGTGCCCAAACCGCAAGCCAAAACCCACTTGTTTATCACAAAGTGCCAAGGCAGCATCGGCATTCTGGTGCCCTCGGGGGAGGGGACAGGGAGGCGCCTCTGAGTGCCGCCTCTGGCACGAAAAAAAAGGGGGAGCAAAAAATGGGCCACCGTACCGCAAGGCACAAAAACGGCAACCGCCACGCCGCAGGGTGCAGATACAAGGCACCGCACCACGTGAGAACGGGGCTGGGCTAGTGAGTATCATGCAGGCACTAGCCCCGCCCCCTTTGCAGCATGTGCCTGCTCGTGGCCCCGTGCGCGCATGCACTCATGTAAAATGCTTCCCCCTCCCTTTTCTTCCAGTCCACCAACCGACAAGGACCTGCTGCTGGCAGCGGTGGTGGCGCACGTGCCAACAGAGAGGGCTCTGAGTGCCACCTCTGGCAGGCGTGCCATAGGTTCACCACCACTGGTATAGGTCCTCCTGCTTGAGCAAGGGGCTGGACTAGAAGACCTCCAAGGTCCCTTCCAGCTCTATTCTATTCTATTCTATTCTATTCTATTCTATTCTATTCTATTCTATTCTATTCTATTCTATTCTATTCTATTCTATTCTATTCTATTCTATTCTATTCTATTCTATTCTATTCACTTTCTATATTTCTATTCTATTCTATTCTATTCTATTCTATTCTATTCTATTCTATTCTATTCTATTCTATTCTATTCTATTCACTTTCTATATTTGTATTCTATTCTATTCTGTTCTGTTCTGTTCTGTTCTGTTCTGTTCTACGTTCTGTTCCATTCCATTCCATATTTTCTATTCCATTCTGTTCCACTGTCAGAGCCCATCGGAGGCAACCCAGTCAGCACAAACAGGAGTTACACTAAGGCTACGCAGCCTCTCCTCTCAACCTGAACCCCTCCTTACCTTTCCTTTTATCTGCATCCTATTTTTAACTGCCGGCTCTGCCCTGCCCTATTTTGTCCTTGAGCACTCGTGAGCTCATCAAGAACAGAAGGTAACCGTGGGGGGATAGGCAGGGCAAGATCTGCAAGATCCCCATTTGCATTTGACTTTGCCATCCCATCTGGTTCGAGATAACACACCACACACACACACACACACACACACACACACACACACAGAGAGAGAGAGAGAGAGAGAGAGAGAGAGAGAGAGACGCACACCTCAGCAAAAAAGAAAGAAAGAAAAAGAAGTAGTAGAAGAGGCAGAGAGCCCCTGTGGGTAGGAGTGAGGATGGGGAGAAACAGCAAGAAGACCGGGTGGGGTGGGGTGGGTTAATCACTAAACCTTCCAGTGTTTAACCAAAGCAGCTTTTGCATTTGTCAAGCTCTGCTAGCAGGGCACTGGATGGGCCTGGCGGAGCTGCTGAAGGTGAACGGGAGAAGGTGAGTCTTCGCCGAGAAAATCTCAGCGCCCATTTTCTCGGCGAAGACTTCTTTCGGGGGATGCAGCTTCTGCCGCCCCTTTCTCTCAGCTGCCCAGCTGAGAGAAGGGGGTGACAGAGGCTGGATCCCCCGAAACAAGTCTCCGCTGAGACAAGAGAACAAGGCGTTGGAGCGCTCCGCGAAGTATGGGGCGGGGAAGCTTGCCGCCCATTCTCTCAGCGACGAAGACTTCTTTCGGGGGATCCAGCCTCTGTCGCCCCCTTCTCTCAGCTGCCCAGCTGAGAGAAGGGGGTGACAGAGGCTGGATCCCCTGAAACAAGTCTCCGCTGAGACGAGAGAACAAGGCGTTGGAGCGCTCCGCGAAGTATGGGGCGGGGAAGCTTGCCACCCATTCTCTCAGCGACGAAGACTTCTTTCGGGGGATCCAGCCTCTGTCGCCCCCTTCTCTCAGCTGCCCAGCTGAGAGAAGGGGGTGACAGAGGCTGGATCCCCCGAAACAAGTCTCCGCTGAGACGAGAGAACGAGGCATTGGAGCGCTCCGCGAAATATGGGGCGGGGAAGCTTGCCGCCCATTCTCTCAGCGGCGAAGACTTCTTTTGGGGGATCCAGCCTCTGTCGCCCCCTTCTCTCAGCTGCCCAGCTGAGAGAAGGGGGTGACAGAGGCTGCGTCTTCGCTGAGAAAATGGGTGGCAAGCTTCCACCGCCCCATTCTCTCAGCGGAGGCTTGCAGAGGTGGCGGCGGAGCTGCGCGCGCAGCTCTCCAAACCGCCGCAGCCCATTTGGAGAGCTGCTGCCTTCGTCCATGTTTGATGAAAGCAGCAGCTCTCCAAACTGGGGGGTGGAAGTTCTTTTTTTTTGTTCACTGGAGTATAAGCCGAAGTGGATTTTTCAGCCCAAAAAGTGGGCTGAAAAATTCGGCTTATACTCAAGTATATACGGTACTTGCTCATCTTCCCAAGTGGTATCTAAAATTTTACACTAGACAAACTAACTGGTCTCTACATAAAAAAGACGGATGGAATGTGTAATATATTGGGATTTTACTTGAACTGTTTCACGTGTCTGTTTGAATGCTGCTTAAGGTTGCTCAATTGGTGTGTCTGTGTAACGGTCACTGACTAGCCAAACTTGCTGTCTCCAAGAAGATCATTGGATGATTTGGGGCAGGAATGGGTTCCTTTAAATCCATTGGCCGCCGCCTAGTGGCCAACCCCTATAAGTAGCTGCGCAGCCTCTGTTTCAGTTCTGTTCCTGTTTGCCTCAATAAAGCAATGTTCCTGTTTGCAACCTCTCATCTCGCTTACTGCCTCCAAAGAACTCACTACACAATAGAATGTTTTTTAAATAGGGAGATGGGACAAACATTTAGAATAGGAAATAAAAAGGTAGAAAATGGATGGAAACTAATTAAGGAGAAAACCAGGCTCAGAACTGAGGAAAAATTTCCTGACAGTTATTTATTTATTTATTTATTTATTTATTTATTTATTTATTTATTTATTTATTTATTTATTTATTTATTTATTTATTTATTATCTATCTATCTATCTATCTATCTATCTATCTATCTATCTATCTATTTATTTTATTGGATTTGTATACCGCCCTATTCCCGTAGGACTCAGGGCAGTTTACAGGTCAGTTAAAACCATGAATACAAAAAAAAACTAAAAACAATTAAAACAATTAAATTAAATTAAAGCCCCAAGAGTAAATCTAAAACCCAGTTAAATTAACAACCCCACAGTCTGGACCAAACAGATCGAAGAGCCAAGTTTTCAGGTCCCGGCGAAATGAGCGAAGGTCGGGGGCAGTCCTAAGTTCTGTGGGTAGTTGGTTCCGTGGGGCAGGCGCACCCACAGAGAACGCCCTTCCCCTGGGAATAACCCGCCGGCATTCATTAACTGGCGGTACCCTGAGAAGGCCCTCCCTGTGGGGGCGCACAGGATGATGGGAAGATGATGCCGGCAGCAGGTGTTCCCTTAGATAGTCCGGATAGTTAGAACAATTAATCAGTGGAACAGCCTCCAGAAGTTGTGGGTGCTCCATCACTGGAGGTTTTTAAGAAAAGGTTGGACAGCCATTCAAAATGGTATAGGGTCTCCTCCTTGAGCAGAGGGCTGGACTAGAAGACCTCCAAGGTCCCTTCCAACTCTGACCTCAGATATGGCACTGTTCTGAGAAAAAACATTCCGTAGGGAAATATCTCAGTGGTGCAGGTTCATCTGCCTTTGAAGTGAAAGTTGTGATCATTTGCAAAGTCATTCCTCTGCTCCAGGTTTATCAGGAGACATGGGTGAGTTAGAATTCATTAGACAGTACAACATTTTTCCCAAATCAAACCGAGGGCAAGGGTTCTTTTCACTTTGCATATGTACATTACTCATCAGCGCATGAATGTCTGGCTCACACCCAGGCTCTGTTGCGTTAACGGCCCATATAATCTTCGGCAATTCTCGCTATCTGATCTACCTCTTTCTTTTGGTTTTAGTTTTTTTGTGGGGTTTTTTTTGGGATAAGCCCTCTGTGGGATTGTGATCATCATAAATATTATGGCCTTTACAATGCCAAAAACGCTGTCTAGGTTTGCGTGACACACTAGCCTATTGGGAACTGAATTGAACTGTTAACTTTGCTTCACGCTGTTCTCTGAACTGCAAAATTCAACATCCCCGATCCATAAGCACAAAAGGCACCCGTCAATTACACCAGCCATTTTTGGGGGGGGGGCGGCTGAGGGGAAATCAGCGTCTTCACCCTTTTTGTTGCAGCAGGTTAAATAAGAAGTTGCTTTTATAATAATAATAATAATAAAGTTGGAAGGGACCTTGGAGGTCATCTAGTCCAACCCCCTGCTCAGGCAGGAAACCCTATACCATTTCAGACAAATGGCTGTCCAGTCTCTTCTTAAAAACTTTCAGTGTTGGAGCATTCACAGCTTCTGGAGGCAGGTTGTTCCACTGGTTAATTGTTCTAACTGTCAGGAAGTTTCTCCTTAGTTCTAGGTGGCTTCTCTCCTTGATTAGTTTCCATCCATTACTTCTTGTCCTGCCTTTAGGCACTTTGAGCAAGTCACAACTTTGCTGGGGATATCCTGCATGTTGTGTAGCAGGGGTGGGTCAAGGTTTTTGACTCCAGGATTCACACTGGTTGGAGGAGGAGGAGGAAGAATTGCAAGGAGCCAGGGACATGGAAATATTGGGATAAAAAAATTAATAATAAACTTGCACACCTTCTAGACAGAGACATAGATGCTCGCCCTATTCCTGGGGATTGCTAGAACAGAAAAGGAAGCGTTTTGTCTCTGTCCTCAGAAAACCAGAAGTGTCTTGGCAACTTCCCATTTCTGGGTTCATGGGTCATTTTGAGATCCTCTCCATGTGCTCCTTGTTTAACAAACCATCTGACTAATATTGGGTTAAAAGCAGAGAAATCTATGCAGACTTGCCCAGGGACCTTCTAAAGGCAGAGGACAACAGACAGAGATCTTGTGAGATCCACCTTGGGACAAGCCCCACTGATTTTACTAAAGAGGGTGTCTTTAAAAGAGCAAACTGAGAGAAAAGTTTATTCTGATTTATAAAGCCTGTTACATTAGGGCTTTCATATCTGGACTGCAAAAATCTAGACAAGGCAACAAAACTTTTTCTTGCTATCTAGTGAAGCATCTGGAGTTTTGCAAATCAGATATGGTAGTTCTTTGCTAGACTGAGTTGATTAATTGGTTACATTAATCGATTAAAGAGAATCACTTTCATGAATCAAATAGACTCCTCTGAATGGGGCAAATTATTTATTACATTTTTCCTGCCTTTATTACTTTATAATTAACTCAAGGCGGCAAACATACCTAATGCTCCTTTCTATTTTCCCCAGAAGAACTCTTGAGAGAGAAGGACTAGTCTAAATTCACCCCACCAGCTGAGACCAGAATTCACAATTTCCAGATTTCCAGGCCAGCACTTTAATTACTACACCAAGCTGGTTTTCTATTTCTTTCTTTCTCTTGTTATCCTATATATTTAATGGTTTTGTACTATTAAAGAATCAAGGTGAATCAAGATGCCCTTTTAGGATTTTGTCCTGCAATTCTGGAAACGGTTAAGGTGTTTTTGAGTCAAGAGAGCATTTGTGAGTGCCCTGAGTAAAACCTCAAGATATGAAAAAACACAGTTGCTTTTATTTTACAGAAATATTTCAGAATTAACAGGAAACAGATGCACAGTTCATAAAGGGAAAACTTTGATTTTTCCATTAGACAGAATAGAATAGAGTAGAGTAGAGTAGAGTAGAGTAGAGTAGAGTAGAGTAGAGTAGAGTACAATAGAACAGAATAGAATAGAATTAGAGCTTTTTTTGTCATAGAACGCCCAGAACGGAGTTCTGGCACCTTTTTTGGATGGAACCTTGTAGGGTAGGCAAGGCGGGTTGTATGACATGTGTGAGTTCCGGCACCTTTTTTTTCACAAAAAAAGCACTGAATAAAATACTTGAAAGGGACCTTGGAGGTCATCTAGTCCAACTCCCTGCTCAAGCAGGAAACCCTATACCATTTCAGACAAATGGTTGTCCAGTCTCTTCTTAAAAACTTCCTGTGTTCGAGCATTCACAACTTCTGGGGGCAAGGTATTCCACTGATTAATTGTTCTAACTCTCAGGAAATTTCTTCTTAGTTCTAGGTTGCTTCTCTCCTTGATTAGTTTCCATCCATTGCTTCTTGTCCTGCTTTCAGGTGCTTTGGAAAATAGTTCGACCCCCTCTTGTATGTGACAACCCCTGAGATATTGGAACATTGCTATCATGCCAGCCCTTAGTCCTTCTCTTCATTAAACTACAGGGGTAGGCAACCTTGGCTCTTTTATGACTTGTGGACTTCAAATCCCAGAATTCCTGCTGGCTCAGGAATTCTGAGAGTTGAAGTCCACAAGTCATAAAAGAGCCAAGGTTGCCTACCCCTGAACTAGACATACCATAAGGTAGGTATGCAAAATGACATTTGTCTGATCTATGTGCTAAGATAGATAGATTTCATTCTTTGTAGAAATCTTCTTTGTTCCCCAAGAAACCTGATAGGGACAGGAATATGATCTGAAGTTAGTGTTGGGAATTCCCATTTTATATTCAGAACCATGATCATCTTCAATGACATCTTCACACTATTATTTTCATGCAACCTCATTTCAAAGCCATCATGGATTCCACCAGATGCCAATGGTCTGACTATTCCATATGATAGTGTTTCTCAACTTTGGAAATATTAAGATGTGTGGATTTCAACTCCCAGAATTCTGGGACTCAAAGTCCTGACGTCTTCTGGCTGGGGAATTCTGGAAGTCCACAATCTTAAAGTTGCCAAGGTTGAGAAACACTGCCTTAAGGAGTATTGTGTTATCAATGCACACTTTTGTACAGATAACAATCATTCATTATATTAAATGAAATCTTACAAGTCATATTGCCAAATGCTTAAATCTCTGTCCAGCTCATGAAATCACAAAGTGTTAGTGGTTAGCTTAGCATGCTTAATTATTTGGAGAATTTCTGTGGTCCCTTGACATGAGCAACATAGCTTTGGGCAGCAGACAATAGAAAACAAGCCAAGACAAAAATAGTCAATAATAATCAGTAATCAATAAGAAATGATCTGTCTCACTTTCATACTTTTTACCAATGGGAACTTTACTCATCCTGGCCTCAGTGCCCAGGGAGAATAAACAAGTTAAAGGCTTTCTAAAGGACCACAGGGTCAGGCCCAACCAAACATCAGAATGACAGAGATGGAAGGGACCTTGGAGGTCATCTAGTCCAACCGCCTGCTCAAGCAGGAGACCCTTGCAGAATCACGGAATAACAGAGTTGGACCTTGGAGGTCTTCTAGTCCAGCTCCCTGCTCAAGCAGAAGGCCCTTACAGAATCATAGAATCACAGAGCCAGAAGGGACTTCAGAGGTCATCTAGTCCAATCCCCTGCTAAATAGCCCATGCCCTTCAGCAAATCCCTCTTCTACTGGTGGGCCCTCCACCCACTATTTCCTTGATGCTCCCCAAAGCAGGATGGATAGGAACATCAATCCATAAGGTAGGCTTCTTCGGGGAACCCATGTAGGTTTCAAAGCATCACAGTTTATAAGTTATCTCCTTGTACAAAACTAGCCAATGCCATTGGGTGCTTATTAAACAAATCCGTGTAAGGTGGGAACTAAGCTAAAATCACTCAGCTTTCACTCATTTTTTTTAAAAAAAATCTTTAAATGGAAAAGGATCCAAAGAACTGATTTTAAAACCTCCTTTGTTTGAAGGACTCCCTAAATCCCAGCCTAATTTAAATGTATTCACTTATTACATTCAACCTTTGCTTAGGAGCTCAAGGCCTCAGTCATGTTCTTCCATCTTCACAATAAAGTAAAGTTACGCCAACAAGTTACGCCAACTAAGTTACGCCAACAAATAAGGACAGGTTCAAAGCTATCCATGAAATCTCCATGGCTGATTGAAACCTCATGACTCTAGAACACATACTCTACCATTAAATACAGTAATGTGATTATATCAAAGTGGCCTATTCAAGGTATATGGACACACTAAAGGTAAATGTAAAGGTTCCCCCGCACATGCATGCTAGTCGTTTCCAACTCTAGGGGCCGGTGCTCATCTCCGTTTCAAAGCCAAAGAGCCAGCGTTTGTCCGAGGACGTCTCTGTGGTCATGTGGCCGGCATGACTAGACACCAAAGGCGCACGGAACGCTGTTACCTTCCCACCATAGTAGTCCCTATTTTTGTACTTGCATTTTTACGTGCTTTTGAACTGCTAGGTTGGCAGAAGCTGGGACGAGTAACAGGCGCTCACTCTGCTACGCAGCACTCGGGATTCGACCCGCCAAACTGCCGACCTTCTGATCGACAAGCTCAGCGTCCTAACTCACTGAGCCACCGCATACCTTATGTACACACTACAACTGGTCTTAGAAAGAGGTCTCGTGTTTAAGGAACCGCCCTGAATTCATTAGAATGGCATTTCTCAACATCAGCACCTTTATGATGTGTAGATTTCAACACCCAGAATTTTTAAAGTTCCCGAGGTTGAGAAACCTCACCTCGGAGATCAGCATGGAAGAAATGGTTAAAAGGATGGCCTGGGAAACCTTGTTGAAAAAAGCTGAAAAAAATGTCCTAGCATTTAGAAACGTTTCTCCTCTAGGGCCATGTTTGAGGTGGAAGTTCTCAGTTCCCAGGGTTTTAAGAAAGGCTCAGTTACGAAGAAGTTGACTGATGCTTTTAGGTCAGGATATGTTGACAAAACAAGCCGTTGTGAAAGACAGAGAAGGCAGTAACAAAAAGTGACCTGGGAGGAAAATCACTTCCTTGTTATATTATCTTCAGCACAAGTCTAGAGCAACTGGTGATAACATTTCAACCCATCATTTGCTAATCATTTTTCTATTGCTAAATAAGCATCTATATGATTTACATTTCAAGAAGTATTATGGATCGGGATCAGGGTAGCCAAGGTTTTTTTAAATAGCTTCTCTGCTGATGCCAAAAGTACAATTTGTTCTGTAGATTTAATACATATGGATGCCCTGAGAAAGTGTTAAGGGATGTACTTCTGCAGAAAAGAAGATAAGCCAGCTTCTGAAACTCGGCGATTTTAAATTGTGTCCTTCAATTGCAGGAATTCCCCAGCCAGTATGAGTTGAAGCCCACACACCTTCAAATTTCCAAGACTGAGGAAAAACCGAGATTAAACCATCAAAAGCCTGACAAAGTGACCACCTTTAGAGACACCTGTTTGCCCTCACCAACAAGCAACAGTTTTTCTTATTTTTATAAACTATGAGAAAACTGCTTGCCCCTTGGAAGCCATGATTCCAGAGTCCTATGGGTTGTGAGTACCCACAGTTTGCTTTTTTTCCTCCAGCATAAACTTTTTTTTAAAAAAAAAATTGTTAAATTTATTTGCTGCCTATTTCGCCCTGCAGCTATTCTAGGCAGCTTACAACAATAAAAAGGAAGAAGAACAGAAGTAAAGCAACAGAACAATCAAATAAACAATGAAAAAAGAAACAAGCGAGATAAATATGGAAATAAAGAAGATTGTACGTTAGACTAAACTGTAATTTGCTGAACCAGCTGTGGGCTGGGTTCACACAACACGTCGAACCACACATAATAAGTATAACGTGATCAATGAACTCAACCACAGTTAAACTGATCATGCTGGTGAAAGCACTGATGGTCAAAATGGCCTCCACATTTTACAGAGCAAAACAAGGCTTTACTTTGCATGGAATGTAAAAATCAGGTTCAGCCTTGGAGGGGAGCAGAGTCTGAGTTTTCTATTGCTCTTTGCTACCATCTGGTGATCAACTATGGTTTTGCAGGCTTGATGTGATAGCCGTACAAAATCTAAAGGAAAAAAAAAACAACAGGGGTCCCAGAGGGAGAAGCAGAGGCAATTCAGGGGCCATCCCACGCACACAAAGAGTCTCGGAATTTGAGATTAACAGATATTTTAAACCAGGGTTACTCTATCTCCAACAGCTTCAGGACAGGATCATTACTTAGCAGAGGAACCTTTCCTTGTCTCAGGAAGTTAGGGGAATTAGGGGAAGCTGTAGCAGTCTCCTTTCTGCTGATCACCCAACCCCTTGGAATACAAAGTACAGGCACACATTTGATTACTACAAATAGGCAACAGTTAGAGCTTCACCAGGCAGGACTTCACCAGGTGCAATAAGGAAAGTATTGAAGCAAGCAGAATGCCATCAGGTGCAGTCAGGAAGAAGCTACCTTTGAAATTTCTTCTCCCTTCTTACAGCTTCAAAGCAACACCTGGGTTACAGGTCAACCAGCTGTGCATCTCCAATCCGCTCTTCCACTCGCTCTGAAGACACTGTGTAGACTCTCCCGCCAAGCCCTTCCCAAACAGTCGCACTCTGATCCTAAAGTAGGGATGGAAGCATGTTCCTGGTTGACGTTCCTCCTTCCAGCTGATAAACCTATGGAGCAATGCCTTGCTGTGGACTTGACGTCTCCTCCCCTTCCCTCCTCTTGCGCAAAGGCGAGCTCAGAAGCACGTGCCAGCCACTCCATAAGGCATCGAAACTCCAGCCCCACCCAAGCTGGCTAAGGCTGTCCTCTTGCAACACTCAGCAGGCAGTGAGGTCCTGAGAAAGATGGCAGGCGTCATGCAGCATGGAGGAACAAGCACAACCTCGCTGGGCCAAATGGGGGACTCTCCCCAGAGGGAAAGAACTTGCCGGTACTGGCTGAAGCAAGAACCAAACACATACCCCTTTTAACTGACTGAGGCCCAAACCTTGCCAAATGTTGCGGTTGCGTCTGGTTAGAAAAATCGGGATGTCCTAGCAACTTTCTTTTTCGGTCACGTACTCATAAAGGTCTCTGCATTTGAAACCAGCTCATAAAGGTGCTGGTACTTACCTTTAAAGCCCTACATGGCTTAGGCCCGGGTTACTTGCAGGACCATCTGCTGCCAGGAACGACTTCCCATCGCCCAGTGCGCTCACACAGAGAGGGCCTCCTCAGGGTGCCGTCCGCCAGACAATGTCGGCTGGCGACCCCCAGGGGGAGAGCCTTCTCTGTGGGGGCACCTGCCCTGTGGAATCAGCTCCCCCAGGAGCTCTGGATGACCCCAGACCTCCGGTCCTTTCGTCGTGACCTTAAGACATACCTTTTCCAACAGGCCAACCTGGACTGATGATAATGGGGTTTTTAATTATGTTTTTAATGTTTTTATTTTATTTATTTATTTTATTTTATTAAATTTATATGCCGCCCTTCTCCCTAAGGACTCAGGGCGGCGCACAACAATAAAAATTAAAAACATAAAATAATTTTTTTTAAAAAAAGAATTAAACAATAAATACAATAATTATGTGACAATTTAAAAACCGGTAAAAAGCTAATTAAAACCGTAGTCAGTCCAGGCCCGCTTGTTGGAACAACCACGTCTTCAGGTCACGGCGGAAGGACCGAACCTGTGCGAAGGCCCCCCTGGTCATGGCCGTTAGATGATCATCCAAGTGATCATCTTTTATTGGTTTTAGTGGGGCTTTGTGATAGTTTATTTATTTTTTAATATTTATATTCTGTATTTTATTGTTGTTAGCCGCCCTGAGTCCTTCGGGAGATAGGGCGGCATATAAGTCCCATAATAAATAAATAAATACATACATACATACATACATACATACATACACATACATACATACCAAGGAAGGAGAATATTTGTAGCTCAGGGTTGAACTGAGGGGTCCTCGGTGCTCTTTGAGCTAGGTTGTTTTCTTGCAGCCGTTTCATCACCCTAACTGACATCATCACTGCTAGTCAGGAGTGTGGTTTGCTGTCATATAAACACACTCCTGACTAACAAGCCCTCCACCCAAAAATGAAACACAGGTAATAGCAATGGCACTTAAACTTCTGTACTGCTTCACAGTGCTGGACAGCCCCTCTCTAAGCAGCATATTGCCCCCCCCCACTACCCACAATCTGGCTCCTCATTTCACCGACCTCAGTCGGACGGAAGGCTGAGTCAACCAGCTTACAGCCACAATCGGGACCAGAGCTTTTCTCACTAAACAAGACAATTGTCAAGTGAGTCCCATGCGACTGTACGATCTTTTTTTTTTTTTGCTGCAGTCCTAATGGGAGTCGCGATTGGTCGTTAAGTGACTCGCACGGTTGCTTAAGCGAATCGGACTCTTCCCACTGACGTTGCTTGTCGGAAGATCACCTGGAAAGTCACAAATGCCACATGAGCTGGTGGACAATAAAAGCCGTCATTAATACGTGCCAGTTGTCCAGTGCCCAAATTTTGATCACCTGATCGTGGGGACACTGCAACGGTTGTTACGTGTGAGGACCAGTTTTAAGTCACTTTTTTTCCAGCATTGTGGTATATTTGAATGGCCACTAAACAATTGGTTGTAAATCAAGGACTACCTGTAGACTTCAGTCATCCTTAGCTGGACTGGAACTAAGATAGTCATTTGCCCATCTTCCAACACTGCCCAAAGGAATGGGGGGGGGCGCTACAGAGAAAGAAAAGCTTTTAGAAGAAGGATGGAATGAGGAAGAAAGACAATTATCTATGCAGCACTTACCAGAAGTTTGTTCTGGGATCAGCCCATCCCACTGGTGTGGGCAAAGGAGGCATGCTATAGGTCCCATCAGCCCAATGACTCCGGCTGGCAGGTCCAGGGGGAGGGCCTTCTCTGCTGTGGCTCCTGCCCTTTGGAACATCTTGCTCCCCCCCATGTGAGGTCGGCCCCAACACTTCTACCCTTTCGTAAGGACCTAAAGATGTGACTCTGCCAGTTGGCTTGAGGCCCCAGTGGGAGAACAGAATAAAGCAACAGAATAACAGAAAAACAGAGTTGGATGGTACCTTGGAGGTCTTCTAGGCCAACCCCCTGCTCAGGCAGGAAACCCTATACTATTTTACACAAATGGTTGTCCAACCTCTTCTTAAAAACGTCCAGTGTTGGAGCATTGACAATTTCTGGAGGCAACTTGAAGTGGCTTACAGACCACTCGGAGACAGCTGGCTAAGTCTAACAGGTTTATTGAGGTACCGGACAAGTAGGTGTTCGGCTTCAGCTCTTTTATAGCCAGCCGCTGGCCGGCTGGGCCAATCCGCGGTTGTTCTTCTCCCGCCAGGATTCCGGAGCCAATCAGCTGTGGTGTGTTTTGACAGCTCCGCGTCCTCGTGGCTGAAGCGCATGCGTGGTGCGATACTTGTTTGACAGCGGAGAGCTTGACTTACGATCAGAGCTGTGCCCAAAATTTCTGTTGTTAAGTGAGACATGAGTGAAGTGTTTCCCGATTTTACGACCTTTCTTGCCACCATGGTTAAGTGAATCCATGCAGCTGATATGTCAGTAACCAAGTTGTTAAGCGAATCACTGCAGTTATTAAATTAGTCACATGGTTGTTAAGTGAATATGGCTTCCCTATTGACTTTGCTTGTCAGAAGGTCACAAAAAGGGATCACATGACCTCGGGACATAGCAACCGTCATAAATATGAACCAGTGGACAAGCGTCTGAATTTTGATCACATAATCATGGGGATACTGCAAAGGTCGTAACTATAAAAAATGGTTATAAGTCACAGTTTTCAGTCGTCTTGTAACTTTGAATGGTCGCTAAATGAAGTGTTGTAAGTCAAGGACTTCCTGTATTAAGGACTAGGGGTTTAACAAAACAGTATGCCTTCCATTCCTACATCTGACTCTAAAGTTGTGAGGTAATTGATAGTCAAGATATAATAATAATAATAATAATAATAATAATAATAATAATAATAATAATAATAATAATAATAATAATAATAATAATAATAATAATAATAATAATAATAATTCAAACAGACAAGCACCTGCAACATAGCACCCTGGACTTAACAACTGTCGATAAGAAAGACAAAAAAGTCTGGATGGTGGACTTGGCAGTGCCTGGAGACAGCAGAATAGACGAGAAAGAACTGGAGAAGATAACAAAATGCAAAGACAAACAAATAGAAATAGAAAGACTGTGGCAAAGGCAAGCAAGGGTAGTACCAATAGTAATAGGCACCTTGGGTGCAATCCCAAAACAACTGGAGCACCACTTGAACACCATTGGCATTGACAAAATTTGCCATTAGTCAATTGCAACCTTACTAGGAACTGTTTCCATCCTGCGACAATATCTGTAATACCATCAAATATCCACATCTGCCTATCCCAGGTCCTTGGTAAGGACTCAATAGGTAGACAAAAATGCCAAATCCAGTCTGAACATCTGGCTGACTGTGCGACGATTAATAATGATAATGATAATGATAATGATAATGATAATGATAATGATAATGATGGAAGGGACCTTGGAGGTCATCTAGGTCATAACCATTTTATGAAGGCAGTTCAAGAGAATTAGAAAAACCCAGCCAAGTATTACATGTAGAGTAGATAGAGCAGATATGACACAACTTTCTCTCTTCCTGCTAAGAGCCCTGGTGGCGCAGTGGTTAGAATGCAGTTAATGCAGGTTAATTCTGCTGATTGCTGGCTGCCAGCAGTTCAGCAGTTCGAGTCTCACCGGCTCGAGTGGTGCGGTGGTTAAAATGCAATGTTCCAGGCAAACTCTGCCCACAGCCCTGAATTTGACCCTGATAGGATTCAGGGTTGACTCATCCTTCCCAGGTTGGTAGAATGAGGACCCAGATGTTGGGGCAATATCCAATATGCAAAACATTGTAAGGTGCCCAGAGAGTGTTGTAAAGCACTATGGGGCAGAAGGTAAGCCTAAATGCTAGTGCTATTGCTAACCAGGGGTGGCTGAGGTTGGATATGCTGAATGAGGTAATTTCAATTGCCTAAAGAGAGGTCGAGACTAGTCACACCTGTAATGCATGCCTTTATTGTTGTATGCGTGTAAATAAACCTATGTCATAGAAATGCTCCAGGCTGTAGTTTAATCTGAACCCTGTCACTGTTGGGAAATAGGATGCACACCCATAACGGGAGGCAGAACTACACAATCCTAGAGTCTCTTCCCTACACTCATGAGCTATGAAGATTTTGAACTGGTAGCACCCTGTGAACTGGTCCATGGTGCTGACTTGAACAAGATCCAAGGCCATAACTCTCAACTTTCCTCAACTAATCCAGAACAAATGAGGGCAAGCACTATGCATAAGCAACAGAGGAGGTTATTCAAAGAGACTAGGAGCGGAGAAGTTCACCTGGTTCTTGAGTGACCAGATGGAGTCCTTGTAAACTTAGCAGATGTTCTACCTTCCTTCTTTCCTCCTTCCCCTGATCTTAGAATAGAATAGAATAGAATAACAGAGTTGGAAGGAACCTTGTAGGTCATCTTTCTAGTCCAACCCCCTGCCCAACCAGGAGACCTTACACTATTTTTGACAGATTGCAATCCAGTCTGTTCTTGAAAGCTTCTAGTGATGAAGCTCCCACAAGGCAGTCTGTTCCAGAAAAGGATAAAGTTTTGTCCGCAATTGTTTCTACTGGGCATTATTACTGACACTACTGTTGTGGACACTAAGTTGATGTTGAATTTAATTACGGCAGTAAGACTTTTAGTAGGGCAATATTGGAAGAAGGAAGAACTGCCGACTATAGAAGAATGGACTTTAAAAGTTTCCAACCTGGCGGAAATGGCATAGATCTCAGCGTATTTGAAAGACCATTCGCAACAGAGAGATATTGTGGAGTGGAAAAAATGGATTGATTACATCCAGAATAAATATGGGACTAAAAAGTTTCATTTAGCATTTGAATAAGTATTGATGTGATATTTATATTGCTTGTAGTCATTTTATAAGAGTTAAAGTGCGATAGATTTAATAGTTTATTGTTGTTTGCATATGGTAGATTATGATTGTTTCTACTTTTATACCTTGTATTTAGCTCTGGGAAGTCGGGGAGGGGGGAGGGGGAGGGAGGGAGGTGTTAGGGAGGGTTGGGAAGAGGGGAGGGGGTTGGGAGGGGTTTTGTTTTGTTTTGTTAAAAATAAAATGTACTGTAAAACTTTTCAATTAAAAAAAAGGCAGTCTGTTCCACTGGTTGATTGTTCTCACTGTCAGAAAATTTCTCCTTATTTCCAGGTTGAATCTCTCCTTGATCAGTTTCCATCTGTTATGCCTTGTCTGGCCTTCAGGTGCTTTGAAAAATAGGTTGATCCCCCTCCTCTCTGTGAGACCCCCTCAAATATTGGAACACTGCTATCATGTCTCCCCTGGTCCTTCTCTTCACTAGACTAGCCATGCCCAGTTCCATTACCTTCTTAATGCCAAGGCAATGCAGTATCAAAGGACTCCAAATTTTAACCCCTAAGCCTGTACAAATGGAGTTCAGCCTCATGGTTGTAACACAAGAAAAGAAAATAGGGTCATCTGCCCAAATGAAGCCATCCAAGCAACATCCTCTGGGGGGAAAAACAGTTTTTACAGCAACAAAACTGATTAGGGGACTGGAGGCTAAAACATATGAACAACAGTTGCAGGAATTGGGTATGTCCAGTTTAATGAAAAGAAGAACTAGGGGTGACACGACAGCAGTGTTCCAATTTCTCAGGGGTTGCCACAAACAAGAGGGAGTCAAGCTATTCTCCAAAGCACCAGAAGGCAGGACAAGAAGCAATGGATGAAAACTGATCAAGGAGAGAAGCAATCTAGTACTAAGGAGAAATTTCCTGACAGTGAGAACAATGAATCACTGGGATGACTTGCCTCCAGAAGTTGTGAATACCCCAACATTGGAGGTTTTTAAGAAGAGAGTGGACAACCATTTGTCTGAAATGGTATTGGGTTTCGTGCTTGAGTAGGAGGTTGGATTAGAAAACCTTCCAGGTCCCTTACAACTCTGTTTTTCTCTTAAATGAATGGAACTGACTAAGAGATATAAACCTTTTGAAGCACAGCCTGTTATCTTAAAAGAGATAAAAGAGGTTTTTGAAGCACAGCCTCTTATCTTATTAGAACGATTTCCATAGATTAGGCCTCAAAGTGCCAATGGGTGATGTTTTCTCTTTGGCATCTACCATTTCTTAACTGCCCCCCTTTCTTGGTTTATGGGAGATGCTTCCCCTCTTGTTTTATTCTTCATTTCTCCTTTTCCTTGTCTTGAAGATAAGCAGGAGCAGGAAATAATCTGAAATCCATGATCTATGGAAACCTGAGTAACCTATGAATATACATGCTTACATCATCAGTTGCTCATGTTGTTCTTTTCTGAAATGTGTAAATATGAGTGCATCCCTTTTGTAAGGTGGGGGGGTCTTTCTCAATATCCTTTGGAAGGGGGTCCCACCACTGCATCCTGTTTAATACAAAAATGGAGTGAACCTCTGCTACAGATTGTCCTCGACTTACGACCACAAATGGGCCCCAAAATTTATGTTGCTGAGTAAGAAATTTGATAAGTGAGTTTGGCCCCATTTTCGCCCCATTTGTTAAGTTAGCCACACGGTTGTTAAGTGAATGTCATTGCCCCACTGACTTGGCTTGTCAAAAGGTTGCACCAGGGGATCACATTTTTTATTTTTTTATTTTTTTTATTACATTTATATCCCGCCCTTCTCCGAAGACTCAGGGCGGCTTACAAGCTTAGCAGTAGCCTTCATTCTATGTATATGCCTGCTTGTTAGGGCTTTCACACACACACCCCAAGCGGCATTATTACAAAGTCAGCTTAATTGCCCCCAACAATCTGGGTCCTCATTTTACCTACCTCGGAAGGATGGAAGGCTGAGTCAACCTTGAGCCTGGTGGGACGCGAACCTGCACTAATTGCAGGCAGCTGGTGTTACTTAAGGAGGCAGCCGACATAAATATGAGCCAGTTGTCAAGCATCTGAATGTAAATCACAGGACCTTAGGCCTGCTACAATGGTCATAAGTGTGAAAATTGGTCACAAGTTATTTTTTTTTCAGTGTCATGGTAATTTGGAACCCTCACTGGACAGCCATTTATCTGAAATGGTGTAGTTTTGACCCAATTTTATGAGTTTAATGAGTTTTCTTCCCACCATTGTTAAAGGAATCACTGCAGTTGTGAAGTTAGTAGCATGGTTGTTAAGTAAATATGGCTTCCCCGTCGGCGTGGCTAGTCAGAATGTCACGACAAGTGACCACATGATCCCAGGACACTGCGACCATCATAAATACATGCCAGTTGCCAGTTATGGGTGCCCCATCCCTGGAGGCTTTTAAGAAGAGACTGGACAGCCATTTATCAGAAAGAGTATAGGGTGTCCTACGAGACCGGGGAGTTGGACTAGATGACCTCCAAGGTCCCTTCCAACCCCCTTACTGTTAAACTGTTCAATCTGAATTTTGATCACACGATCGTGGGGATACCGCAATGGCCATAAGTGTGGGAAACAGTCATAATTCACTTTTTTGAATGCCGTTGTAACATGGCATGGATGTAAGTCAGGGACTATCTGATATCGGCCGTGTCCTTTCACCCACTTTCTGTTCTCCACTCCATTCTTCTCTCATTTTACCTCCCACTCTTTGTTCCATTCCTGGAATCTAGACAGTCCAAATGAAAAGCCAGTCTGAACAAATGTTTTCTGAGGCACCTGGGGAATTTCCCCAAAGTGTAAGAAAGAACCTTTCAAAAAGTGGTTGCATGTGTAATGTTAGAGGTGTAACTCCATTGTGACAGGACACACCCAGGCTTACATTGTATTCCTTTCCCAAAATCAAACCGGTTCACGTTGCCCGTTTCCGTCGGATTTGTCTTCCTTTGCAGAGCAAAATACAGATAGTCCTCAGGTTACAACGGTTCACTTAGTGGCCCTTCAAACAACAGCCTTGTTAAAAATTGACTTATGGCTGTTTTTCACTCTTAGGACCGTTGCAGAACTCCTGTGGTCATGTGATCAAAATTCAGACGCTTGGCCACTGACTCATATTTAGGACGGTTCCAGTGTTCTGGGGTCTTGCGATCACTTTTTGCGACCTTCTGACAAGCAAAGTCAATGGGCAAGCCAGATTCACTTAACAACCACGTGACTAATTTAACAACTGAAGCGATTCACTTAACAACCGGGGGAAGAAAGGTCATAAAATGGGGCCAAATTCACTTAACAACTGATCAACAGAAATCCCTGACATATGACCACAGGTGAGCCCAACATATCTGTTGCTAAGCAAGACAGTTGTTAAATGAGCTTTGACCCACTTTAGGACCTTTCTTGCCACCATTGTTAAGTGAATCATTGCAGTTCGCAGCATGGTTGTTAAGTGAATCTGGCTTCCCTATTATCTTTGCTTGCCGAAAGGTCATAAAAGGTGATCATATGATCCTGGGATACTGTAACCGTCATAAATATGAGTCAGTTGCTAAGCATCTGAATTGTGATCACGTGACCATGGGGATGCTGCAAAGGTTGTAAGTGTGAAAAAGGGTCATAGGTCACCTTTTTTTCAGTGTCGTTGTAACTTTGAAGAGTCACTAAATCAGGGGTCCTCAAACTTGGCCACTTTAAGACTTGAGGACTTCCTGCTGGCTGAGGAATTCTGGAAGCTGAAGTCCACAAGTCTTAAAGTGGCCAAGTTTGAGGATCCCTACAGTAAGTGAACTGTTGCAAGTCAAGGATCTATCTGTCTTAGGGAGGACTCTAGTAGCTTGGCATGGAGCTTTAGATGGCAACTGGTTGTTGAAATTGGCTTATTGGTTTTAGGAGACCAATATAAGCTAAATTGGATTAATATTTGGGCTGGTGGAAAGATTGTCAAAGATAATTGTTTGGACATTATCCAAAGAAGTTATGCAGAAGAGGAGAAGGCATTGCTGACCTTTCTTCTACTAATGATGAGAAGCTTCTGGTGGAACTGAAGAAGATGGAACACGAGAGTCCCAAAGAGGCCTTTTCAGGAGGCAACTGGATTTTTTCGTTTTTCTTTGAAGACGTTTCGCTTCTCATCCAAGAATCTTCTTCAGCTCTGACTTCTTCTGCTTCAGAGCTGAAGAAGCTTCTTGGATGAGAAGCAAAAAGTCTCCGAAGAAAAACAAAAAAAAGTCCAGTTGCTTCCTGAAAAAAGCACTTTTGGGACAACCATGGCCTGGATGACGGAGAACCTCCATTGACATGGAACATGAGAAAATTCAAGGTTTGCCTCTGGAGAAACATCAGCAAACAAGGAGCAGGGATTTCAGACTTTTCTTAATTCTAGATAGAAACAGTTTTAGTATTTAGAAATACAGACACAAATACAAGACATGCGTACAAGGCATGTCCACATGTAACTCACTCACATCGTAATTTGCCAAAAGATCTTTGGACTGTTCTGAGGCTACAAGCAAGAGACTAGGAAAAATGTTGCTCTAGTTAGTATGAATCAGACTAAAGATAGTCCTCAACTCACAACAGTTCACTTAGTGACTTATGAGCATTTTTCACCCTTGCCACATCCCCAGGGTCACATGATCAAAATTCAGAAGCTTGGCAACTGATTCATATTTATGACAGTGGCAGTGTCCTGGGGTCATGTGATCCCCTTTTGACAAGCATAGTCAATGGGGAAACCAGACTCACTTAACAACCATGTGACTAAGGGCAGTGATTCACTTAACAACTTTGGCAAGGAAGGACATAAAATGTGGCAAAACTCACTTAAAAATGTCTCACTTCACAACAGAAATTTTGAGCTCTGTTGTGGTTGTAAGTCAAGAACTACCTGTATTGACTACTCAAAAATAAATAATAATAATACAAAAAACAGTTGCATTTTGATACTGATAAAGCTGGACAGAAATTGCTTCTTACGGGGAAGAAAAGTAGCTTTTTAATGGAAAGAAAACATTGCTGGAAAGATGTGTGACCTTGCCTTTCAAACAGAGAAAGTTAATGCCATTGGGAACTCGTTATGAAAATGAAAACAGAAAATGAAAACTGTGGGTTAATGTTGACATTTATGAAGACAAATAACGTTGCCAATCCTGTTTAGTGAACTTATTATAGATGGTGAAGAAGCAAAGGTTATAAAATACATTTGGGTTCTTGGGAAGAAAAGAAAGAAAGAAAGAAAGAAAGAAAGAAAGAAAGAAAGAAAGAAAGAAAGAAAGAAAGAAAGAAAGAAAGAAAGAAAGAAAGAAAGAAAGAAAGAAAGAAAGAAAGAAAGAGGGAGGGAGGGAGGGAGGGAGGGAAAGAGAGAGAAAGAAAGAAAGAAAGAAAGAAAGAAAGAAAGAAAGAAAGAAAGAAAGAAAGAAAGAAAGAAAGAAAGATGGTGAAGAAGCAAAGGTATAAAATAGGTTTGGGTTCTTGGAAAGGAAGGAAGGAAGGAAGGAAGGAAGGAAGGAAGGAAGGAAGGAAGGAAGGAAGGAAGGAAGGAAGGAAGGAAGGAAGGAAGATGGACACCAGCTAGACAAGCAGAGATAAGCTCTAGGGTAGAATAAAAATTAAGATATAATCATAAAGGATTTTTAAGACCGCAGAGATCAAATTTGTTAAATGAATGTGGTTTTTTTCCATTGAAAGTGGAAAGCTGGACTTTGAAATGAGAGCAAGAGAGAGACTTTTGAAATAAAGATCTGGAGATGGTTACTATGAGCACTGTGAACTGCAAAAACAACCATCCAATTGGTTGTTGACCAAGCAATAATTGACTGCTGGTTATGATCAGTGAGCAGATCACTTATTGTGATCATGTGATAGGAGAAGATGTTGAGCTATTATGGAAACTATGCTTGGTAAGGTTAAGGGAAGTAGAACAAAGGCAACAGACAGGGTGGATGGGACTGATGAAGTAATAAAATTATCAGAAGAACCTGCAAGCAGATTGTGATGACAAACATCGGTCTACAACATTGCTTCACAAACCAGGCAACTTTAAGATGGATGGACTTCAATTCGTGCTGGCTGAAGCATTCTGGGAGTTGAAGTCCACCCATCTTAGAGTTGACAAGGTTGGAAAACACTCTTAGACAGAAGGTTCAGAGGTGGAGCAGAAACCCATCTGAGGAGGCTTTGGATGATCAATTATGACTCTCTGGTCCAGGAGAGGGATCACCCAAGCCAAACAAGGGATCACCTTGAAGAGGAAGATCCCTACTCACAAGCAAGAGAAAGGGGGCTCAAGAATTTAATTTTATTGAATTTTATTGAATTTTATTGAAGAAGTGGGGGTGGGGGGAAAGGGAGATTCAGATATAAGAGTCTGATGGATACCTGTGAAAAGAGAAGGAGCACAGGAGCTTGCTGAGGACTTCAATCTGGCTTAACTCTTTGCCTAATCATCCTTCCGCATATTAAATTACAATCGTCTGGATTTCCTGGTATTTTTATTACTAAACCCTGGCGTCTCTGAAGTAAAGAATGGATTCAGGTCATCCGGCAACTCAAGATAGATTTCATTAAAAAAGTTTCCCTGAATTCCACTCCCCACACACCTTGGTAGAAACTATTCTGACTTTTTCCCGAAAAGCATCAAGTTCAGGTCAAATGTTCCTGGGGGGGGTGGAGGGAGGAGGAGGGGGGAATGGTTTACAGTTTCCACCTAAAGTTTTAGACAGAAAGCAACAGAGTTCCGAGGATGTTTCTCTCTCTGTAGTCTGCTTTGTCTGTGTGTATTCAGATAAATACACTACACACACACTCTCTCTCTCTCTCACACACACACATGGAGAGAGACAACATTGATAAAAAAGAGAAATAGAGAAAAATCAGTACCAGTAGTCCTTGACTTACGAGCACAAATCACCCTGAGATTTCTGCTGCTAAGTGAGAAATTTGTGAAGTGAGTTTTGTCCCATTTTTACAACTTTTCTCGCCACATTTGTTAGGTGAATCACCGCAGTTGTTAAATTAGTAACACCGTCGTTAAGTGAATCTGGCTTTCACATTGACTTTGCTTGTCAGAAGGTCACAAAAGGGGATCACGTGACCCCGGGACACCGCAACCGTCATAAATATGAACCAGTTGTCAAGCATCTGAAGGTCAATCACATGACCTTGGGGATGCTGCAATGGTCATGGGTGTGAAAAATGGTCACAAGTCACTTTGTTCAGTGCCGTTGTAAGTTTGGTCACTAAACAAACTGTTGTAAGTCGAGGACTCCCTATATGTCAGGAAAAGGATTTTTCTGTGCTAGCTTTAAATGAACAAGGATTTATTTTGTTTTTTCAGCATAAGAATGTCCATTAACTATGAGTCCCAATTAATAGCTGTGATTGTGACAATTACGAAACAGCTTTATTTCCTTCGTGGCATCTGGGGGAAAAATTACACTTCATTTGCTTGGTTAATGCAACGGGCTGGAAATCAAAGCTAAACATAACCAGCCGGTCCTGTCTGGCCATCCTGTCCTCTTTTAATAACTTGTGCTTGGCTATAATTAACTTTGCAAGTTAGCATCAAAGCTGATGGTCAGCATACCACAGAGGTCATGCCATAGCTACGGATACCACAAAGGTCCAAGAAGGACCCCGTCCTAGCAGACACAGGTGAGAGATTTGGGCTGGGGATCCCCAGGGAGTTACAGAGGAGCTCTGTCAATGTGGGAGGGTCAAGGGCAAAGGGCTTAAGGGTCATGCGTCATGTGTGCATGTGGCAAGAGTCTTCTGTGGGATTTGCATGTCCACCCTGTTTCTTACTTGAGTATCAGACAGTCATAATCATAATTACAGCTCAGACGTGAATGTTCTCGAAGAACCGATGGGAAATGATAAGCCTCGGGAATAGGAAGGCACATCCCAAACAAGAGACAAGGCCTGTTCATAGATTAGCTGACATCACACATCACACTAAGAGTGAGAAAAAGTGTGACTCACTATGTTTGGGCTCAATACACTGCCATGAACCCCAACCACTGTGGTTTGTCAATAGCTCTTGTGATTAGCGTGCTATGCAAAGTTAACTGTGACTTACAGTATAAAACAAAACAAGGCTGAAAGTTTTGTTTGGATGTGAACACACACTCAGAACAAAATGGAACAGTATTCATGAAGTGGGTGGAAACACTGACAAAACAATTATTGCCAGAAATTAGGACGGAACTCCTCATTTCTAATTGTTTAATAGGGGAGTATTAATCTCTGATTCAGATTACAAAACCTCAACCACAACACATCCTTTCCCAATTAAAATACACACAGGCATGCTCGTATCCATTATGTATTGGTTATGTAGTTCTGGGGGTGGGTATCAAGGGGAGGAAGAGGACATACCATACTATTTTGGCACGTTACATATCTGTAGATTTTCTAAGAACCGCCATTCCGTTCTAGGAGCCACTACATAATATTTCATGTTTCCTACACAGTGAAAAAGTGTGACCTTTGTCTCATACACAACTACTTTGTGTGCTGTGATTGTAATTCAATGACTTGAGGACAGTACAGGTAGACCTCGAGTTAGTGACAGTTTGAAGTTACAACGGCACTGGAAAAATGACTTATGACTGTTTTTCGTGCTTACGACCACTGCAGCATCCCTATTGTCGTGTGAGCAAAATTCGGGCGCTTGGCAACTGGCATGTTATCTGTGATGGCTACAGTGTCCCAGGGTCACGTGATCTCCTTTTGCAACCTTCTGAGATGCAAAGTTAATGGGGAAGCCAGATTCACTTAACAACCATGTTACTTGAATTTGATAACAGCTGCAAGGTTATTGGTAGGGCAATATTGGAAGAAGGATTGTCTGCCTACTATAGAGGAGTGGACGCTTAAAGTGTCAAATCTAGCAGAAATGGCTAAGATTTCTGCTTACTTGAAAGATCATTCACAAGAGAGATACATTTCGGTTTGGAGAAGATGGATAGATTATATTCAGAAAAAATAAGGTAAAGGTAAAGGTAAAGGTTCCCCCGCACATGCATGCTCGTCGTTTCTGACTCTAGGGGCTGGTGCTCATGTCCGTTTCAAAGCTGAAGAGCCAGCGCTTGTCCGAGGACGTCTCCGTGGTCATGTGGACAACATGACTAGATGCCAAAGGCGCACGGAACACTGTTACCTTCCCACCGTGGCGGTCCCTATTTTTCTACTTGCATTTTTACGTGCTTTCGAACTGCTAGGTTGGCAGAAGCTGGGACGAGTAACAGGCGCTCACTCTGTTATGCGGCACTCGGGATTCGACCCGCCAAACTGCCGACCTTCTGATCGACAAGCTCAGCATCCTAACCCACTGAGCCACCGCGTCCCTATATCAGAAAAAATATGGGACTAAAAAGTTCCATTTAGCTTATGAGTAAATTTTAGATTGTTATTGTTATAATTTAATTTTTTTTTAGAAGTTGGGTATTTTAGAGTGTTGGTAATTATGTTAAAGGCGGGTTAAAGTGTATTATGTATTTGGTTTTTTATATAGTTGATTAATGTTAGATTATGATTACTATATATTTGTAAACCTGTAATCAGCTTTGGGAAGTGGGGGAGGGGGGTTAGGGGGGCTTTGGGAAGGGGATAATATTGTAACTTTTTATAAAACTTTAAAAAAAACAACCATGTTACTAACTTAACAATTGCTATGGTTCACTTAACAACCGTGGCAAGAAAGATCGTAAAATGGGGCAAAATTCACTTAACATCTGTCTTGCTTAACAATAGAATTGTTGTGCTCCGTTGTGGTTGTAACCCAAAGATTACCTGTATGTATTTAGATATTCTCTCCTTTTACTGTCTTCCATGCTTTCATTGGTATTTTTCTCACTGGGTTCCAAGAAGATGTCACAGTTTGTGGGAGGAAAAATCTCTAATTTGTAAAGTGATGACATCATGATATGATGATGATAATGATTTAGGATCAACCAAAATATGACAACATGACCACTTTCCAATTCTCCCAAATGTTTCATGAAGCTGTGATGTTACTGAAAAAGAACAATAGGGTGAGATTTTTAAAGTAGCTTCTTGGAGAAAGAGTGATGAGAATCGTTTTGGTTAGTTTGGTTATATGGCACTAATACAGGGATCACCCAGCTGTGAGTTTGGGTTTTTCCCCCTCACAACTATCTTTTTTTCAGAAAAGGATGACCTGCGTGGACAGAGCTCCAGATGTGTTGGAAACTTCTTCAGAACAACAGTTGGAATTGCGGAGTGAGGGACACGCAGAAGGATTTTTCACTGCAGCTCTCCTGCTGAGGGGACAGGACCTTCTTGTGGATACAACCGTGACTTTGGGTCAAAAGGACTATAAAGCCCACAGCATCCTTCTGGCTGCAGTCAGTTCTGTCTTTCTGCAGCGTTTAGAATGTGGGGAGCAAGAAGGGATGAATTTGGATGGTGTGACCACACCTTCTGGCTGGGAGGCCATTTTGAATTTTACCTACACAGGAGAGTTAGGGCCCATCCCAATCGTGGCTGGAGATATCCTAGATGCAGCTGAGGCCCTGGGGGTCCCTCGTGTGGCTGAAATATGCAAGGTAGTGTTGATAGGAATAGAGAATGAGGATAGGCTAAGTCCAGTGGAAGAGAAGTGGAAGACACTACAGAGGCTTGAAGAGCTGTACAATGAAGGCATCGGATGGGACATGGAACTTAAAGCTGAAGGAGATACATTTCGAGGTATTGGGTATGTCTAGTTTAATGAAAGGGACGCGGTGGCTCAATGGGTTAGGACGCTGAGCTTGTCGGTCAGAAGATCGGCAGTTTGGCGAGTCGAATGCCGAGTGCCGCGTAGCAGAGTGAGCGCCTGTTATTCATCCCAGCTTCTGCCAACCTAGCAGTTCGAAAGCACGTAAAAATGCAAGTAGAAAAATAGGGACCACTACGGTGGGAAGGTAACAGCATTCCGTGCGCCTTCGGTGTCTAGTCATGCCGGCCACATGACCACGGAGACGTCCTCGGACAAGCGCTGGCTCTTCGGGTTTGGAACGGAGATGTTCACCAGCCCCTAGAGTTGGAAACGACTAGCACGCATGTGCGGGGGAACCTTTACCTTTACCTAGTTTAATGAAAAGAAGGAGTAGGGGTGACATGATAGCAATATTCTAATTTCTAAGGGGCTGCCCCCAAAAAAGGGGTTTGTGTCAACCTATTTTCCAAAGTGGAAATGGATGGGAACTAATCAAGGAGATAACCAACCTAGAATTAAGGAGAAATTTCCTGACAGAACAATTAACCAGTTGAACAACTTGCCTCCAGAAGTTGTGGGTGCTCCAACACTGGAGGTTTTTAAAGAAGAGATTAGACAACAATTTGTCTGAAATGGTATAGGGTTTCCTGCTTAAGCAGGGGATTGGACTAAAAGGCTTTCAATGTCTCTTCCAACTCTGTTATTCTGAGGTGAATAAGGTAGAGTTGATAGAAAAGCAAAAAAAAAAAAATTAGATTGCAAAGCCTCAATAAGTTGGGAAGAACTGGAAAAAGCCAGATTTGGGGTAGGAATTGTCTTGAAGTTAGGGTCATTATGACTTGTGTTAAAGGTACAGTCCCTCCATTTCCTGACTTCATCTTCTCTCCTTGCAGTTCACCGCTTAGCCTTGGCTTGTGGCTGTGAATTCTTCCATGGTATGTTTACCAGTGGCATGAAGGAAACTCAACAGACCAAGGTTCCTCTTTGCACCCAATTCACTGCAGCTGATCTGGGGTTGATCATCTCCTTTGCTTACACAGGAATGCTGAGAGGTGGATGGGATTATATATTTGAAGCTGCACAAGCCGCTCTTCAGTATCAAGTCTCTGGTATCTTGGATCTCTGTCTGGATCTGTTCCACTACAAGCTCACTCCAGAAACCTGCTTGGATGTTCTGTCTTTTGCCCATGCTTATAGTCTACATGATCTTGAAAGCACGGCAGAGAAGTTTATATTAAACAACTTTGCTCGTGTCATGAAAACGCCAAAGTTCCTAGATCTTTCTGTGAACCAGCTGGTGGACTTTCTTGGTTCTGATTCACTCTACATCCTCCATGAACTAGAAGCTTTCCAAGGAGCTGTCCATTGGTTGACTGCTGACTGGGCTGGGCGGATGAACTGTGCTGAGAAAGTGTTGCAGTGCATCAGATTCCCACTGATGTCCAATCAAGAGCTCAAGCAGGTGCGGAAAGAAGAGATGATGGCTGATCCTGGTCGCCTCTACACCCTCATGGTTCAATCCTTAGCTAGCATTCCACCAGGTCCTTCCAAGATGGAGCAACTTCCTTGCCGGGTGAGATATCCAGAGAAGGTCATTGTGATTAGCGGAGGAGATACTTTGACAAAAAATATGGCTACTCGCAGCCCATGTCAGGATTTCTGGTTCACCCACCGCTTCCTCAATGGCATCGGCTTGGTCAAACAAGTGGAGTGGCGTCGTCTTGGGTACCTCCCAGAGCAACCACGATTCCGGCATGCTGTAGTGGTCAAGGACAATAAGATGTACCTCTTTGGGGGGAAGCATTATTATGGCGTCAGGGATACTATGTGTTCAGTGTTCAGGTGAGTTGGAAGACCTGCTGCTTGAAGACAAGAATTGGGAAGGAAGGAGAGGACAGATGTGGTCCCATTCAGTGAAGATACTTTTGAGTAAGAGTGGAAAGATGTCAGGTTTAATGGTTTAATGAAGCATCCAATGGTCATGATTATGAGGGAAGGAAATAGCAATAGCACTTAGACTTATATACTTATATACCAGTTCACAGTGCTTTACTGCCCTCTCTAGGTGGTTTAAGGGACACGGTGGCTCAGTGGGTGAGGACGCTGAGCTTGTCGATCAGATGGTCGGCAGTTTGGCGGGTCGAATCCCGAGTGCCGCGTAACAGAGTGAGCGCCTGTTACTCGTCCCAGCTTCTGCCAACCTAGCAGTTCGAAAGCACATAAAAATGTAAGTAGAAAAATAGAGACCATTACGGTGGGAAGGTAACAGCGTTCCGTGCGCCTTTGGTGTCTAGTCATGCCAGCCACATGACCATGGAGTCATCCTCGGACAAGCGCTGCCTCTTCAGCTTTGAAATGGAGTTGAGCACCGACCCCTAGAGTTGGAAACGACTAGCACGCATGTGCAGGGGAACCTTTACCTTTTACTAGGTGGTTTACAGAGTCAGCATATTGCCCCCCAATAATCTGGGTCCTCATTTTACCGACCTCGAAGGGATGGAAGGCTGAGTCAATGAGAATCGAACTATTGAATTGCTGGCAGCCGGCAGTCAGCAGAAGTAGCCTGTAGTACTACATTCTAACCACCATGGCTCATTCTGTGATTGATCCAGCATTCAAATGAATGAATGCTGGAAACAACCAGCATTCCAGGTTAAGGCATCTGAAACCACAGCTGAGGGGCAGCTGAAACTTTTTTATATGTTTCTCCAGTGATTGGGAATACTGGTTGGGTGCTCATCATAGGCCACCATGTCCCCAAGATTCATGATGAGGCCACTGAACTAGCAATATGTCTATGGAGATTCCCAGTCATCCAGATCATGGTTGTCCCAGAGGTGTTTTTTCAAAAGGCAACTGGACTTTGTATTTCCTTGAAATTTCATTTCTCATCCAAGAAGTTTCTTTTAGAACTGAAGAAGCTTCTTGGATGAGAAGCAAAATGTGTTCAAGGAAAAATGAAGTCCAGTTGTGTTTTGGAAAAGCACCTTTGGGTGAACTAGCAACAATTGATATCCATCCATCCATCCATCCATCCATCCATCCATCCATCCATCCATGCATGTTATATGAGAAGTTGGGAACCTTATCATCAGGAGCTTGGCCATCTGCCAACTTCTGATTCCCCCCCCCCCACACACACATACAGTTCAGAAAAAAATAGAGCTCAGAAAACCTAGAATGGGTTGGACAGGGAAGAGACTTATTCCTGACACCCTGGAGTACTTCAGAATTGTTCTCTGGCCTTCTGCCTGTGTATCCAGAGGCCAGAAAAAAGAATTAATCCACTGATCTAATTTTATTCTACCTGGTCTGATTTGGTTAAATAATTATACCATCATGTATCTATCCAATGCTACTTTTGTGTGTGTATGAGACCCCATATTTGAAATAACTGGTTTTCTGTGTTTCCATAACATGTCTATCCTTTATATTATCCAGCTAAATATGTTGTGGAAATCAAAACATAGCCTGATAAATCCCAGAAGATTTTAAGAAAGTCCAGGAGGGATTATGGCTTCTCGGTCCTCTTGCAAATACTAATTAACCCAACGTTCTACAGATGGACTCTGTAACTGAGAAATAGGAACCAGGATATCCCTAGTTAGACTTCCTTAACCAGGAGGAACATATCTGGCACATGGACTGTCCAGGAATAAGGACTAGTGGCCCATTCATAACCAACTCGGAGACAGAGTTAACAGAATAACAGAGTTGGAAGGGACCTTGGAGGTCTTCTAATTCAACCCCCTGCTCAAGTAGGAAACCCTATACCAGGGGTAGGCAACCTTGGCTCTTTTATGACTCATGGACTTCAACTCCCAGAATTCCTGAGTCAGCTGAGTCAGCTGACTCAGGAATTCTGGGAGTTGAAGTCCATGAGTCATAAAAGAGCTAAGGTTGCCTACCCCTGCCCTATACCATTCCAGACAAATGATTGTCCAATCTTAGAAACCTCCAGTGTAGGAGCACCCACAACTTTTGGAATCAAGTTGTTCTGCTGATTAATTGTTCTAATTGTTCTAACTTCCTCCTTAGTTCTAGGTTGGTTCTCTCCTTGTTTGGTTTTCATCCATCCGTTGCTTCTTGTCCTGCCTTCAGGCGCTTTGGAGAATACCTTGACCCCCTCTTCTTTGTGGCAACCCCTTAGATATTGGAACATTGCCATCATGTCACCCCTATTCCTTCTTTTCATTAGACTAGGCATACCCAATTCCTGCAACATTTCTTCATATGTTTTAGCCTCCACTCCCTTAATCATCTTTGTTGCTCTTCTCTGCACTCTTTCTAAAGTCTCAACATCTTTTTTTTTACATTGTGGCATTATTTCCATTGAGAATTTTTATTCCTTCTTTTACAGGTTTGATCCTCTGTGTGGGAGTTGGGAGCGACTAGCTGACATGACCAATTGCCGGAGCTATTTTCCTGCAGTGTTCCTGCATGGTTTCTTCTACGCTCTGGGAGGGAGTTCCAATGAGGTCTATTGCCTGGATTCTGTGGAGTGCTATGAACCTCAGAGCAACACATGGAGGTAGGAGCCCATGGAGACTTAAGCAGATGTGCTAGGCCCAGGTCTGGAGACCATGCAGTGCAAAAGATATAGGTAGTCCTCAACTTAAAATCTTTTGTTTAGTAACCATTCTGTCAAATGCCAGGGAAAATAGGAGATCCAGGCAGTTCCAATAGGCATAAAGATTTGTTGTAAGCTTAAGCTCTCTACAAGAATCTGAACTACTAACAGTTAAAGCAATTTGGCAGTAAATAAGGAATTCATGGTCAGCTGGACTTAAATCACTTGTGGGGACAAAGGATTCGTGACTGATGACACATTTGATCCCTCCCTCAGGTTCAGCCTGGTCATCTCCTACACATTTGAAGGTACAAGCAGCACTGGAAAAAAAGTGACTTATCACTCTTTTTCACACTTAGGACTGTTGCATCATCTCTGTGGACATGTGACCAAAATTTGGACATTGCTTGGCAACTGGCATGTATTTATGATGGTTGCAGTGTCCTGGGGTCATGTGACCCCCTTCTGCAACTTTCTGACAAGCAAAGTCAATGGGGAAATCCAGGTTCACTTTACACCCGTGTTACTAACTGCAGAGATTCACTTAACAACTGTGGCAAGAAAGGTCATAAATGGCCATGGAAATCTGGGGCTCTATTGTGGTCGTAAGTCGAGGACTCCCTATAAATCTGAAGGAGCATGATTTCAGAAGACAACCTAAATATCTGCTTTTCACAAATAACTCGTTGGGTTTCGACGAGCTAGCTAAACATCACACTCTATGCTCCAGCAAAGCAGTTATTTTCACATCCCTAATTTTCCTTTAGAGGGGTGCAATGGCTCAATAGTTAAAGACCCTGAGCTTGTCAGCTGGAAAGCTGACAACCCGCGTTCAAGACCCGAGCAATGCACAATGGGATGAGCTCCCGTTTTGGCTCCAGCTCCTGCCCCTCTAACAATTTGAAAGCATGCAAATGGGAGTAGATTAATAGGAGCAGCTTTGGTGAGAAGGTAAGTGTTCTATGCATCTTTGGCATATAGTCATGCTGGCCACAGAAAATGTCTCCGGACAACACTGGCTTCCTCAGCTAAGAAGCGGAGATGAGCAGTACAGCCTTGAGTCTGACACGACTTCACTTTACCTTTAATTCCCTTTTATTTATTCCCACCTTTATTTTATTTCAGGCCTTGTGCACCCTTGCCAACCCCAGTCTGTGGCCATGCAGCTTGTGTCCTGGATGGATGGATCTACATCACGGGGGGCAGCGACGGCTCGTGCCGCTGTCAATCCTCTCTGATTCGCTATCGCCCAGATGGTCCACCTCTCCTTCTGGCCCCCATGCAGGAAGAGCGTGCCGGACACATCATGGAGGTGCTGAATGGGCGGATCTATGTGGCTGGCGGTTTACGATGGCGGGACGGGCACGGGGGCTACGCCGACCAACTGGCTTGTGAGATGTACTGTCCAGATCAAGACCTGTGGGTCACCTTGTGTCCACTTCCCCAAGCTCACGTCATCGCTGCCTCTGCCATCCTGAATGGAGAGCTCTACATTCTGGGAGGGTACAGCCATAACACCTATCGAGATACGCATCTCATTCATTGCTACAACCCTTCTCACGACCGTTGGGTCAACCTGGGGACGTTGCCCCAGGCTTATGCTGATCTAAAGGCCTGCATTTTAGAAGTGCCCTCCTCTTACAGACAAAGTGAGCCGTCAATCACGGAGGCTCCTGATTTGGACATCCCTCCTGATGCTTCACTGAGTGTGCCCTACCAAAGCTCTGGATCAAGCTGCTGAAAGGGTTGAGGGTAGCATATTGGTGCAGGTCCTGGATCTGCAAGGACAGACCCGGGTTCAAGTGACTTCCTTGGGTGATTTTGGGTTTGTTGTGGTGGGGATAAAAGAAGGGGAGAGGAGAGAAGGACTGTTCCGTGTATGCTTCGAGTTTTCAGCAAAAAGGCAATGTAAATGCTAATGTTAACAAAAATGCAGGCAGTTCTCAACTTGCAACCATTCAGTGACCATTCAAAGTGGCAACAACGTACTGAACAATGTGACTTACGACTGGTGCTTGCACTTATAACCAATGCAGCATCCTCGTGGTCACATGACCAAAATTTTTAGCAAGTAGCATTTATTTATGATTGTTGCAGCATCCCAGGGTCATGTGAACAATCATTTGTGACCTTCCCAACCGGTTTCTGACATGCAAAATCAATAGGGGAAGCCAGATTTGCTTAAGGAGTACATGATTCATTTAACAACTGCAGTGATTCACTTAACCGTGCCCCCCCCCCAACAAAAAAAGTTGTAAAATTAACTATGACTCACTTCGCTTGTTTAGCAATGGAAATTCTGGTTCCAGTTGTGGTTGTAAGTCAAGGGTTACCTGCAATAATATTATCTTTATTTCCCACTAATAACAATAATAACTGTATTTCCCAGTTGGATTGCCACTTAATTCAAATTAACACTGAAAAATATTTTTATCCGTCTGAAAAAGCAAAGAGACTGGAGAAAGAGCTCTCATTCCCACATGCAGATATGATTTCTTTGCAGCTGGATTTTTGTGCAGGTGAACTCAGCTGGACTGTGCGGACACAACTCAAGTGAAAACCATTGAAAAGGCAGAGATACTAATATGTTGGTTGAGGTTCTAGATCACATGAGGAGGGCTCCACTTCCAGGACAGGGAGCCCACAAATCCTTTGAGTGGTAGTGGTTCAGGCCAGGATGGTTTCATGTATGTTGTGATTAACATTAAATCGAATTAATATTATTCTCCTGTCCTGCTTCTCACCCCCAACTTTTACCAAAGCTATACCCATTTAATATCTACCTGCTCTGCACTTGATAAAGGCATCTAATCTCTACACATGAGAATCCAGGCAGACAACGCTGCAGTGAATCTCTCCTCACTAACTTCTTAAGAAACGGGCCTCTATCTGCCCCACTGTAGGGTATTTCCTGGATGACTTTCTCTGCATTTGGAAAAGCTAACCAGGGTCATGCTTACTGTTAAATGGCACTTTTATTGCCATAAAAAGAACTGATCTAAGTAACTCCAGAACCTCAAGCTATGTTCTAGGCTCTGCTACGACAATAAGGGTTAAGAATTGTCTGCAGATATAAAGTGTATAATCCAGTGTTTCTTAACCTAGGCAGCTTTAAGATCTGTGGACTTCAACTCCCAGAATTCTCCAGCCAGCATACTGGCTAGGGAATCCTGGGAGTAGAAGCCCACACTTCTTAAAAGTTGCCAAAGTTGAGAAACACAGGTATGACTACTAAACGGTTGATTCATGATTCTCAGTTGTTGATTAAAAGTGTAAGAATAGAATAGAATAGAATAGAATAGAATAGAATAGAATAGAATAGAATAGAATAGAATAGAATAGAATAGAATAGAATAGAATAGAATAGAATAGAATAGAATAGAATAGAATAACAGAGATGGAAGGGACCTTGGAGGCCTTCTAGTCCAACCCCCTGCTTAGGCAGAAAACCCTATACCATTTCAGATAAATGGTTGTCCAATCTCTTCTTAAAAACTTCCAATATTAGAGCATTCACAACTTCTGGAGACAAGTTGTTCCACTGATTAATTGTTCTAACTGTCAGGAAATTTATCCTTAGTTCTAGGTTGCTTCTCTCCTTGATTAGTCTCCATCCATTACTTCTTGTTCTGCCCTCAGGTGCTTTGGAGACTAGCTTGACTCCCTCTTCTTTGTGGCCACCCCTGAGATATTGGAACACTGCTATCATGTCACCCTTAGTCCTTCTTTTCATTAAACTAGACATACTCAATTCCAGCAACAGTTCTTAATGTTTTTCAGCTTCCAGTCCCCTGATCATTTTGTTGCTCTTCTCTGTACTCTTTTTAGTCTCAACATCTTTTTTACATCGTGGTGACCAAAATGAATCAGGTTGGAGAATTTTAAACAAAGGATAATAGGCATATGGCATCCATAGTTCAACTAATATGGCTGAACGTATAAAGTTATAAGTATGTTTAGTAGCCTCAATCTGTATCGCTCAAGTTCACTGGGCAGATACTATGTTAGTTTCCATGACATTCTCCAAAATAATAATAAAAAAATTAAAATCCATAAAGACATGCCAAACTACTTCTTTAGGATGCCAAGAAAATTACATAACTCTAAGCTACCAGGGGCCGAACTTGACTCAAACTTCTAATGAGGTATTATTTAGCAACATTTCATAAGCAGGAAGAAGTCTGCCGACTTGTGCTTTAACATAACCAGCAAGTCACCTCAAAGTCTTCCAAAGATCCCTCCATTTGGACAGTCTAGGAAACAAAAAGTATTTCTGATTTTCTGATTCATCCACTGCTTCAAATTATTCTCACTGGTAACCCCATGGGTAAGAAAAGTGATTTTTTTTAATATAAAAAATCTGCCTATGAAAATGAGACTATCCCATGTGTCTAAATATAAAAAAAACAGGGAGAAAAATAGGAACATGAATGGGAAACAGCAGAACTTTTAAAATACAACCAGAAAAGTCCATCTAATTTATTACCTGATTGAAGAGAATCTGATGCTTCTGAATGGATGCAAAAGCCCTTACGGAGAGTGTTGTGTTCAGAAACAGGAAGCATCACGGATTCTTGATTAAAATGTTTGCAGGCTGGCTGTCTTTGTTATTTCTGAGCGCAATTACTGTCACAATGGATTTTTGGATTCAGCTAAAAAAGCCAGCTAATCTTTTAGCAGTGATTGGTAGTTGCTGTGCCCAATCCGCTAGTATCCTTGCTAGTCATCCACTTCTACACATCTAACCAGAAAAAGATTCCAGGGGTGGTTCTCTTCTTAAACACCAGTTTTAACTGGTCAAGCTCTTATGCCCACAGGATTAAGACATGTGTATTTAAGAAGAATAGGATATTTCTAGCATATTTAGACTCCCAGCATGGGGCCAATTGATCAGACACTGAAGGGGGCACTATACAGCCATATTCAAATGTGGCAGAGAGGGTTGCAGAAGAAGCTTTGTTTTAGATAGGTAGAAATTCCATAGGAAAAGCTCGTCTCTCTGGAAAGGCTCTCCAGGAAAGGGAAAGCTTCAATTGTTGAGTGACCTATGAAGCACATAATGCAAATCTTGCTTAGTATAAAAGAAAAAAAACGTTCATAATCACAAATTGCTCCAGTGCCTAGGATGTTAGGTGTTATGATGGTTAATTTCATGTTTAAATGAAGCTGCTTTGGTGTATTGCGGTATTGGTCAAGGAGTAGAAAAAAGGAAAGAGTGGATTCCAAAGAAGGATCAGAAAAGTTTAAAATAGGGCTCTTCAAACTTGGCCCTTTGATGACTTGTGGACTTCAACTCCCAGAATTCCTCAGCCAGGCACACTGGCTGAGGAATTCTGGAAGTTGAAGTCCACAAGTCATCAAAGGGCCAAGTTTGAAGACCCCTGGTTTAAGAGATAAATGAGATACAAAAACAATCTATGGAAGGTAGGAGGCTTACTGTACGCAGCTATCTGCTGTAATCTAAAATCAATGCTGTGAACACATTATTGGCTACTGTATTTCCAGAACTAGGAAGTCTTTGCATTTTGAGGTCCTGATGGAAAGGCAAGATCCAAATCTAACTGAAAAAATATATATAAATAAATAAATGTTGGACTTTATTATGGAATTTTCCCCAATGCTAGGTCAAAATGCTTTCCACCCATTTTGTGTGGTGAAAATAAATGGCCTTGGAATGTGGGTGTCCTTGACTCACAGCTGAGTTTGGAAGACCATGTAGGAGCTGTGGCCAGGGGGGCTTTTGCCCAGGTTCGCCTGGTGCACCAGTTGCGGCCCTATCTGGACCGGGATGCCCTAAGTACAGTCACTCATGTGCTTGTGACCTCTCAGATAGACTACTGCAATGCTCTCTACATGGGGCTGCCCTTGAGGACCACTCGGAGGCTGGTGCAGAATGCAGCCGCGCGAGTTCCCAATACTCCCATGTAACACCTCTCCTCCGCGAGCTGCATTGGCTTCCAGTTGCCCTCCGGGTGAGATTCAAGGTGCTGGTGATGACCTACAAAGCCCTAAATGGCATGGGTCTGGACTACCTACGGGAGCACCTGCTGCCGGCGTCAACTTCCCTTCGTCCTGTGCGCTCCCACAGAGAGGGCCTCCTCAGGGTGCCGTCGGTGAGGGATTGCCGGCTAGCGGCCCCCAGGGGGAGAGCATTCTCTGTGGGTGCGCCAGCCCTTTGGAATCAACTGCCTGTTGAGCTCCGGATGGCTCCCGACCTTCGCTCTTTCCGCCGTGATCTGAAGACTTGGTTGTTTGAACAGGCCGGCCTGGACTAAGGGTTTGAGTTTATTTTAACTATTTATTGTTAGGGCCAATTAATTTAATTTTATTTTTAACTTTTGTATGTTCCATTTTATTGCCCTGTACACCGCCCTGAGTCCTTTGGGAGAAGGGCGGTATAGAAATTTAATAAAATAAAATAAAATAAAATAAAATAAATAAATATCTCTGCCTTTACCCAAGTCCCTGTCCTCCCTAGCAATCAAAGTCTCAGAGATATGATCCATGATCAATTATAAAGAAACAGTCAGTCCCGAAATATGCTGGACGCTAACAGCCATGAAGGCTTTGGAAAAAATATTGAGATGCCATGATATGGTTGTCTTGGATGGTGTTGAAAAAAAAGGAGAAAAATGCTATAAACTAGTACAGCTAAGGATTATCAGACGGAAGATACAAAGGAAGAAAGAAAAGGAAAAAAAAAGCCAGGATATATGATGAGCTGCAGGTGACGCAGAGATAGCTGCACGTTTTGTGGATTCATAGAAAACATTAAACTTGGATAAAAAGGGTTGACAGACTGCAACTGGGCATCGTGAGTGAATCAGGCCATTAACTTAAGCCACCATATTACTTCATGTATTTATTTCTATCCCGCCTTTATTATTTTTATAAAATGCTCTAGGTGGCAAACATATCTAATGACTCAAAAGTGGCGAACCTATCTAATGCCGTCTTCAGCTTACTCCCACAACTCAGGCCAAAACTTCCGTTGCTAAGCAAGACGGTTAAGTGAGTTTCCCCCCGTTTTATGACCTTGTTTGCCACTGTTGTCAGGTGAGTCATTGCAGTTGTTAAGACAATATCATGCTTGTTAAGGCTTCGTCTCAATACTGCCAAGACTGAGTGGCTGTGCATACCGGCATCTCGGGTCAACCAGACTATTCCATCTCTAACGATGGGGGGTGAGGTGTTACCCCCCGTTGATAGGGCTCGCAACTTGGGCATCCTCCTGGATTCGCAGCTCACTTTTGAAGACCATATAGGAGCCGTGACCAGGGGGGCTTTTGCCCAGGTTCGCCTGGTGCGCCAGTTGCGACCCTACCTGGACCGAGATGCCCTACGCAGTCACTCATGCGCTCGTGACCTCCCGTTTAGACTACTGCAACGCTCTCTACATGGGGCTGCCCTTGAGGACCACCTGGAGGCTTCAGCTGGTGCAGAATGCGGCCGCGCGAGTCGTGATGGGGGTCTCCCAATACTCCCATGTAACACCTCTACTCCGCGAGCTGCATTGGCTTCCAGTTGCCCTTCGGGTGAGATTCAAGGTGCTGGTGATGACCTATAAAGCCCTAAATGGCGAGGGTCCAGGATATTTGAGGGAACACCTGCTGCCAGCATCAAGTTCCCTTCGTCCAGTGCGCTCCCACAGGGAGGGTCTCCTCAGGGTGCTGCCGGTTAAAGATTGCCGGCGGGTAACACCCAGGGGTAGGGCCTTCTCAGTGGGTGCGCCTGCCCTGTGGAACCAGCTGCCTGCGGAGCTTAGGACTGCCCCCAACCTCCGTTCATTCCGCCGGGACCTGAAGACCTGGCTCTTCGAGCTCTCTGGCCCAGGCTGAGAATTTTTTAATCTTAATTTTAACTGGGTTTTAATTTTCTCAGGGTTCTATTTAATCTTTTTTAATTTGTTTTAACGTTTGTATTGACTTTCTTTTAAATGCCCTGTAAACCGCCCTGAGTCCTTCGGGAAAGGGCGGTATATAAATCTAAATAAATAAATAAATAAATAAAAGGTGATCACATGAGCCTGGGACACTGCAACCATCATAAATACATACCAGTTGCCAAGTAAGTGAATTTGGATCATATGACCATAGGGAATGCTGCAAGGGTCGTTAAGTGTGAAAAACTGGTCATAAGCCCCTTTTTTTCTCCCCAATGCTATTTTAACTTTGGACAGTCATTAAAGAAATGGTTCTACCACCAGAGAACAGAGAATCACGAGACCGACTTGTAGACCTAAATATAAATAACTGAAATGGAGACAGAAAATGGATTTTTTTTCAGTGAATATAAATGGACTAAACTCCCCATCAAAAACAAACAAAATTTTTACAAAACTAAAGCAATGAAATTTGTTTGCAAGAGACACATATAAAAGAACAATATTAGAAGAGACACATATAAAAGAACAATATTAGAATTTGGAAACTTTATCATGCATCAGCACAACAGAAAAAAGAGGTGTTGCTGTATATATTAAAGAGACAATAGATTCTAAAATGATTTATTCAGATGAAGAAGGTAGAACTTTGATGGTAGAAATATACTTACATCAAAACCAAGCATTGTTAGTAGTAATCTACACACCAAATCATAACCAGGAAGAATTCTATCAAAATCTCCATAGAAAAATAATAGAAGTGGAGTACCAAAATATTTGTTTAGTAGGAGACTTTAATGCGATAGTAGTGGATGGGACATTAGACTATAAAAATAGTAAAACAGGAAAAACTGGAAGAAGAAGATTACCTAAGACCTTTTTTAATATGATAGAAGAAGTTGGAGTACAAGCTGTTTGGAGGGAAATTAATCAAGGAAAACTACAATATACATTTTATTCAAACAGTCAAAAATCCTGGTCTAGAATCGATATGATCTTGTTGTTGTTAGTTGCGAAGTCGTGTCCGACCCATCGCGACCCCATGGACAATGTTCCTCCAGGCCTTCCTGTCCTCTACCATCTTCTGGAGTCCATTTAAGCTCACGCCTCCTGCTTCAGTGACTCCATCCAGCCACCTCATTCTCTGTCGTCCCCTTCTTCCATTGCCCTCAATCTTTCCCAGCATGAGGCTCTTCTCCAGTGAGTCCTTCCTTCTCATTAGGTGGCCAAAGTATTTGAGTTTTAGCTTCAGGATCTGGCCTTCTAAAGAGCAGTCAGGGTGGATCTCCTCTAGGACTGACCGGTTTGATCGCCTTGCAGTCCAAGGGACTCGCAGGAGTCTTCTCCAGCACCATAGTTCAAAGGCCTCAATTCTTTGGTGCTCAGCCTTTCTTATGGTCCAACTTTCACAGCCATACATTGCAACTGGGAAGACCATAGCCTTGACTATACACACTTTTGTTGGCAGGGTGATGTCTCTGCTTTTTAGTGTGCTGTCTAGATTTGCCATGGCTTTCCTCCCTAGGAGCAAGCGTCTTTTAATTTCTTGGCTACAGTCCCCATCTGCAGTGATCTTGGAGCCCAGGAAAATAAAATAGATGAGGATAAATATGCAGGAAATCAAGAAAGAATCAGGTACATGGGCAGACCATAATCCTTTAAAAGTGATGTGAAGAGGAATACCAAAAAAAAAATCAAGATGGACTTTGAACCAATTTATATTAAAAGAAAGAGAATTTATAGAACTAGCAAAAAAAGAAATGGAGTTTTTCTTCGAAGAAAACAAAAAAGAAGACACAGCATTAGAAAATGTATAGGATACAGCCAAAGCATACTTTAGAGGTATAGCTATAACATACATGGCAAAAACAAAACAAAACAGAAAAGGCAGCCATGGGTACTATTAAAAGGAAAAAAAATGAAAAACTAGAATCAGAACTGCAAATGAATCCGCAAAAGAAGGTTCTGAAAAGAGAAATGGAAACAATAAAACAGAGGTCTTCAAACTCGGCCCTTTTATGACTCGTGGACTTCAACTCCCAGAATTCCTCAGCCAGCATGCCTGGCTGAGGAATCCTGGGAGTTGAAGTCCACGAGTCATAAAAAGGCTGAGTTTGAAGACCCCTGCAATAAAACATAAACTAAATCTGTTGGATTCAGAAAAATTGGCACAGCAAATAAAAAGACCAAAACAAAAGGTTTTTTGAAAATGCAAATAAACCAGGAAGATGGTTAGCTTATAAACTTAAAAAACAGAAGGAGAAGAAAATGACAAACAATTTTGTAGATGAAAACGGTTGCCTACAATTTAAAAATGAAGAAATAAAAAAGGTATTTATTTATTTATTTATTTATTTATTTATTTATTTATTTATTTATTTATTTATTTATTTATTTAGTTTTCTATACCGCCCTATTCCCGAAGGACTCAGGGCGGTTTACAGGGCAGCATATAAAAGACAATGTAAAAAGACAATATAAAATTCAAATGAATTAAATTAATTAAGCCCAACAATTAAAACAATATTAAAAAGCTAAAACCCCTTCAGTCCAGGCCTGATAGATCGAAAAGCCAGGTTTTCAGGTCCCGGCGAAATGAACGCAGATCGGAGGCGGTCCAGAATTCCACAGGTAAATCATTCCAAAGGGCAGGCGCGCCCACAGAAAATGCCCTCCCTCTGGGGATCACCCGCTGGCACTCCCTAACCGGCGGCACCCTAAGGAGGCCCTCTCTGTGGGAGCGCACAGGACGATGGGAAGTTGATGCTGGCAGCAGGTGCTCCCTAAGATAATCCGGACCCATGCCATGTAGGGCTTTAGAGGTCATCACCAGCACCTTGAATCTCACCTGGAGGGCAACTGGAAGCCAATGCAGTTATATTAAAGTAATATTAAAGAATATTACAAGAAACTGTATGAAAGAAGAAATTCCAAGAGAGAGAATGATCCAATATCTGGAAGAAAATAACCTTCCAAAAATTTCAGAAACCTGTAAGAGTGTGTTAGAGGAAAAAATAACAATGATGGAAATAACAGAGGCCATAAGAAGACAAAAAAAATGAGAAAACAACTGGGCCAGGTGGACTACTGACAGAGTTATACAAAGCTTTACAAGATACTAAGTGAACCGCTGAAAGATGTTTGCAATGAACTTTTGTTGAAGGCTAAACTGCCAAATACATGGATAGAAGCAAATATTACCTTAATACCAAAAGAAGACTCAGATTTGACACAGATAGACTGATATCGTTACTGAACGTGGATTAAAAATTTTTTTACTTCAATAATGGCAGAGAGACTGAAAAGATTCTTAACTGAATTTATACATTCAGACCAAAATGATTTTTTGCCAAAGAGACAAATTAAAAATAATTTAAGAGTAATAATAGATGTATTGGAATATTATGAATTACATCCAGGGAAACAACTGGCACTAATATTTCTAGATGCCCAAAAGGCATTTGATAATGTTTCCTGGCAATTTACGATTCAGCTATTACAAATAATGGACTTTGGACAGAACTTTATAAACATGATAAAAACAATATACAATAAACAAACAGCGAAAGTGATTGTGAATGGAGACTATACTGAGAACTTTGAGATAAGAAAAGGCACAAGGCAAGGCTGTCCATTATCTCCATTGTTATTTATTTCCACCCTGGAAGTTTTAAATAGAAATATTAGACAAGATATAGAAATTAAAGGACTAGAAATAAAAGGCGAAACACATAAATTACAAGCTTTTGCTGATGATTTGGTATTTATTTTAGAAGAACCTTTGGAGATGATTCCTAAACTATTGGGAAAGATAGAACAATGGCAGGACTGAAAATAAACAGAGAAAAAAACCCAAAGTAATGGTTAAAAACCTTACAGATAAACAAAAAAACCCCCACAAATGTTGGAAAAAACAGAATTGTAGATAGTTAAAAAGGTCAAATATCTGGGAATATAAGATGTTCAATGACAAAAGAAGATAATTATACAAAACTATTGAATCAAGTAAGACTGGATATGGAAAAATGGAAAAACTTGCAATTGTTGATATTAGGAAGAATTGCTACAGTGAAAATAAACATACTACCGAAAATCTTATTCTTATTCCAAACAATACCTATAAAACTTGAGAAAAAATTATTTGAAGACTTAAATTTACTAATCTTGAAATTTATTTGACAAGGAAAGAAAGCTAGAATTAAGATGAAAATGATACAAAATGCCAAGGAAAATGGAGGTCTTGGTCTAACAGAGTGGATTTTATATTATCAAGCATCTGTATTAACATGGGTAAAAGAATGGATAACTCTTAGAAATAAAAGGCTGTTATATCTGGAGGGGCATGATTTACAATTGGGGTGGCACGCTTTTTTATGGTATAGGAAAAATAAAGTCCATAAATATTTCCAAAATCATTATATAGGAAATGCATTATTAACAACATGGGAAAAAATAAAATATAAAATATATTTGAAAATTCCAGGGTGGTTGTCAACAATGGAAGCATCTGTAGGCCCAAATTTAGTGAACTTTCAAAAAATCTGGACATGTGGAGATATTCTAAACTCTAAAGGGAATTTAAAATCTAAACAAGAAATGGAAAATCAGAGTATCAATTTATCATGGTGGGCGCATTTACAAATGCAAGCTAGATATGATAAAGATATTAAACTGTATGGATTTTATAAGGAACAAACTGTGTTTGATAAGACATTGTTAACTTCTGATGAGAAACTAATTAAGAAAATGTATAATTTCCTATTAACTTTGAAAATGGAAAGCGAACAAATTAAAGAAACAATGATAAGATGGGTGAAAATTTTTGGATATAATATAGAATTAGAAAAATGGCAAAATTGATGGGAAAGAAATTACAAACTGACAATGTCAATTTCCTACAAAGAAAATTTATATAAAATGTTCTATAGATGGCACTTGCCACCAGCAAGACTAGGAAAAATATTTTAAAATATGTCAGATAGATGTTGGAAATGTAAACATAAGTCAGGCACTTATTACCATATTTGGTGGACATGTGACAAAGTAAAGAGTCATTGGAAAAAGATACATGCTTGGCTAGAAAAGATGTTGAGAGAATACATAGATTTTAAACCTGAACTTTTTTTATTAGGTATAATGCCAGAAAAGACTAACAAACAAAGCTTATATTTGATTTTGCATGTCACAACAGCAGCAAGAATTATATTTGCGCAATACTGGAAAAATGAAGGAATACCATCAGATGAAGAAATAATTTTAAAAAAAAAATACTAGGATGCGCAGAGATGGATAGACTGACTACGAGACTGAAAGAAAAAAAGAAGAAATGGAATATTATCAAACTTGGGACTTATTTTATCGATGGCTAGAGGAAAGAATAAAAGAGTAGGAATTAAATGTGTATTAGTGAATATAAACTCAGATAGCATGTCTGTTGAAAAATTATTACTGAATGTATGGGGAAACCCCCCCCCCAATAAAAACTCTTAAATATGGAAATATTATTGTGAATGAAAGGGTTTAGGTGTTTAGGTAGCTACAGTTTGGAGGCCTTTACTCTAGTGCAGGGGTAGGCAACCTTGGCTCTTTGATGACTCGTGGACTTCAACTCCCAGAATTCCTGAGCCAGCCATGCTGAGGGGAAAGGGAAAGGTTTCCAAGCTGAGCCATGCTGGCTCAGGAATTCTGGGAGCTGAAGTCCATGAGTCATCAAAGAGCCGAGGTTGCTCTAGTGCAGGGGTCTTCAAACTTGGCCCTTTGATGACTTGTGGACTTCAACTCCCAGAATTCCTCACCCAGGCACGCTTGCTGAGGAATTCTGGCAGTTGAAGTCCACTCCTCTTAAAGTCTATATCAGGGGTCTTCAAACTTGGCCCTTTGATGACTTGTGGACTTCAACTGCCAGAATTCCTCAGGCAGGCATGCTTGCTGAGGAATTCTGGGAGTTAAAGTCCACTCCCCTTAAAGTCTATATCAGGGGTCTTCAAACGTGGCCCTTGTATGACTTGTTGACTTCAACTCCCAGAATTTGTGTCCCTGGGTGAGGAATTCTGGGAGCTGAAGTCCGCAAGTCATAAAAGGGCCACGTTTGAAGACCCTTGCTCTAGTGTGACTGATGTGATTATGTGACGACCCCTGACCTTCGGTCCTTCCGCCATGACCTGAAGACGTGGTTGTTCCAACAAGCGGGCCTGGACCGACTACGGTTTTAATTAGCTTTTTACTGTTTTTTAAATTGTCATATAATTATTGTATTTATTGTTTAATTCTTTTTTAAATTTTCTATTTTATGTTTTTAATTTTTATTGTTGTGCGCCGCCCTGAGTCCTTAGGGAGAAGGGCGGCATATAAATTTAATAAAATAAATAAATAAATCTGATGCTGTAAATTCTGGCAGGTTGTATATAAGACTGTTGGGCTGAGAGGGAAAGAAGAGATAGATAAAGGAAATAGAGGAGAAAACCTCTCAAATAATTAATTTCTATGATCAAGTATTCTGACTAACCTCTTTTTATTTTTGCTCTGCAGAAACAAACGGTCTGCTTTTCTTACTTAACACATGCTTTAACTTGTTGCTACGGAATTAAATTTGGCCTTCCATATGTTTATGGAGTAAATTGGTCAGCAATAAAAAAACAACAACAAATGGTTCTAAGTTGGGGATTACCTGTACTCATTCTTCCTCCTATTTTCCCCACAACAACCACCCTGTGAGGTGGGCTGGGCTTAGAGAGAAAGAGAGATTGGTCCAAGGTCAGCTAACCAGTTTTGGGATCTACAGCAAGATTAGAATTAAGACCCATGGGTGCTTTTTTTTTTCCAAAAGGCAACCGGATTTTCTTGTTGTTTTTTTTCTTGAAGACATTTCGCTTCTCATCCAAGAAACTCCTTCAGTTCAGAACTGAAGAAGCTTCTTGAATGAGAAGCGAAACTTCTTCAAGGGAAAAAAAAAGCCTTGACTTACAACAGTTCATTTAGCGACTGTTCGAAGTTACAACCGCACTGAAAATGGTGACTTGGGACTGTTTTTCACACTTAAAAGCTACTGCAGCATCCCCACGGTCACGTGATCCCAAATAAGATGCAGCATCCCCACGGTCACGTGATCCCCTTTCTGTGATCTTCTGACAAACTCAGCGGGGAAGCCAGATTCACTTAACAACTGTCTTACTAATTTAACAACCGCAGGGGTTCACTTAACCGCTGGGGCAAGAAAGGTGGTAAAATGGGGCAAAACACACTCAATAAATGTCTCGCTTAACAACAGAAATTTTGCCCTCAATTATGGTGATAAGTTGAGGACTACCCTTCTTTGTAGCTCAGGATTGAAATGAGGGGTCTTTGGTGCTCTCTGACCCTAACCCTAACCCTAACCAGGGGTAGGCAACCTTGGCTCTTTTATGACTCGCGGACTTCAACTCTCAGAATTCCTGAGCCAGCATGGCTCAGCTTGGAAACCTCTCCCTTTCCCCTCAGCATGGCTGGCTCAGGAATTCTGGGAGTTGAAGTCCACGAGTCATAAAGCTGCCTAAGGCCTAGGCCAGGGGTAGGCAACCTTGGCTCTTTTATGACTCGTGGACTTCAACTCTCAGAATTCCTGAGCCAGCATGGCTCAGCTTGGAAACCTCTCCCTTTCCCCTCAGCATGGCTGGCTCAGGAATTCTGGGAGTTGAAGTCCACGAGTCATAAAAGAGCCAAGGTTGCCTAGCCCTGCATCCTAACCCTAACTGATGATGTTACCTAGTTTGGGTAATGAAACATCTGCAAGAACGCAAGCAAGCAAGCTCAGAGAGCACCAAGGACTCCTCATTTTTGATATCAGAATTCAGATACATCACAGTTGAAGTGGGCAGGTTACATTCACAGCAGAAGCCTCTTACAGATAGTCCCAGGGCTTTTTTTTCTCAGAGAACGCTCAGAACGGAGTTCCGGCACCTTTTTTGGATGGAACCTTGTAGGGTAGGCAAGGCAGGTTGTATGACGTGTGTGAGTTCCGACACCTTTTTCTTTTACAAAAAAAGCACTGGATAGTCCTACTGGCCCAATTGAGCCCAAAATTGCTGTGGCTAAGTGAGACATTTCTAAAGTAAGTTTTGACCCATTTTATGACCTGGCTACAGTTGTTAACTGAGTCACATGGCTTTTTAAGTGAATCTGGCTTCCCCCTTGGCTTTGCTTGTCGGAAGGTCGCAAAAGGGGATCACATGTCCCGGAGAGACACTGCAACCGTCATGAGTCAGTTGCCAACCATCTGAATTTTGACCATGGGGATCCCGCAATGGTTGTATGTGTGAAAAACGGTGATAAGTCACTTTTTCCACTGCCATTGTAACTTCAAATGTCACTAAACAATCTGATAATAAGGGGGGGGGGGGGACCCAGCTAAGAAACTAAAGATCCTGATTCATATTAATACTTTGCTTAGTTGTTTTCCAATAATTTTTAGAGAATGTATATTTGCTTGTATACTTTTATTGTATTGATTTTGTTGGAGTGTTGTTGTGGTGGGGTGTTTTCCTTCTTGATCCGGGTTGTATTTCCTGTTTTTATTGCTCGTTTTGTTTGATTGATGTTGCTGGTCATTGATCAAATAAACAAACACAATTTCAAATTTCAAATCGGTCATAAGTCACTTTTTTTCAGTGCCTTTTAACTTTGAAAGGTCACTAAGTGAACTTGTTGTAAGTTGAGAACTACCTATGCAGCGTATATTGGAGGTGGTGACCCTTTGAGAGCTGTATGCAATGAAACCCCATTTTAATGTATGCTGGTTAATGTACATTTAAAATGACAATAAAGTTATTCTATTCTATTCTATTCTTAATTCTATTCTACTCTACTCTGTTCTACTCTACTCTATATTCTATTCTACTCTCCTCTATATTCTATTCTACATTCTGTTCTACTCTACTCTACTGTTCTATTCTGCTTTCTATTCTACTCTACTGTTCTATTCTGCTTTCTATTCTACTCTACTTTAATCTATATTCTATTCTACTCTATATTCTACTCTCCTCTATATTCAATTCTACATTCTGTTCTACTCTACTCTACTGTTCTATTCTGCATTCTATTCTACTCTACTCTAATCTATATTCTATTCTACTCTATATTCCATTCTACTCTATATTCTATTCTACATTCTGTTCTACTCTACTGTTCTACTCTATATTCTGTTCTACTCTACTTTACTCTATATATTCTATTCTACTTATATTCTATTCTACTCTATATTCTATTCTACATGCTGTTCTACTCTATTCTACTCTGTTCTACTCTATATTCTATTCTACTCTACTTTACTCTACTCTATATATTCTATCCTACTCTATATTCTATTCTACATTCTGTTCTACTCTATTCTGTATTCTGTTCTACATTCTGTTCTACTCTACTCTGTTCTACTCTACTCTATATTCTATTCATTCTGTTCTACTCTGTTCTACTCTATATTCTATTCTACTCTACTCTACTCTACATTCTATCCTACTCTATATTCTATTCTACATTCTGTTCTACTCTACTCTATATTCTATTCTACATTCTGTTCTACTCTACTCTATATTCTATTCTATCCTACTCTATATTCTATTCTACACTCTGTTCTACTCTATATTCTATTCTACTCTATATTCTATTCTATATTCTGTTCTACACTATTATACATTGTATTCTATTCTATTCTATTCTATTCTATTCTATTCTATTCTATTCTATTCTATTCTATTCTATTCTATTCTATTCTATTCTATTCTATTCTATTCTACATTCTACTCTACATTCTACACTACTCTACTCTACTTGTATTAAGTTCCCGCGCTGGATCCCGGGTCAAAGCGTCGGATCCTTTCCCTGCGCCTTAACGCAACGGGTTAATCCGGAGGCTTCGGGCGAGGCTCCCTCGGCTGTCTCTAAGAGGAGGAGGAGGAGGAGGGCCCAATTCCGTTTATCGGCAAGGCAATAAGCGCCCTATGACCGGGGGGGGGGGGTGGCGCCTCGGCCGCCGCTCGCTTCCTTCTCCGCTTTTCTTTCCTTGCCAGTTCGGAGCCCGGAGCTCGCTCGCTCGCTCGGGAGGAAGAAGAGGGGGCGCGGGTCTCTCTCCGGCGTCCGAGTCCGGAGCTTCTCCGGGGGCTGAGGAAGGGTGAGAAGGCGCAAAGGACGAGCCCGCGAGGCTCGGCTGGCACTTTGGCTTAGAGACGCCGCCGCCGCCGCCGCCGCTTCCTGGTTAGAGATAAAGGCGTGGGAACATCATCAGCTGTCCTGGGCGGTGGGAGGGAGGGAGAGAGGAGGAGGAGGAGGAGGAAGAGGAAAAACAACAACAACAACAACAACCCTCCATCGTTTCGCGGGTTGGCGGGCATCGCCAAGCACCCGTGTCACGCCTCGAGCTAGGGCCCAGGGGTCTTCAAACTTGGCCCTTTTATGACTTGTGGACTTCAACTCCCAGAATTCCTCAGCAAGCGTACCTGGCTGAGGAATTCTGGGAGTTGAAGTCCACAAGCCGTAAAAGGGACAAGTTTGAAGACTCCTGAGCTTAGGCCGTGGGGATGTGAAACACGTTTTTCCCCCGCAGCGGGCTGAGTCATTCCCCAAGCTCTCGTTTGGGTTGGGTCAATTATTTCCACTTTTCCCCTCAAGATTTCTTGCAAATGAGAGAAGAGTTTTGAAACAAATCCCCCCCCCCGCCGCTTTTTTTAAAAAATATTTTCTTCTTCAAAGGGATCAAAGGCGTTTTATTGTACGGGTCATCCTCGACTTACAACAGTTTGCTCGAGCTAGGCCGTGGGGATGTGAATCACGTTTCCCCCCCCCCCCCCAGCGTGTAATCTCCCTCCTACATCTTGGTGGGGCTGAGGAGAAATGGGTGAACTTTGCCTTTGCACTGGTTGAAAAAAGCGCAGCATGGAGGGAGAAAGTTGCCCAAGACGATTATTTCCACTTTTTCCCAAGATTTCCTGCAGATGACAGAAGAGTTTTGAGCCTCTTTTTTTTTCCTCCAAAGAGAACAAAGGTGTTTTATTGTACAGGTAGTCCTCGGCTTACAACAGTTTGTTTAGTGACCGTTTGAACTTAAAACGGCACTGGAAAAAGTGACTATATGGCCATTTTTCACACTTAGGACTGTTGCAGAATCCCGGCAGTCGCTTGATCAAAATTTAGACACTTGGCAACTGGCTCGTATTTACAACGGTTGCAGTGTCCCGGGATCATGTGATCACCTTTTGCGACCTTTTTTGACAAGCAAAGTCAATGGGGAAAGCCTGATTCACTTAACAACCCTGTTACTAACTGAACGATTTCAGTGATTCATTTAACACTGTGGCAAGAAAAGTTGTAAAATGGGGCAAGACTCACTTAAATGTTTTACTTAACAACAGAAATGTTGGGGTCAATTGTGGTCGTAAGTCGAGGACCACCTGTAGTTTTCAATTTAGAAACTGCTTTGGGGGTTTCTTAAACTCCACAACTTTTAGGTGTGTGAACTTCAACTCCCAGCTTGGAAAGGCAGGGGTTTATTCACACAAACCCCGACATAATTTTTACATCCTGGTTTATTGAACAAACCACTGTTATATAGATTCACGGGGATTAATGCCCCACAACTACATAGTCTACCCGCCCCCAATAGCCCAGTCCCAAAAACTACTCTAGCACAAAGAAAAAGTGGTTAGTTTGCTTGCAGTTTTGTGTGGGGCATTAATCCACTCCCTCTGTGAATCTACATGATGGTTTGTTCAATAAACTGGTAGGTAAACATTATGAGTCTGGGTTTGTTTGAATAAACTACTGCCTTTCCAAGCTGAGGTAACTGCACCAGCCTTTCCCAACCCGGCTGCCTTTTAGGAACCATTTCAGTTGAGGTTTATGGGTTATGGAACCCCTGCATGCTCAATGATTTGAGGCCCTAGGAGGCTACTACAGGTAGTCCTCGACCACAATCGAGCCCAAAATTTTTATTACCAAGTGAAATATTTATTAAGTGAATTTTGCCCCATTTTGCGACCTTTATCGCCACAGTGGTTAAGTCAATCACTGCAGTTGTTAAATTAGTGACACGGTTGTTAAATGAATCTGGTTGTCCCACTGTCTTTATCAGAAGGCCGCAAAAGGTGGTCACTTGACCCTAGGACACTGCAACGGTCATAACTGTGAATAACTTCCCAAATGTCTGAATTTTGATCATGTGGCCATGGGGATGCTACCACAGTCATAACTCTGAAAAACAGTCATAAGTCACTTTTTTTTAGTGCCATTGTAACTTTGAATGGTCACAGGTAAGTTGAGGACTGCCTTTAAAGAAATTATAGGCACCTTTGTAAATATTGACCCATTAACTTTAATGTTTTCTTACACTCCTTTTTAAATCATCCTCCTTCTCTTGTAACATGCTTCCCAAGTTCAAATTTGCCCCGGAGGTAAATGTATTGGCAAGCCAATAGTGAGCTGGCATCAGCCTGTTGCATGTAGGGAAGAACAAGAAGCCATGTTAGGTTTGGACAGACACGTCACCCCATTGACATGTGTGAAATGAAGGAAGTTCTTTTTTTTCTCACACCCCGGATTAGTGGCAGTGACAATGAATTAACCAGGGATCCAGGGTGAGGGAAAATTGAGGCTTAAGGATTGAGCAAGGTTGTGTCATCTGAAAGATGTTTGGGGCCTTGAGTTCAGGCTAGGGAGCTCTCTAAGCCAGCGGATGGGATATGTTCCAGGATGTGATCCAAACAAGGTCATACAGGTTTTTAATTTTTGTTTTCTTTTTATCAAGTGTCAGAGCCAGGAGAAAAGAAAATTGAGCTGTAACCACTTCCGATATTTCTCAACCACAATGACTTTAAGAGCAGTGGACTTCACGTCCCAGAATTCCCCAGCCAGCATGGCTAACTGGAGAATTCTGGGAATTGAAGTCCACTGCTCTTAAAGTCGCTGAGGTTGAGAAACACTGGCCAAGCCTTCTTCAAACAGCCAAGCTCCATCTTCAGTGCTGCTCAAAGAATTTGAATTATTTGTGTAGGTAATTTGGCCCCTTTACTAACCAGGCAAAGCAATAATAACAAAGTAGTTTGTGCTTTGGGATTCTTAGTGCTGTCTCAGCTTGGTGGTTTTCTTGCAGACGTTTCATTACCAATCTACGTAACATCATCAATGCTAGAATGAAGTTTGGGATTTGGCCATCATAAACTGAATCTAATGTCTGTGTGTATGAGCGTAGGTGGGTGTGTGGCTAGCATATAACAAAATGTGCCACTGATTAGAAATTATATTTCTATTTTTTCATCTAGGTGTAAAGAAAAGGCTTCTGAAATGAATTGGTAGGTTACGATCTATCACAGTCTGCAGAAGTGACAGGTGAGCTGGGCCTGTCTGGCGATCCTTGGAGTAGTAAATCTTTAATCTTCTTTTCTTTATCTTCTAACCCATGGCCTTCTCAAAGACGCTATTCCATTTCAGCATTCCTTCTTCTCGATTGTGCCTTTGAGCATACTGATGTTCCAATATCTCAGGGGCTGCCCCAAAGAAGAGGCAGTCAAGCTATTCTCCAAAGTGCCTGAAGGCAGGACAAGAAGCAACGGATGGAAACTAATCAAGGAGAGAAGCAACCTAGAACTAAGGAGAAATTTCCTGACAGTTAGAACAATTAAACCAGTGGAACAACCTGCCTCTAGAAGTTGTGGAAATTTTTAAGAAGAGACTGGACAACCATTTGTCTGAAATGGTATAGGGTTTCCTGCCTGAGGGTTAAACTAGATGACCTCCACGGTCCCTTCCAACTCTGTTATTCTGTCTTTTCTTGGTCTTCCATACTGCCTCATAACCCCAACCGAAGGGCTAAAAATGCAAAACAAAGGCCGAAATATTTGATTTCACCCATGCTGAAGCCAGCCTTTTTGCAGCCAGTGCTGTAAAGTGTCATTCTTCCTCCTTGCCTATGGCTAAGAGCAGGGAATCCTGTGTCCTGTAATTGCTAGGGCAGTGTTTCCCAACTTGGACAACTTTAAGATGTGGGTGGGGAAATCTGGGAATTGAAGTCCCAGAAGACATTGTAAAGTGGCTCAGGTGTCATAAGGGATCGTTTAAGCTCAGCAATGTTGGCTTAAAAATAAACTAAAATTAAGTTCTGCTTCCTTTTTGCAGCAGAATCACATTTGGTTTTGCACATCCTTGCAAGAGTTTTAAATTTAAAGGTGCATTTTGAAATATTGTATGTACTGTCAAATGATCTTTAAAAGTTTGGTGTTTTGTCAGTAAAACAGCAAGAGCACATGGGTTGGGTTGGTTAAGAAAAGGCAAGTCTTGGACCTTTGAAAAGACAGTTTTATGATTAAAGAAAAAAAACCCCACACAGTTACTTTTATTTCGACTTGGGAACCGTTTCTGGATTTTGTGCTCGAGGTGGAAAAAATGAAAATTTGATTTTGAGTTTTATCGATTAGATAGGCTTGTTGTTATAGAAATGGCTAGTTTATACTATTACGCAAAAGTAAAAAGTTGAGGCTTGGTGCTATTATTTTATTCTACTGCACCAAAGAGTCAGAAATCAATACCTTTTATTTCTTTTTTCCCTTGTTCCTACAGTTTTCCCTTTTCTTCCCCCCCCCATCTTTCCTACTGTTTTATTTTGCATTTTTGCATTAATATTTTTAAAAGCAAGCTTGCCAGTGGAATTTGCATGCCCATTTTGAGAACAAGCAGTTCACAACTGGACTTTTACACAGGCACACAATCACTGCCTTTATTTTATGTTTTTCTTCTGCAGAGATTGAAGCCCTGTTGACTTTTCCCCCAAAGACTATGGATCCCATTGCCCTGCATTGCATGGAGAAGTCTTCTGTCCATGCTAATACTTCTGTTCCCCATATTCTCCAAAAACTGGAGGAATCTCGACTTCGACTTTTGAATCCTGTCTGTCCTTCAGGATTGTGGGTAAGTCCCCTGAAATCTGTCACCCAGAGCCAGTCAGTGGCTGGATCCCAGAACAGTTTGATAACCTCAGCTTCCTTGATCTCAAATGCTCCAGGTTGGCCACTCAGCATGATAAGGTACAGTTAGGACACTGTGCCTATGAAAATATTCCTAATAAGTGTTGGCTTCAGCTGGATTCCTGGGTAGTTGATTTAAATGTGCCTTTTTAAAAAAAAAATCCCATTTATATCCCGCCCTTCTCCGAAGACTCAGGGCGGCTTACAATCTAAAGCACAAATCAATGTGCTTAGCAATAGCCTTCATTCTATGTTCCCCAACTGCATGCAAATATGAGAAACAGAAATGGTGAGGGTCTGAAAGTGGTGTCCTGGCAAGTGGTAGCCCCTGGCTGGCCTCTGTTTTTGAAAAGAAGGGTTAAGTCTAAGTAGGATAGGAGACCACAAGGAGCTCTCAGAGACATACACTAGACCAGGAAGATGAAAATGCCAGCAACAGACTTGCTTCTATCATATAGCCAAGAAAACTGCAGGAAGACATCTTGTGTTGTCTCTAGAAATCAGGGTCAACATGGAGGAGACCTTTTTCAGACCGAAACCATTCTGCCAAATTATCAAGGGAAATTTTCAGGGTATCGGAAAGAAGAAAGGAATCATACCGACACTTGAATTCAATTGTTGCTGCTCCGCTTATTTAGACGTGTCTGATTGTGTCCCAGCAGAAAGATGTGGGTGGGGCAGAGAAACTTGGTTTGGCACACGTGGAGAGCTTGTGGAAAGGCCCGGAGGGATCTACAAAGAGTGACAAAGTCACAGAGGCCAGAGAGACATCGGAAAGAAGCCAGAACCAGGAACAAAACAAGTTAACGGTAAGGAAGCCGCCACTGAGTGAAGTCAATTCAAGTGGTGCCTATTGTGGATTGAAGAATACAGCTAGTCCTCACCTTACGACCACAACCGAGTCCAAAATTTCTGTTGCTAAGTGAGACCGTCGTTAAGTGAATTTTACCCCATTGGACAACCTTAAGTGGATCATTGTAGTTGTTAAGGGTTGTAAAGTGAATCTGGCCTCCCCATCGACTTTGCTCGTTAGAAAGTTGCAAAAAGTGATCACGTGACCCTGGGACACGGCATCCGTCATAAATACGAGTCAGTTGCCAAAGCATCTGAATTTTTATCACTCGACCATGGGGACGCTGCAACAGTTGCAAGTGTGAAAAAGTGGTCATAAGTCACACCTTTTCGCTGCTTTTGTAACTTCGGTCGTTAAATGAACTTTTATAAGCCAAGGACTACCTGTACTTGGGGGTTGGAGTGGGTGCGTGTGTGTGTTTGTTTGACACGATGGGCTTTAAGTGGTGCTTTTATTTTGTTTCTTTTCCAGCTGTCTGAATTTCTGCAAACCGGGCCTAAGAAATTGCTTTCCTATTGCACCTTCTCGCAGCCAAATTTGCTGCGGTTGGAAAACCCCTTCGGGAAGCAGCCCGCATCTTCCAGCCTTACTTTGCCAGGGCTGCAAGAATCCAGATCTCGGTTGTTGCACCCTGTTGTTGCAGCAAACCTCTCTCTGGACTCTGCAAAGCTTTTGAAAGGGTCCTCATTGCCTCCTTGGCCAAAACTCTGTGCCACTGACTTGCCAACTGAAGAGGAGATCTTTCAATCTTGTCATGAACTGGAGGACCAACAGGTAAGAGTCAAACTTAAATTAAGATGGAAATATGGGTTGTCTTTGACACGAGACCCCCCCCCAGCTGAGCTAAGCAAGACAGTTGAGTTGTGCCCCATTTTACAACTTGGCTTGCGATATTCGTTAAGCGAATCGCTGCAGTTGTGACGATAGTCACACGGTGGTTAAGTCCATCTGGCTTCCCCAGTGACTTTGTGTGTCAGAAGGTTGCCAAAAACGATCACATGGCCCTGGGATGGTGCAACCGTCATAAATACATGCCAGGGGCCAAGTGTCTGATTCGATCATGTGACCAGTGGTTGTAAGTGCGGAAAACAGGTGTAAGTCAGTTTTTCAGTGGCCATTGTAACTACAAACAGTCACTAAAAAGAATGACTGTAAGTCAAAGATTACCTGTCATAGCTTCCACCTTATCTGTAGAAATTAAGTACCCGATCAAGTCTCCTTCATGTTGAGTTTGGTTCCTGATGATACATTCAAATATTTATTTCTAAATATCTCTGCAAAAAAATTTTTTGCACCATGGATGGGGTTTAGATGTATGGATTCCATGAAGAAGAAGGATTTGTTGTCATCGTTGAAGTTGTGTGCCATCACCTTCTTCCAGATTTTTTTTTAAACTTCCCCCAACTATTTCACAGTAGGACAATGTTTCTCAACCTTGGCCACTTTAACATATGTGGGGTTCAGCTCCCAGAATTCCCCAGCCAGCAATGCTGGCTGGGGAATTCTGGAAGTTGAAGTCCACATATCTTAAAGTGGTCAAGGTTGAGAAAACACTGCAGTACTCTAGAGTATTTTTCAATGTACTCTAATATGACTTCTTTGTAGTCTCCCCTCCCAGTAATCTTGACTATCTTCACTTAGTTTCTGCACCTAGAAAAATCATCAGCTCTGAAGGGTAAGAATTTTCCTGCTTCAGATCACTGTCAGTGATCTGATTAATGGGAGACCAAATGGGGTTGAAATGGGCAACACCTACTGCTGTTGTAATATCCACACATTCATTTGGAGGGCACAGGTTTAGGAAGGCTGCTGTGTGGAGATGAGTTAAGAGGGGATGGCTAGACAATGATCTAAACCAGAAATGCAAAGCGTGATTGCATGCATAGCACCTGTCGGGAACAGCTTTAAATCAAAGCTGGTGTTTCCTTGGAATTGCATTATGTCACCTTGGAAATGAACACCTTTGATTTAGGGTGTACCTGACGGGTGCTTCTCGCAGGCAAGCCTGTTGCCCTTTAATTTCAGATCTCTGCACAGATCTCTACTTGGGAGCTTAGATTAGCTTTGAGCCCATAAGGCTGTGCAGAGAGTGGTGAGGACGGCAGAAAAGATTATTGGCAGTTCACTTCCTTCTATCCAGAACATGGCTTATAAGCGATGTGTCAAGGTTCCGACTGACGAACTCAAGGAAGTAAGCTTAGCTGAGATGATCCAATCTCTAATGCAAAACTTTATTGAGCAAATCATATCGGCATAGATGAAAGGAAAAGCAGCTCTGGCTATTGGGTGCCAAAGCAGTATATTAAAAGTAACTCCCTTCCCCCCCTGACAGTGCAGGCCACATTACCCAATTATGCTTCAGACCATTATTATGAGAAAAAAAGTCTTTGACTCTCAGTAATCAATATCTTGCATGACCTGGGTTCTCAAACTCAGCAGCTCACCACCTGCAAGTCACATTCCATTCTTCCCCACTCTCCCCTGGGTCTGTAAGGCAAGCCAAGGGACAGAAATGGCTGAAAAAGCTTCTTCGAGCTTGACACGATGATGACCAGGGTCTGCAGCATTGTCAGGGATGCTACACATCATCTCCATGACCAGGTTCCTTTGTTACCTTCTGGGAGGAGGCTTCATGTATCCAAAGCAGAATAACTAGATTCTGTAACAGCTTTTTGAGAGTTAACAAGTTTGATACTGTGTGTGTCTGTGTGTGTGTGTGTGTGTGTGTGTGTGTATGTAGCCTTGGCCAATGGATCTCAAAGGAAGGTGATGCAATAAATTAAATTGAACAGCATGTTAAGTGTGGTTGTCAGGCATTCGGCAAGCTAAGCATCATTTTCAAGAACAACCTCCCCCCCTATGCCTGAAGGGAAAAGTTTTTGATCAGTGTGGGCTACTTGCTCTAACATATGCCGGTGAAACATGGCCACTAACCACACAATCGATACTAAAGCTACGAGTGGCACAAAAAGCCCATGGAAAGATACATGCTCAGCATTACAAGACAAGATAGGAAAACCTGCACATGGATTAGACAACATAAGTACCCGGTATCTTCGAAGGAGTAAAAGAATTGCAATGGAAATGGGCTGGTCCCATAGCAAGAAGAACCGAGGGCAGGTGGACCAAGGCAGTCACAGAATGGATCCCAATCGGTAAAAAAAAAGCATCCACAAAAGAGACCTAAAACAAGATGGATCAATGAGATCAGCAAGTATTGCGGGCCCAATTTTGCAAAAGAAAGCTCAGGACCGTGTTGGTTGGAAATATGCGGAAAAGGCATTCATCCTGCCGTGGATAGACAAAGGCTAGAATGATGATGATTTTCTTTTGAGAGCGGACATCCGAATTTCATTTTTTTAATGTGCGCCAGTGTGTTCACAGAAAAAAGGGACAATAAAGGTTATCTTATAATTACTTTTTTCTCTGATGTGTCCCCATGATGGCTTCTGCTGGGCTTCAACATCCCTTCCATGCATTTTATGGGGACTTGGGGCTGAGAGAGCTGCCTCTTTCTCAGCACATTTAACATTTCTCAGACATTTAACAAACAATTCCTTATTAGATAGCTTGAATGGGCATCCCCGACACACAGTAGATGCTGTTGGAGCAGATCTGGAAAGTCAAATGGAGGGAATGGCATCCTAAACGTCAGGATAGCAGCGTCACCTTCTATCACATTTACTGGGTGGCCGTTGCTTGTAGGCTGATTTGACTTAGTGGCTTCACGGCGACTTGTTTTTTTCTTCTGTCCAATGGTAGACACAAGAGGATGAGATGGACTCATTTGGTGGCATCCCAGAATATGTCCTTGTGGTGCCCGAAGATGAGTCGGAGCAGTTACAGGAGGAGGATGACACCCTGCTGTCTGAGATACAAGAGGAGGATGAAGGGGTAGCTGTAAAAGAGCAGAAGGTAAGAGGGCCAACTCTTTGAGGGCGCCATGATTTTTCCCCATTTTTGTGGACATTTGCAAACAAAAACAGCTTTGCAAGCAAGAATAATGCAGGTAGCCCTTGACTTACGATCACGATGGAGCCCTACATTTTTGTTGCTAAACGAGGTGGTTGTTAAGTGAGTTTTGCCCCACTTTACAACCATTCTTGCCATGGTGGTGAAGTGAATCACTGCAGTTGTTAAGTCAGTATTATGGTTGTTAAGCGAATCTGGCTTCCCCATTGACTTTGCTTGTCAGAAGGTCGCCAAAGGTGATCACATGACCTTGGGACATTACAATCATCATAAATACATGCCAGTTGTCAAGGCTCTGAATTATGACCGCGTGACCATAGGGATGCTGCAAGGTTCGTAAGTATGAAAAACTGGTCATAAGTCACTTTTGTCAGTGCTATTTTCACTTAGAACAGTCACTAAATGAATAGAATAGAATAGAATAGAATAGAATAGAATAGAATAGAATAGAATAGAATAGAATAGAATAGAATAGAACAGAACAGGAATAAGAATAGAATAGAGTAGAGCAGAATGGAGTACAATACAATAAGAATAGAGTAGAGTAGAGTAGTGGAGTGGAATGGAATGGAATAGAGTAGAGTAGAATAGAATAGAATTAGAATAGAATTAGAATAGAATAGAATAGAATAGAATAGAATAGAATAGAATAGGAATAAGAATAGAATAGAACAGGAATAAGAATAGAATAGAGTAGAGCAGAATAGAGTACAATAGAATAAGAGTAGAGTAGAGTAGAGGAGTGGAGTGGAGTGGAGTGGAGTGGAATGGAATGGAATAGAATAGAATAGAATAGAATAGAATAGAATAGAATAGAATAGAATAGGAATAAGAATAGAATAGAACAGGAATAAGAATAGAATAGAGTAGAGCAGAATAGAGTACAATAGAATAAGAGTAGAGTAGTGGAGTGGAGTGGAGTGGAGTGGAGTGGAATGGAATGGAATGGAATAGAATAGAATAGAATAGAATAGAATAGAATAGAATAGAATAGAATAGAATAGAATAGAATAGAATAGAATTAGAATAGAATAGAATAGAATAGAATAGAATAGAATAGAATAGGAATAAGAATAGAATAGAACAGGAATAAGAATAGAATAGAGTAGAGCAGAATAGAGTACAATAGAATAAGAGTAGAGTAGAGTAGTGGAGTGGAGTGGAATGGAATGGAATAGAATAGAGTAGAATAGAATAGAATTAGAATAGAATAGAATAGAATTAGAATAGAATAGAATAGAATAGAATAGAATAGAATAGGAATAAGAATAGAATAGAACAGGAATAAGAATAGAATAGAGTAGAGCAGAATAGAGTACAATAGAATAAGAGTAGAGTAGAGTAGTGGAGTGGAGTGGAATGGAATGGAATAGAATAGAATAGAATAGAATAGAATAGAATAGAATAGAATAGAATAGAATAGAATAGGAATAAGAATAGAATAGAACAGGAATAAGAATAGAATAGAGTAGAGCAGAATAGAGTACAATAGAATAAGAGTAGAGTAGAGGAGTGGAGTGGAGTGGAATGGAATAGAATAGAATAGAATAGAATAGAATAGAATAGAATAGAATAGAATAGAATAGGAATAAGAATAGAATAGAGTAGAGCAGAATAGAGTACAATAGAATAAGAATAGAGTAGAATAGAGTAGTGGAGTGGAGTGGAATGGAATGGAATAGAGTAGAGTAGAGTAGAATAGAATAGAATTAGAATAGAATAGAATAGAATAGAATAGAATAGAATTAGAATAGAATAGAATAGAATAGAATAGAATAGAATAGAATAGAATAGAATAGAATTAGAATAGAATAGAATAGAATTAGAATAGAATAGAATAGAATTAGAATAGAATAGAATAGAATAGAATAGAATTAGAATAGAATAGAATAGAATAGAACAGGAATAAGAATAGAATAGAATAGAATAGAATAGAATAGAACAGGAATAAGAATAGAATAGAGTAGAGCAGAATAGAGTACAATAGAATAAGAGTAGAGTAGTGGAGTGGAATGGAATAGAATAGAGTAGAGTAGAGTAGAGTAGAATAGAATAGAATTAGAATAGAATTAGAATAGAATAGAATAGAATAGAATAGAATAGAATAGAATAGAATAGAATAGAATAGAACAGGAATAAGAATAGAATAGAGTAGAGCAGAATAGAGTACAATAGAATAAGAATAGAGTAGAATAGAGTAGAGTAGTGGAGTGGAATGGAGTAGAGTAGAGTAGAATAGAATAGAATAGAATTAGAATAGAATAGAATAGAATAGAATAGAATAGAATAGAATAGAATAGAATAGAATAGAATTAGAATAGGATAGAATAGAATAGAATTAGAATAGAATAGAATAGAATAGAATAGAATAGAATAGAATAGAATAGAATAGAATAGAATAGAATAGAATAGAATAGGAATAGAATAGAATAGAATAGAATAGAATAGAATAGGAATAAGAATAGAATAGAATAGAATAGAATAGAATAGAATAGAATAGAATAGAATAGAACAGGAATAAGAATAGAATAGAGTAGAGCAGAATAGAGTACAATAGAATAAGAGTAGAGTAGAGTAGTGGAGTGGAGTGGAGTGGAATGGAATAGAATAGAGTAGAGTAGAGTAGAGTAGAATAGAATTAGAATAGAATAGAATAGAATAGAATAGAATTAGAATAGAATAGAATTAGAATAGAATAGAATTAGAATAGAATAGAATTAGAATAGAATTAGAATAGAATAGAATAGAATAGAATAGAATAGAATAGAATAGAATAGAATAGAATAGAATAGAATAGAATAGAACAGGAATAAGAAAAGAATAGAATAGAATAGAATAGAATAGAATAGAATAGAACAGGAATAAGAATAGAATAGAGTAGAGCAGAATAGAGTACAATAGAATAAGAGTAGAGTAGAGTAGTGGAGTGGAGAGTGGAGTGGAGTGGAGTGGAATGGAATAGAATAGAATAGAATAGAATAGAATAGAATAGAATAGAATAGAATAGAATAGAATAGAATAGAATGGAATAGAATAACAGAGTTGGAAGCGACCTTGGAGGTCTTCTAGTCCACCACCACCCCGCTCAGTCAGGAAACCCTACATCGTTTCAGATATATGGTTGTAAGTTGAGGACAACAGCAAGTATCCTGTGAGGTGGGCTAGACTGAGACAGAGGGACTGGCCCAAGGTCAGCGAGCAAGCTTTGGTGCCTAATGCAGGATTAGAATTCAGAGTTGTAAGTGTGAAAACTGTCATAATTCACTTTTTTCAGTGCTGTTATAACTTTGAACGGTCATTAAACAGATGGTTGTAAGTCAAGAACTACCTGTGCTTCTGCATTCTTTTGTTCTAGTTTCCTATTTAGTCTGGAATGTTTTTTTTAAAGTTCTCATGGTTTCTTTTTCTCTGTATTTATAGTAGTTAAACAGTCTCTTATGGACTAGGAATTTAGAATTGGTAAGGAAATTCCCATGAGCACTACCTAAGTCTCCCCTCTCCCCCCCCTTTTTTTTTAGCTAATGCTCCTGAGCTTGGTCTGCTGCTCATTGGTGGAAGGGGCAACCTTTGGGAATCCTCCGGGGTTGTTGCAGCAGAAATTGATGAAAGTATGTAAGAATCTAGCAGAATATGAACCTGAATTCATCCTCAAGGTATGAAAGGTGGCTGTGGAGCCTGGGCTTGAGGGTTGGGGTGGGTGGGATGTGTAAGGCATTCGGAGCAGCTGTGTACCATGGATGTCCCTGAGCTTAAGAGGTTATCTGATTGTAATTGTTGCATAGGTTTAGCTCTGATTGCATCATTTTTCTGAACATGATTGACTTCCCCAGTTTATTGGGTGGTCAACTTTGTTGTGGGTATCATATTAATATTCGCCTATAATTATAAGACTCGAAATGTTAGTCAGATGAACTGAAACACATCTTCAAATCAACCATGAGCAAAAAGTTTCAAGAAAAGATTGGCCAACCATTTATTCTGATTGATATGAGGATTCTTGCAATGGGCAGGCAGTTGGACTAGAACAGTTCCCCAACCCTCGGTCTGTGGACCAGTACCGGGCCACAGCATGCCAGCAACCAGGCCACACAAACAAGCAAAGCCCCATCTGCAAGATGCAGGCAGCACACAAAACCACACATCCTCCGGTTCGCGGAAAAACATCTCTCCACGGAACCAGTCCCTGGTATCCAAAACTTTGGGGACCTCTGGACTAGAAGACCCCCCCCCCAGGTCTTTCAACATTATACATGTCATGTCAGGAGTACTGAAGTGCTTCTGGGTTGAAGGGATTCAACGGTGGCATCACCGTTGCCTGTAGGGATGCCTAGTTAGGGGGCTTCTTTCACATCCTTGTTAAGTTGCCCATGGAAGTGGTCCACACTTATCTACTCATTGCGGCCCGCTTTTGAACTGCTGGGTCGGCAGGAGGCGGTGCATGTGACGGGAGCTCATCCTATCCCACGGCAGCAACCGGGTCTCAAACGCAAGCCTGCTGATCGTCATCCTAGCATCCTAAGCTCGTGAGCCAACCCTACAATTCTAATGTAAAAGCTTGAGAATGGCTTTCCCAGTCCCTGGTGCTGAGCATTGTGGATAATTTTAAAACATGCGCTAGGTGCAAGGAGACCTAAGGGTATTTTTGAATTCTTCCAAGAAAGAGAAGTATTCCAAAAGCCGGAATAGAAAAACTCTTAGCTGATTGCAAAGATAATGCGGGAACTGTTATTTCCACAAAAACAGAATTATTATAACTATTCTGACCGGAAGGACATCCAACTTTTTGCACCTATCGTTATACTCTTTTCTTCTTTTCAATTTGTAAACGTCTGCACATGAGTAGCAAGTATTCATTCCAACTTGCAGAACTATGTTGGGGTAACCTGGTGCCACATTGAGGGATTGCCTGCCGCTGTTTATTTAGGGACTCTGAAACTTAATCCAATCAGAAGAGAGCTGGAAGAGACCTTGGAGGTCTTCTAGTCCAACCCCTGCTCCGAGCAGGGATAGCTACATATATTTTGAGCAGGGATAGCTACATTTTGCATACAACTAAATCTTTAAACACCAACAATCTGATATTATTAAGCATTAAGATTCCTAACCATCCAAATAATATTAGGATTGTATGTTTGTATGTGGATCTTTGGTCATTCGGGTTTTTTCCCGCGTAGAATTGAAGGTGAAGGAGCAACATTTCGATGGAATCCCATCCGTCATGCTTCTCCCAGAAGAAGGAAGCTGAAGCCACCAGCCTGAGGATGACGGATGGGATTCCGTCGAAATGTTGCTCCTTCACCTTCAATTCTACGCGGGAAAAAACCCGAATGACCAAAGATCCACATACAAACACCCGCGAAAACCTCAGAAAACATATATATAAGAGTTAACATATGACACATATTTCTCCCCTTGCAAAAAGCTAACAAAGCGAGAGAGAACCGGTGGCTCAAGAAGTAAAAACACTGCCTAACGTGCAAGCAGCCCAGGTTCGAATCTCAGAAGGGTATGACTGACTGATGAAGACTAATGAGTCAGAAATGCCTTGCTAGGCCCCAAACATGGGACAAATCTTTATTTCCTGTGTCAGCCTATCCTGAAGGCCATCGACAGGCAGTAGTCACACCGGTGACAGCTCATATTTGTGTAAATTTTAAATTGCTAACAAAGAATTAAGCATATCAGTCTCCCTTAATTCTTTGTTAGCAATTTAAAATTTACATATATATATATATGTCAAATACTTGTTAACTATTTAGATTACCTTGGTAGGCCCCAAACATGGGGCAAATCTTTATTTCCTGTTTCAGCCTATCTTGAAGGCCATCGAACAGGCAGTAGTCACACCGGTGACAGCTCATATATTTATGTAAATTACTAACAAAGAATTAGTCAGTCTCCCTTAATTCTTTGTTAGTAATTTACATATATTATTATTATTTAAATTTATATACCGCCCTTCTCCCGGAGGACTCAGGGCGGTGAACAGGGCATATAAATAGAAATACAAAAGTTAAAAAAGGATTAAATAATTGCCCAATTAAAACAATCACAATATAAAACCCATTAAAACCCTAACGTTCCCCCATCAGGCCAGGCCAGCTTGTTCAAATAAATGGGTCTTTATATTACATATATATTCTTTATTAGCAATTTGAATAATTTGCACAAATAATGAGCTGTCATAGTTGACTATATCCTGTGGATAAGCCTTGAGACAGGCCAAAGCAGGAATGAAAGAGTTAATTAGCAAGGTGCTTTCAAAAAGCCTTGACAAATACTTAACATATATTTGCCTTGCCTTCTAGCTAATAAAAAGAGAGAAAGAACCTGTGGCTCAGCAAGTTAAAACAACTGCCTAATATACAATCAGCCCAGGTTCAAATCTCAGATAAAGGGTATGACTGACTGATGAGAACATAAAGAGTTCGAAATGGCCATCTCAGCCTCCCAAAATTCTTTATTAGCAATTTGAATAATTTGCATATATATATATATATATATATATATATATATATATATATATATATATATATATATATATATATTCTAAATTGTCTGTGAATTTATATCACTCGGCAAAAAAAAACACCCCACAGAATTTTTGCAATGTTCGATCCACGGCAAGAAGGGAATAATTACTAGCGATTGTATAATATTGCAGCCTGATTTACTAGCGATTGTATAATATTGCAGCCCGACTTAAGTTGGAGGAACAAGCTGAGGAGAGACACAATACATACACACACACAGATACAAACAAACAAAAACTCTTTTAAGGAATGCAGATGAGAAATTAAAAAAGAGGAAAAATGTGAAGTACAAGGGTAGTAACCCTCCCCGTAAAATTACGTGCTGGTCCAAATTGTTTTCTTCGCGGTGAATGCACCATTTCCCCGCCCCCCCCGCTTCTTCTGACTATATTCTTAAATTGAAAGTTCACCGTGCGACGGGCATAAGACTCAAGTGTTGTAAAGTGGCTTTCCCCCCATTTCTGATAATAATAATAATAATAATAATAATAATAATAATAATAATAATAATAATAATAATAATAATAATAATAATAATAATAATAAAAAACAACGATCTCTTTCTCTTTGCTCAGGTTGCCTTGTATGCTCGCCAAGAACTGAACATCCGCAGTACGGCTAATTTCCTCCTTGCATTGGCTTCCTCCCTTCAGCCCTGCCGCCCACATGTGCGGCGCTATTTCTGCCATGCGGTACAGCTTCCATCAGACTGGATGCAGGTGGCCAGGCTCTATCAAGTAAGAACAACTCCTTTATTGTCCAATTTCCTCTTCAGCAGGGTGTTCTGGATTTAATCCAAGATGGAACTCTTGGATTGATAGATTGATTGAAGAGTGCAGAGAAGAGCAACAAAGATGATCAGGGGACTGGAGAATAAAACATATAAGGAACGGTTGCTAGAATTGGGTATATCTAGACGAGGGGTGACACGACAGTAATGTTCCAATATCTCAGGGGCTGCCACAAAGAATAGGGAGCCAAGCTATTCTCCAAAGCGCCTGAAGGCAGGACAAGAAGCAACAGATGGAAACTAATCAAGGACAGAAGCAACCTAGAACTAAGGAGAAATTTCCTGACAGAACAATTAATCAGTGGAACAACTTGCCTCCAGAAGTTGTGGATTCACCCAACACTGAAACTTTTTAAGAAGAGACTAGACAACCATTTATCTGAAATGGTATAGGATTTCCTGCCTGAGCAGGGGGCTGGACTAGAAGACCTCCAAGGTCCCTTCCAATTCTCTTATTGTGTTGTTCTGATTTTCCACTTGGTGCCCTTTTCCTTCTCCTCTCTGTACAGAGCCTAGCAAGGGAAGAAGGAACACTGGCTCCCATGCCTTCCTGTCTCCGCGCTGGAATGGCCGATAAGTTCCGGCAGTTTGATGCCTATCAGTTGGCCAAATACAACACACGCAAGAGCCGGGGCAAGCAACGTCACAAGCCAAAGGTTACAAAGGTAAGAGGACTGGGATTTAAAATTTAAAATTAAGACTGTAAGCTGGCAGAGTCCTTCCTCCTTTCATCTCAGTTGCTGTGATGTCATGGAAGGTTCCCAAACATTCTAACCAATTGAAGGTCAGAAAATTCCTCAAGGGATGCTTGCAACCATTTGGATGCTGAGCAAAGTCCTGAATTAACTTTGATAATGTGTGCGGCAGCTGGTTTGGGGGCTCCTAGACTGGCCCATGTTCCATCACTGTTCCATCACCCGGGTGCAATTCAAGGTGTTGGTTATTACCTATAAAGCCCTGTGTGGCCTTTGTCTAGGTCAGGGGTAGGCAACCTTGGCTCTTTTTATGACTCGTGGACTTCAACTCCCAGAATTCCTGAGCTAGCATGGCTCAGCTTGGAAACCTTTCCCTTTCCCCTCAGCATGACTGGCTCAGGAATTCTGGGAGTTGAAGACCACGAGTCATAAAAAGAGCCAAGGTTACCTACCCCTGGTCTAGGTTACTTAAAGAACCCTTTCACCCCTGTGAGACAGCCCCATCCCACCTGTGCTGGTAGAGGAAGCGTGCTGCAGATCCTGTCAGTCAATGAATTCTGGCTGGTGGGGGTCCAACATAAGAGCCTTCTCTGCTGCGTCCCCAGCCCTTTGGAACATCTCGCCTCCTGAGGTGAAATTGGTTCCCACCCTCCTGTAGGTAATATTTAGTTTACCTTCCTGACTTTCCTTAAGAACTTGAAGGCGCTGCCAGTTGGCCTGGGGGTCCAGATGGGAGAATTTTAGCTTGGGGCCTAGATGGTGGTTGATTGACTAACAGCAGTTATCACCTCCATCCCCCCCCCCCGTATATTCTTCTCCCTTCCGTCCCATCGTTAGTTATAACTTGTATTTATTGCAGTTTTAATATTTTATCTATGTTTTTATATCTGTGCGTGCACTGAGGGTTTCATTTTAACGCTGTAAGCCTCCCAAAGTTGCCTTGTGGCCATATGGGTGGCAAACAAATTTAATAACTAAATCAGACGTCCTCAACCTTTTGGCTACCAAGGACCGGTTCCGTGGAGAAAGGTTTTTCCACAGATGGGAGAGTGTGTGGTTTTGTGTGCTGCCTGCATCCCACGGATGGGGCTTTGCTTGTTTGTGTGGCTAGGTTGCTGGCATGCCGCGGCCCGGTACCGGTCCATGGACCGGGGGTTAGGGACCCCTGAACTAAATAACAACCTAGAACCAAGAAGAAATTTCCTGACACACTGGAAGTTTTTAAGAAGAGATGGGACAGCCATTTATCTGAAATGGTATAGGGGAGGGGTAGGCAACCTTGGCTCTTTTATGACTCGTGGACTTCAACTCCCAGAATTCCTGAGCCAGCTGGGAGTTGAAGTCCACGAATCATAAAAGAGCCAAGGTTGCCTACCCCTGGTATAGGGTTTCCTGCCTGAGCTGGGGTTGGACTAGAAGACCTCCAAGGTCCCCTCCAACTCTGTTATTCTGTTAATTGTGAATTAATTTGTGTGAATGAAGACATATCTATGTCTCTGTATCAAATAGATCTCTAATACGGACTCTTCTAGCATGTGAGAAACAAGATTATTTACTTTGGAAGTTTGTTTCTTCCACAGTCTGCAAGAACTACCTCTTGGGACAACTGGAAAAATCACAGACTAGGCCGGAACAAACTCTTTGCGGCAAAATGTGAGGCCTTGCAGAAAACAGTAAGTGTCTCTGGATATGTATGTGTGAGAATGGAGGAATCCCTCTATGTTTTCTTCTTCATTTTGAACAATGCAAGATGAGGTACTATTAAAGCATGCATTGAGATTAACTCCCTTCCCCAGCCATTCATAAATGTAAAGGGTTTTTAAGGTGGTTGGGGGGTGTTCCTGTAAAATGCAAATCGCTTGATTCTACTTTCGTAGCGTCGAGAGACGATGGATTCGATAAAAAAGAAAGCAGTTGCCAGAGATTTGTTCTCCCTGAAGAATTTGATCCACCGCCTTCATATTTCTGAGCCAGCTCAGCATGTTATGAGTCTCTTGGGACGGAGGTGAGACGGCCTAGCTCAGCTGGGACAACATTTGCAGGCCTGGTGTGGCATCTGACTTTCGAGTTTTCTGCAGGGGTGAAGAGGTATCCTCGACTTAAACAGCAGTTCATTTAGTGACCATTCAAAATTACAACGGCATTGAAAAAAGTGACTTATGACCATTTTTCTCATCCCTGACGTCATGTGATCAAAATTTGGGCACTTGGCAGCTGGATCATATTTATGATGCTTGCAGTGTCCCGGGGTCATGTGATCAACTTTTGTGGAAACCCCCCCCCCCCGACTGACAAAGCCAATGGGGAAGCCAGATTCACTTAACAGCAACTTTGTCACAAATTTAACAACTGCAGTGATTCACTTAACAACTGGGGCAAGCAAGATTAAAAAATGGGGCAAAATTCACAACAAATGTCTCACTTAACAACAGAAATTTGGGGCCCAGTTGTGGTTGCAAGTCGAGGACTACCTCTAAGTGGAGGGTGATGCTAAAACTTGGAATGGCAATTTTTCCCTGGAGCCAGCTGATGGGACAAATACCAACAGGATTACAGAGGTGTAGTCCTCAACTTACGACCACAGTTGAGCCCAAAATTTCCATTGCTAAGTAAGACAGTTCTTAAAGTGAGTTTTGCCCCATTTTATGGCTTTTTTGGCCACAGTTGTTAAACAAGTCACTGCAGTTAAGTGAATCATGTGATCATTAAAAGAATCGGGCTTCACCCATTTGACTTTGCTTGTCGGAAGGCCATAAAAGCTGGTCACATGACCCCAGGACACTGCGACCATCATAAATACATGCCAGTCACCAAGCATCCAGATTTTGATCAGGTGACCACAGGGATGCTGCAATGGCCATAAGCATGAAAAATGGTCATACGTCACTTTTTCCGTGCCGTTGTAGCTTTGAGCGGTCACTAAGCAAGGGGTTGTAAGTTGAGGGCTAACTTGTCTATCCGTTGGTTGGTCCATGAGACGGTTGACCGTCGTTCTCCTCATATGCTGCTTTTTGCAGACCTTGAGTTCACAGTCTTTCTCTTCTCTAGGTACCCCCCAGATCTGCCCTCCTTTTCCCGAAGTCGATTGCCAGGGCCCTGGGACCCGACCCTTGCGGGCACTCGCATGCGGCTGCCGTTGCCCCAGACTTGGGATCGAGAACTGAGCCACCGTGGGAACAAGGCTGCTGTCTGGGAAGAGCTGATTGGTAGGTGGAAGAGTTGATTGCTTTCCTTCCTTTTTCATGAGCTCATCGTACGGTTGGGCCCTAAAATCACAGAAAGGCATGCTTGTTAGACAGAATTACAGTGGAAACATGGGAAATAAGCACATGGAGAGGCAGTCCTTGAGTTATGACCACTTGTTCAGTAACCATTCAATGTTATAACGGCACTGAAGGAATGGCTTCACAATCTTCACAAGAGTCCTGGTGGCGCAGTGGTTAGAATGGAGCATTGCAGGCTAACTCTGCCCACAGCCTGGAGTTTGATCCTGATGGGGTTTGAGGTGGGCTCAGCCTTCCATCCTTCTGAGGTTGGTAAAGTGAGGACCCAGATTGTTGGGGGGCAATAAGCTGACATTGTAAACTGCCGTAAAGCGCTGTTTATACCACAGTGCTGTAAAGCTCTAGGAAGTGATGTAGGTGTCGTTGCTATCTTCGAAGTTCTGGCTTTCACAGCGTTCTCCACAATCATGTGATTGCGATCCAGGTGCTTGGCAACTGGCTGGCATTTACGACGGTTGCAGTGTTTTGTGGCCGCTTGATTGCCATTTGTGACCTTCTATGATGCCTTTCCACAAGCAAAGTCAGTAAAGAAGCCAGCAGGGAAGGACGTGATCACCTTTTGCAAGCAAAGTCAAAGGGGAAAACAGATTCACTTAGCAACCAACCGGGTTATTGATTTAATAACTGCAGTGGCTCACTTAACAAACGTGGCAAGAAAAAGTAATAAAATGGGGCAAAACTCACTTAGCAGCAGACGTTTTGGGCTGAGTTGTGGTCGTAAGTCGAGAACTACCTGTAATTCCTGTGATTACTAAGAGTTGAAACTGACTGAATGAGAAATGATGAAAAGAAATTGGGGAGATGTTATTAGGCAGAACGAGTTTGGAAACTTTTACAAACAAATATTGCAGGAGTGTGATAATTGTATTTATATTACATGATGCTATTGCGTAATGTGACTTACAATACATTATGCTACACTACAAATTGTATTAATGCTTACATAGTCACATTTCATCTTATACAACCCTGTGTTATGCCTTTTACATACACTTAATATATATGTATGTGTATTAAAGTGTTAATACGCTTCTGTATTAAGGAACAAGGTTTAACAAAGAATGTAATAATATACCTTGGTAACAACGTAATGATGAGCAACGTAATGAAAATTCTTTCCTTTAAATGGCGATCATCTAAACTGCTAGTGGAAAGTAGGATTAAATCATAGCCGGAGGAGATGTAATACAGCAGATGATACTAAAAATTTTACAAAATGCAAAGGGCAAAACACCAACTATTGAGGGACACAGAGGGATGCCTCTATCCCTTTTTACTCCATTCTCCCACCTCCCAAGCCTGAATATATGTCTGGAAAGGAAAGATATAAAATCGGGGTACAATTCTTGTGTGTTTTTACTCATTTTTTTTAAATCCCAGTCTAAAATATTACTTCTGCTTGCTGAGTTTCAGCTTTGTCACCTTGTAAAATTACCATCTGCTTGCTTCCTCCTAGATTCAGGGAAATTGCCCTTCATGGCGATGTTACGAAACCTGCGCAACATTTTGAGGTCTGGGGTGAGCGAGAGGCACCATCAACGTCTCTTAAAACGCCTTGAGGATAAGGTAATGTCGTCCGTACAGGTGGTCCTCAACTTACAAGCACTTGTTTAGTGACCATTCACAGTTACAAAGTTACCCTGAGAAAAGTGACTTCCGAGCATTTTTCACACTTACCATATTTTTCGGACCATAAGACGCACTTTTCCCCCCCAAAAGTGTGGGGGGGAAACGAGGGTGCGTCTTATGGTCCGAAGGTGATCCGTATGGCCAGCCCCAACCTCCGCAAGTGGAAAGCAAGGGAGATTGTCAGGAGCACGAATCGGCATGTGCTGAGAAACGCCGATCTCACGCTCCTGCACTCTCCCTCGCTCGGTTTCAGCTTCCCTTGCTACAAGAGAAAGCAGGCTGAAACGGAGTGAGGAGATTGCCAGGAATGCGAATCGGCTGATCTCGCGCTGCTGCAATCTGCCTCGTTTCAGCCTGCTTTCTCTTGTAGCAAGGGAAGCTGAAACCGAGCGAGGGAGTTTGCAGGAGCGCGAGATCGGCCGATTCGCATTTCTGGCAATCTCCTCACTCCGTTTCAGCTTGCTTTCTCTTGTAGCAAGGGAAGCTGAAACCGAGCGAGGGAGTTTGCAGGAGCGCGAGATCGGCCGATTCTCATTTCTGGCAATCTCCTCACTCCGTTTCAGCTTGCTTTCTCTTGTAGCAAGGGAAGCTGAAACCGAGCGAGGGAGTTTGCAGGAGCGCGAGATCGGCCGATTCGCATTTCTGGCAATCTCCTCACTCTGTTTCAGCTTGCTTTCTCTTGTAGCAAGGGAAGCTGAAACCGAGCGAGGGAGTTTGCAGGAGCGCGAGATCGGCCGATTCGCATTTCTGGCAATCTCCTCACTCCGTTTCAGCTTGCTTTCTCTTGTAGCAAGGGAAGCTGAAACCGAGCGAGGGAGTTTGCAGGAGCGCGAGATCGGCCGATTCGCATTTCTGGCAATCTCCCTCACTCCGTTTCAGCTTGCTTTCTGCAAGAGAAAGCCGGGCTGCAGGGCCGCCTCCGCGGGTACTGCTCTAATGCAGAGAGGGAAGGACAGAGGGAGGGAAGGAAGGAAGGAAGGAAGGAAGGAAGGAAGGAAGGGACAGTGGGAGAGGGAGGGAGAGAAAGAGAGGGAGAGAGAGAGAAGGAGAAAGAATTTTTTTTCTTGTTTTCCTGCTCTAAAAACTGGGTGCGTCTTATGGTCCGGTGCGTCTTATGGTCCGAAAAATACGGTAACTACCATTGCAGCATTCCCATGGTCACGTGATCAAAATTTGGATGCTTGGCAACTGGCATGTATTTATGACGGTTGGAGTATCCCAGGCTCCCCTTTCTGGACCAAAGCAAAGTCAATGGGGTAGCCAGATTCACTTAACAACCGTGCTACTAATTTAACAACTGCAGTGATTGACTTAACTGTGGCACTAGATTATTCGATACTTTAATGTTAATAACTTTCATTCTGTTTCTGCCTTTGGCATTACTCTCCTTCCAGGACTCTGTCATCCACAGCAGGCAGCTTCCTTTCCGATTCCTTTCAGCGTATAAAGTGATTTTGGACCTGGAAAGAGAACTTAAGAAAAAGGGTGAGGAATACTTAACCTGGGTGAATGGCTGGGAATTCTTTATTAACATTGGAAAGTGCCTCCTAAGTCAGTGATGGCGAACCTTTGAGAGACCGAGCGCCCAAACTGCAACCCAAAACCCACTTATATATCGTTGGGTGCCAGGTGGGCGTGGCCCATTGGGTGGGCGTGGCCCATTGGGCGGGCATGGCTGCGGTGGTAACGGCAGACTGGGTGGGGCTAAAAAGTTCAATCAATCAATTCCAACTTTGCGAGAACTTTTTTTTCCCCGCGAGAAGTTGAAATTGATTGATTGAACCTGTTTTTAAATTTGGTTTTATTGGGTTAATTGTTATGGTTTAATTTTTTAAAAAATTTTGTATTTTATGTTTTTTAACTTTTTTTTATTGTTGTGAGCCGCCCTGAGTCCTTAGGGAGAAGGGCGGCATATAAATTTAATAAATTCAAATTCATTTATTTTTTTGCACACAGCGGTGGAGGCCTGAAGCGAAAAGGTTTTATAAAACCCAGCTGAAGGCCTAGGACTGGGGCGTCAGTGCGCATGCCCACAGAGAGGGCTCTGTGTGCCATAGGTTCGCCACCACAGTCCTAAGTCATTTTATCCTGTTCTGAATTTTTCTTTAATGCATCCTTTTGGACTCGTGCTGGAACCCATCTTCTGGGAAACTCTATTTACCAGAATATGTAGAGAGAGGTTCTCTGAGGATAGGCTTCAGCATGAGTCCAAAAGATCAGAAGACTAGTCTTCTGGTCCCAGAGACCGACCCAGATTGGATCCTGAAACATTATCCTGGGACACGTATATTTGCCTTCATTAGGGATGAGTGATGAACGTCAAAGAATGCAAAAATGCCGATGAGGTTTACTAGGTTACCTGTGGTTAGAATTATCTATTTTCAAATGAGGAAACAGAGATCTTCCTTTCTTGTTTCTTTGAGTATCATTTTTTTTTTCAGACGAGCCACTCCCAAGTAACCTACAGCTCATCGAAAAGGTCCTAAAGCAAATGAAACTGCCAATGAATTTTGGAAAACCCCGATATCTACGGGGTTGCATGGAGATCCCGCTAATTTTCCAGATGGTGAAGAAGGAGAAGAAGAAACTGCTTAAATCCAAGTAGGAGGCTGTAGCCAGGACTATCCTTGTCTTCTTGCTTAGCAGAGGTTGTGGGGAGGGAGAATGAAGTATTAGGTGTAGACCATAGTAATGGGGTGATGCTATGGCTCAGAGGTTAAGATACTGGGCTTGTCTGCTGGATTGCTAGCACCCCAGGTTTGAGACCCGAGCGCCACATGACAGAGTGAGGTCCTGGTCTTGCCTCAGCTCCTGCCAACCTAGCAGTTTGAAAGCACGCACATGCAACTAGATAAATAGGTACCACTTCGGTGGGAAGGTAACAGTACTCTGTGATGTCACGCGGGCCACATAATCACGGAAACACCTTTGGACAGTGGTCAATGGCACGGAGATGAGCACTGCCCCCTAAAGTCAGCAGGGACTCCTTAGAACCAGGCATGTCAAACTCATGATGTCGCATGATGTCACGTGACATTTCATGACTTTTTCCCCATTGCCAGCATTGGGGTGGGCGCGGTTTTGGAATGAGGCTTCCGGCCCACGGGCCGGCAGTTTGTCATGCCTGCTTTAGACAATAGTCCCCTAAATTTTGAAGCGTAACACCTGCCAATGAAGTACGTCTTGGCTTGCTCAGTCTTCATCTTCCAGCATCTCCCAGTCCAATGTGACTTGTAGGCTAAGGATACTGCATTTATCTGCCGCCTCCTTGATTCAGAATTTTCCCACTTAACGATCATTGCAGCATTCCCATGATTTTCATGTGTTCAAAATTTGGATGGTTGCAACTGGCATGTCGTTATGACTTTTTGCATGTCCTGGAGTCATGCGAACCCCTTTTGCGACCTTCTGACAGGCAAAGGCAGTGGGGAAGCCAGATTCACTTAACAACCATGTTATTAACTTAATAACTGCAGTGATTCATTTAACAACTGTTTGCAGTCGTATGTTGGGGACTGCTTGTATTGTTAGTGGATGTTGACTGAGCTACCTTTGCTAATATCCACTGATAACGCTTTGTGTTCTTATTTCCTGCCACTCCGACTCTTGTTTTCTCTGGCAGCACTGAAGGTCTTGGGTGGATTTGTGTCCTTCCCCAACACCCACAAAATATAACTTCTTTCTGCAGATCAGCAATCATGACTTTGATCTACTTGAAACAAGCAAATATCCCAAAGGTGCTTTTTCAAAAGGCGCCTGGCCTTTGTTTTTCCTTGAAGACGTTTCCTTTTCATGTAAGAAGCTTCCTCAGTTCTTCTTCTGAGGAACTGAAGAAGCTTCTTGGGTGAGAAGTGAAATGTCTTCAAGGAAAAACAAAGTCCAGGTCGCCTTTTGAAAAAAAAGCACCTTCGGGACAACCGTGACCTGGATGATTGAGAATCTCCATAGACATTCAACAAGAAAATAATAATAATAATAATAATAATAATAATAATAATAATAATAATAATAATAATAATAATAATAATGATGATGATGATGATGATAATGATAGTCAAGGTTGACTCAGCCTTCCATCCTTCCGAGGTAGGTAAAATGAGGACCCAGATTGTTGGGGGCAATTAAGCTGACTTTGTAATAATGCCGCTTGGGGGTGTGTGAAAGCCCTAATAAGCAGGCATATACATAGAATGAAGGCTACTGCTAAGCTTGTAAGCCGCCCTGAGTCTTCGGAGAAGGGCGGGATATAAATGGAATTAAAATAAATAAAATAAATAAAATAAATAAATAAATAAATAATAATAATAATAATAATAATAATAATAATAATAATAATAATAAGAATAAGAAGAAGAAGAAGAAGAAGAAGAAGAAGAAGAAGAAGAAGAAGAAGAAGAAGAAGAAGTATTAGTTGGAAGGGACCTTGGAGGTCATCTAGTCCAACCCCCTGCTCAGGCAGGAAACCCTATTCCATTTCAGACAAATGGCTGTCCAGTCTCTTCTTAAAAACCTCCAGTGTTGGAGCATTCACCACCTCTGGTGGCACGTTGTTCCACTGGTTAATTGTTCTAACTGTCAGGAAGTTTCTTCTTAGTTCTAGGTTGATTCTCTCCTTGACTAGTAGTATTTTTAGACTTTCTTCTGAGGGGGTCTTTGAGGTTCTCTGAGCTTGGTAGCTCTGAGAATACCAGGCACCCCTCATTTCACCCCTGAGCTACAAATATTTATTCAGACTTTCTTCTTTCTCCATTTTGTATCTCACAGAGACATCCGCTACGCCCCTGAGCTCCTGCAACGTTACTGTGAGGCTCTCGAGAATGCCATTGGATTATCAGTTAAGCATAATATGCACCCCATTCCTGGACGGACTCTCATCTTGATTGCTAGCTCCTATCAATTGGGGAAACCTTGCGCCACAGGCCAAAATATGTATTGTCCAACTTACGACAACAATAACCGCAACGATCAGAGGAAAGATCCCATGACGGTTGGTAAACAGTTAATCAGTTGTCATTTAGTTCTCCCTCTTTTTCTGCCCTTAATTTTGTTCAACCATATTATGTAAGGGCCTCCTTGTAAGCCTGCATGTTATACAGTAGGTAGTCCTTGACTTATGGCCATTCATTTAATGACCCTTCAAAATTAGGATGGTGCTGGGAAAAAAATGACTTAACGACTGCTCCTTATATTTACAACCGTTGCAGCATCCATCCACACATCAAAATTTGGGTGGTTGCCAACGGGCCTGTATTTATGATGTTTCAAGCATCTTGGGGGTCAGGCGGTCGCCATTTTACTCGTGGGGACGTTGTTAAGCAAATCACTGCAGTTGTTAAGTTAGTAACGTGGTTGTTAAGTGAATCTGGCTTTCCCGCTGACTTTGCTTGTCAGAAGATTGCAGAAGGTGACCCTGGGACGCTGCAACCGTCATAAACATGAGTCGGTTAACAAGCTTCTGAATTTTTGATCACGTGACCCTGGGGAATGCTGAAACGGTCGTAAGTGCGAAAAACAAGTCATACGTCCCTTTTTTCTCTGCCATTGTAACTTTGAACAGCCACTAAACGAACTGTCGAGGACTACTTGTATCGGTACTTATAACAAATATGTTCAGTTAAATGGTTGTTCAATGAATCATGAAGCAACTTGGGGTCACATGATCGCCATTTTACCTTTGGGGACATTGTTAAGGAAATCACTGCAGTTGTTAATTTAGTAACATGGTTGCTAAGTGAATCTGGCTCTCCCCCCGCCCCCCTCATTGACTTTGCTTGTTGGAAGCTGGCTGGGAACATTGCAAATAGCGATCACATGACCCCGGCACAGTGTCACAAATATATGCCAATTGCCAAGTGCCGAGATTAGGGGACTGGAGGCTAAAACATATAGGGAACGGTTACTGGAATTGGGTATGTGTAGTTTAATGAAGAGAAGGGTGAGGGGTGACATGATAGCAGTGTTCCAATATCTCAGGGGCTGCCACAAAGAAGAGGGAGTCAAGCTATTCTCCAAAGCACCTGAAAGCAGCACAAGAAGCAACGGATGGAAACTAGTCAAGGAGAGAAGCAACCTAGAACTAAGGAGAAACTTCCTGACAGTTAGAACAATTAACCAGTGGAACAACCTGCCTCCAGAGGTGGTGAATGCTCCAACACTGGAGGTTTTTAAGAAGAGACTGGACAGCCATTTGCCTGAAATGATATAAGGTTTTCTGCCTGAGCAGGGGATTGGACTAGATGACCTCCAAGGTCCCTTCCAACTTTATTATTATTATTATTATTTTGATCAGGTGACCATGGGGATGCTGCAGTGGTCGTAAGTGTGAAAACCAATCATTTTCCAATGCTGCTGTAACTTTGGAACAGCCACCTTTGTGTGCCTCATTTAATGTCACACTTCCCCTCTCTCTAGATCCGAGACTTGGCCATGCTGCTGGGATCCATGTTATATTCGGTCTGTGAACAGGCTAAGGTCTTCCTCTGCAACTTTTCAGACATTGTGGGGGCTATTCCCATGACCGGTTCTGTGCTGAAGGACGTGCAAACCTTACAGAAGACGGTACGATGTGGAACTGAGAGAGACATTGGGCTCAGGGCAAGGATTTGATTTCAGGCTTCACCGTCTTTTGCTTTTATCCAGATAAATAGGAATAATCGCACATTGCGTGAATCAGCAAGAGGGTTTAAGGGGAGCAAAGAAGCGGAGATATTTAGTGACTAGTTAGGTTCCCTGACTTCACTTTCTTCAACTTTCTCCTTCAGTTTTGTCCTGTGGTAAGCAAGCATAGGTTTGCTTACCTCCCCAAGGGAATTTTGGGATGGGTGTACAACTTTGCACAATGAAGATTGCAAAAACAATAGGAGAAAAAGAGGCAAATTTCTCCCCATCCCTAGTATAATGATGATGATAACTTTATTGTCACTTTGAATGTACACCAATCGGCATACATCAAAATGAAATTTCGTTGCATACAGCTCTCAAAGGGTCACCACCTCCGATATATATACTCCTTGTTCGTGGCCCGCTCAAATTTCACATTGTCCATTTTAGTCTCTAGGGCAGACATGTCAAACACAAGGCCCGGGGGCCGGATGCGGCCCACGAAGTGGTTTCATGTGGCCCGCGAAGCCATCCTGGAAACAGTGAAGGAACGACCCCCACTGCCTTGGCCCTGGCCCAGAGACCCTCCTTCTGCCAGAGACCCTCAGATCTGTCCCACTCCTGCCCAGGCCCCCATAGGCACCCTTGATGCAAACGATGTAGAGCTGGCCACGCCCACCCAATAGGCCATACGCACTCTAGCCACGCCCACCCAGTAGGCCATGCCCACCCTGGCCATACCCACCCGGCCCCTTGAGGGCCACCGCAATGCTGATGCGGCCCTCAATGAAATTGAGTTTGACACCCCTGCTCTAGGGAGTGAACGATGGCAAACAGGACAGATGGAAATGGGGCTCCATGTGGATTAGCCCTCAAATTCACTTGTATTCTGACAACCTCGCCTTCTTTCCTTTTTCTGATCCTGACTCTTCCACCTTTTCCTTAAAGAGGCCTTGCTTCTTTTCGCCCCTGGAGCACGCTGCTGCCGCCGCCACCAACTCCTCCAAAAGCCTCTCTCTCTCTTCCTCTGGGCCTGCCGACAGCCTCATCCAGTTCCTTCGCTCCATAAGCTCCAGGTCCTCTCCTCCTCTGCCTCCTCTGGAAACAGCCCTGATTTGCAATACAATCCATCACTGGGCCAGCAGTCAGATCTTGCTGCTGGCAGAACAAAGTAGAAAGAGTAACTGACATGGAGACAGAAGAAGCTGTCAGTCATGGGATTGCCAGGTGCTGATTAGCCAGATAGTGAATCTACAGAAGACCTCCATTTTGTAGGAGAAGAGAAGGCAGAGCTGGGGGGGGTAGTAAAATGTGTCATCAGTTTAGAATCCTTACGTTGCCACAAGGGATCCAAGTCCTCCTTGATTTCCACTCACTCCATCTAGCGTCAGTTTAGTGCTGACAGTTTTAGTTGTCCAGATTCTTGTGTACAGGCCTCAATAAACCATTTATGCTGCAATCTATTTGCATTTATGCTGCAAAAAAATAAAATAAATGGGAGCCCTAGTGGTGCAGTGGTTAGAATGCTGTACTGCAGGCTAACTCTACCCACTGCCAGGAGTTCAATCCTGGCTGGCGCAAGGTTGACTCAGACGTCCATCCTTCCGAGGTCGGTAAAATGAGGACCCAGATTGTTGGGGGGGGGGGAATAGGCTGACTCTGTAAAACCGCTCAGAGAGGGCTGTAAAGCCCTATGGGATGGTATATAAGTCTAAGTGCCATCTACACAAATGGTGCTGATTCTTTGTGCCTGACACATTTACAATCATGGGATCTAGGAGTGGCTGATGTGTCCCATGCTTCTTCTTCCAGTACAATACTGTTTACTACAGTGACGATTGGTCCTCATCGGACGTCATCAAGGATTTCTTGACTCGGCGGGAACATGTGAGTCCATGATAAAAATGGAGGAAGCCTTCAGTTAGAAGGACAGGCTGGATGAAAGGATCAGTTAAAAATCCATCAGGTTAATGAATGAAGAGGTCTTTAGAACAGGTGTCCTTAGTGAAACAATCACGGCCTCTCTGCCTTGATGTTTCTAGAGGTCCTTAGTCCTCCTTCTCCAGATAAATATGAACGATCACGAATTGTGTGAATAGGCAAGTGGGTTTGAGGATAGCAAACAAATAGTGATGCTTAGTGCATGGGATTGGTGTAAACTAGATCCAGTTAGATTCTAGATGACCATTCTTTTGGATCTCATCCAAGGACTTATTTATTTTTTTTACGATGGTAGCCTTGGGTTTTGCACAGCAGAAGAAAGCAAAAGTCTTTGCACTTTCTTGGGCCAGCTGAAAAAAAAAAGAGGCTTAGGATGGGAGGGTCTCAAAGCTTTAGTAGCTTCTGAAACAACACTGGTTACCACTTCCTACGATCCCATCCACAGGGTGCTGATGAGAGTTGTAGTTCAGCAACTGTACACAGGTTTGGGTTGGGGAAAACTTGATGAATGCAGCTGCTGGCTGCATGGAGTTGGAGGCTGTCAAGGTCTTCACTTAAACAGAGAGAATAAAATTGCAAACAGGGCTTTTGCAAACACAAGCCATTGCCTTGTAGTTTTAACACGCGCAGGTCAGTGTGATGAGTCCCTGCGTGTTACAGAGCTCTGTTGTTTTTCTTTTCCCAACTCCAGGTTGATACGATTCTTTTGCTCAGTGGTGAAGTTGAGGAACTCAGCGGTTCTTGTCTCCAGCTGTATCGCCACCATGTTGCCTCAGACTGCCTCTTCATCAACATCTGTTCTGAGCCGTGGTAAGGAGAGAGAGTGTGTCCTGCCTTAGACCCAAAGATGCTTTTCCAGGAGGCAACTGGCCTTTCTTGTTTTTCTTTGAAGACGTTTCACTTCACATCCAAGAAGCTGGATGGTGGGGAATAGAAGGATTTATTCTCCTTGCAGAACAGCTGGTCATTTGCATTTGTTTAGAGAGTAGTTGAGGCCACCTGGAGGTTGTATCTGTGTCCTGAAGGTCACCTGAGTAGTGCAAATGGGCGTTGTAGACTGGAGATGGATGATGCCGTATTCCTCCTCCTCTGTTGAGAGAGGGCTGTTCAATTTTGGCTTTGGTTTGAAAGAGGGGTCAAAGAGGCCATCTACGTCAAAACTGAACAGCCCTCTCTTGACAGAGGAGGCGGGATATGGCATCATCTATCTCCAGTCTACAACGCAGTCCTTTCAGCAGTTCCAAGAAGGCTCCACGCCCATTTGCACTACTCAGGTGGCCCTGAGGACACAGATAAACTGCCAAGTGGGAGCTTGAGACAAGTATGGCCTGGATGACTTGGGACAATCTTTGGGACAAGTATGACCAGGATGACTGAGAATCTCCACAGACATTCTGCCTTAGACTGTTCATTTGTTTTTATTCCTCTTGATGGACCATTTCTGAAGCGCTTCACCCTGAGTGACTGAAATCTATACACAACTAAAACTCTTGTGTCTGTTTGGTTGTTTGTAACCTTCAACTGGCATAAACGGTGCATCATAGGGCTACAGTGTTTGAATCCGTGCACCTCAAATGGACTAACAAAATGCATCCAAAAATCCGGAATTCACAGTTCGCATGGGATTAAAATTTGGCCAAGTTGTGCCTGCTTCATGCTGCCATGTTACCACAGTCAGCTGTGCTTATGTGATCATCATTTTCCAGACTCCCTCCCAGCTTCCTGCAGGGAAAGTCAATGGGGAAGCTGTCAGGAAGTCAAAAAATTGCTCTCACTGCTTTTTTTTGCCTCCCTCTGGTCCTTCTGTTTTTCTGTTTAGGTAAGGAATATCTCTGAAGTAAGCCAACTGGGGCAGAGGTTATCTAGTTAAAAAGAATTCTGAAATAGCATTGCACTGTGCAACTAAAGGAACACTTTTTTTTTGCCTTCCGTCTTTAGGGAGAAGAGAACTTTTAAATCCAGAAAGGATGTGGTAATCCATGGTTTCAGCGAGCAAATGTTCCGGTGAGCCTCGGAGCTAAACAAGTGGATAGAAATAAATGTGGATGGTTTGCGTGATGTGTGAATGATTACATTTTGTTATGGGGTTGCTTTAAAGTGGATCACAGAAGGCCGATTCCACACTGAGAAAGACTGAAAAGAGTTTATATAATACTGTGTTTCCCTGAAAATAAGATCCAACTGGAAAACAAGCTCTAGCGTGATTTTTCAGGACGCTCGTAATATAAGCCCCAGCCTCCAAATAATCCCCAGTTAAGATTTTATTTATTTATTTATTTATTTGATTTATATACCGCCCTTCTCCTGAAGGACTCAGGGCGGTGTACAGGGCACTAAAAATAAGAATACAGGATACAAGATTTAAAGTTAGATGATTGTGCCCAATGTTGTAGGTTAGTTAAAGTAATGTTAAAACCCAAACCCATCAGGCCAGGCCGGCTTGTTCGAATAGATAAGTTTTTAGATCACGCCGGAAGGAGCGAAGGTTGGGGGCCATCCAGAGTTCAGCTGGTAAGCGGTTCCAAAGGATTGGTGCACCCACCGAGAATGCTCTCCCCCTGGGGGTCACCAGCCGACATTCTCTGACCGGTGGTACCCTGAGGAGGCCCTCTCTGTGGGAACGTACAGGACGGAGGGAAGTTGACGCCGGTAGTAGGTGCTCCCGTAGGTAATCCGGACCCATGCCATGTAGGGCTTTGTATGTCATCACCAGCACCTTGAATCTCACCCGGAAGGCAACTGGAAGCCAGTGCAGCTCACGGAGCAGAGGTGTAATGTGGGAGTATCGGGAGACCCCCAAAAGAACTCGTGCAGCTGCACTCTGTACCAGCTGAAGCTTCTGAGTGGTTCTCAAGGGCAGCCCCATGTAAAGAGCATTGCAGTAGTCTAGACGAGAGGTCACAAGTGCATGAGTGACTGTACGCAAGGCATCCAGGTCCAGATAGGGTCGCAACTGGCGCACCAGACGAACCTGGGCGAAGGCCTCTCTAGTCACAGCTCCTATATGATCTTCTAAGGAGAGCTGTGAATCTAAGAGGACACCCAAATTGCGAGCCTTTTCTACGGGGGGTAATAACTCACCCCCAATATTAAGAGATGGAATAAACATAAACAATAAAGATTATCAGCCAGACGAATGCATTTAGTACCGTATTTCCCGAAATAAAAGCCCTAACCAGAAAATAAGCCCTCATGCATCTTTTGGAGCAAAAATGAATATAAGACCCGGCGTTATTTTCAGGGAAACGCGGTAGCAATAGCTCTTAAACTTATATACCGCCCCACAGTGCTTTAGACTTAGAGCACTCTCTGGGCAGTTTATAGAATCAGCATATTGCCCCCAACAATCTGGCTCCTCATTTTACCAATCTCAGAAGGATGGAAGGCTGAATCAACCTCGAGCCCCATCAGGATCGAACACCAGGCTGTGGGCAGAGTTAACCTGCACTACCGCATTCTAAATTCTGCTGAAGATGTTACCTAGCCTGGAAATGAAACATTCAGAAACCAACCCACAAGCTCAGAGAACGAATCTCCATCCTCGTACTGCATTCTAACCACTGTGCCGCCAGGGCTCACAATGAGCTTGGATAGCTTAGTGGTTGTTTAAAGAAGCAGCTGGAACGAAAGCAGAAATCTCGGTAGCTGATGGGTATCTGTATGCTTTACTGTGTACTGGGAAATTCTAGATTTTAAAAGACGTTTCTTCCTTCGGCCAGGTTTATGTCTGAATGTGGCAACTCCCGGTTCTTAGAACATGTTGACAAAGTTGACGAGATTCACGGCTTGCCCAAGCAACAGCGAACAGCGACAGCTCAGCCAGAACCTGGAGTCGTGTCCTTGATACCTGTCCCCCAGAGCAGGTGATTTTTAAGGGGAAATAACGAGAAAGATCATGAATTACTCTGGATGGAGAATTGGGTATTGACTCCTCTTTTCCAACAGGTGGCGCTCTGTGAGGATTTTCGTCTCCTCTACTTTCCGGGACATGCACGGTGAACGTGACCTGCTTATTCGTTCTGTTTTTCCCGAACTTCGTGCACGAGCTGCCAAGTTCTGCTTAGCAATCCAGGAGATTGATTTGCGCTGGGGAATCACAGAACATGAGAGCCAGAGAAACAAGTATGTGGGGTGTTTATGGGTAAGGAGGTGGGCTGAGTAAATCAGTATCCATTTTGAAGAAAAAAGGCTAACAGTATTTCCTAATAGTTAGAACAATTAATCAGTAGAACGAGTTGCCTCCAGAGATTGTGAGTGCTCCAATCCTGCAGACTTTAAAGAAGAGATTGGACAACCATTTGTCTGAAATGGTATAGCATCTCCTGCTTTGGCAGGAAGTTGGACTAGAGCAGGACTTTTCAACCTTTTCACCCATTGTACCATTTTTAGGATATGGCAACATCTGAGTACCACCAGTCGCCTAGCAAGGTGTCAAAAACTTGATGACCAAAAAAGAAAAGAAAAGAAAAGAAAAAAGTGATGAAGTACAGGTAGTCCTCAACTTACAACAATTCACTTAGTGACTGTTCGAAGTTACAATGGCACCGGAAAAAGTGCCCCCCAAGCCACAGCCGAGCAAGACACCTGCCTGCCCGCCCGGCGGTGCTCTTCTGTTTCTGTTGAGGATTGGCAACGGGGGTAGGGTGGGGGGGGTGTTTGGTTTTTATTTTCCCCCCTCTACTGGGTGGTTGCATCAGGTTTTGGTCACTTCATATGACCCTGGGACACTGTGACCGTCATAAATATGAATCCGTTGCCAAGCATCTGAATGTAAATCACAAGACCCTGGAGATGCTGCAACATTCCAGCTGATCGGCGCTTCTTCTGGGCTCAGCAGAAGCGCCAGGATCAGCGCTGAGCTCCAGCTGGAGTTTGGCACTGATCCTGGCGCTTCCACTGAGCCCTGACAGCCCTGAAGAAGCACCGATCAGCTGGAAAGCGGCACTGATCTTGGCGCTTCCGCTGAGCCCTGACAGCCCTGCAGCTCCAGTCATCTCTCACTGAGGCTTGTGCGGTGCTGCCACCGGTTCAGCTCATTCCCCTCCCCCGCTACCACTTTTCTAGGATGGTTGCGTACCACCTGCTAGGTGCCAATGTAGCACAGGTGGTACCCATACCACTGGTTGAAAAGCCCTGGACTAGAAGACCTGCAAGGTCCCTTCCAACTCTCTTATTCTGTTAAACGAATGGAATTAACTAAGAGATATAAGCGTTTTTTGAAGCACAGCCTCTTATCTTATTCGAACGATTTCCATAGATTAGACCTCAAAGTGCCAATGGGTGATGTTTTCTTTTTGGCATCTACCATTTCTTAACTACCCCCTTTCCTTGGTTTATGGGAGATGCTTCCCCTCTTGTTTTATTCTTCATTTCTCCGTTTCCTTGTCTTGAAGATAATAACAATAATCTGAAATCCATGATCTATAGAAACCCGACATCGATTACCTATGAATGTGTATGCTTATATCATCTGTGGCTCATGCTGTTCCTTTCTGAAATGTGTAAATATGAATGCATCCCTTTTGTACGCTGGGGTCTTTCTCAGTATCCTTTGGAAGGAGAGGACCAACCTTGAATTAAGGAGAAATTTCCTGACAATGAGAACAATTAGCCAATGGAACGAGTTTGCCTCCAGAAGTTGTGGGTGCTCCAACACCGGAGATTTTTAAGAAGAGATTGGACAGCTATTTGGCTGAAATACTATAGGGTTTCCTGCTTGAGCAGGGGGTTGGACTAGAAGACCTCCAAGGTCCCTTCCAACTCTTGTTATCCTGTTATTCTATTATGTGCCAATGAGTGTGTTACTCCCTTCATCTTTTCTGGGTTGGGCCAACAGTTTTTAAACTTTTTGGCCCCAGGACCTCTTTACAGTCCTAATAATGATGGTGCACCACGAAGAGGATATTTGTTTATGTGGCTTATACCTATCAATATTTTCTACACTAGAAATTATTAAGCAACAATCAGGAATATGGGGGCATAACTTCAAACTGACAGGAGAGAGGTTTAAAAATAATGTTAGAAAGTATGATTTCACAGAAGGAGTAGCGGAAGCTTGGAACCAACTTCCAGTGGAGGTAATTGGTTGATCATCAGTAACTGAGTTTAAATATGCTTGGGATAAACACACGTCCATTTGCATCAAAAAATTTAAAATAAAAAGAATAAAATATAATGTTAATATTGCGAAAATAATTAATTAAAAAGAAAACCAAAAAATGAATTCAAAGGGCAGACTGAGTTCACCGCTAGGTCTTTTTCTGCTGTCAGTTTTCTATGTTTCTGTTTTTTCTACTTAAACTGGGGAAATTTTATAATATTTGTTTGGCTTCATGGAGCCCTGAAAGGGTCTCAGGGATCTCTGAAGGTCCCCAGACCGAACTTTGAGAACCGCTGGGTTAGACTACTGTAATACACTCTGCCAGGGGTTGCCTTTGAAGACGGAAAAAGTGCCACCACTTCTAACAGCCTGAACAGTTAGGGTGGGTCCTTCCTGAATTTCTTACTCTGACCATTGATCCATTGGGGGGGGGCTCCTGATTATTTCCTCCGTGGTATCTTTTCCCCTCATCCCCCGAGGTCATCTACACGTTCCATTAGACTCCCAAAGCTTGTAACATTTTACAGGTATTCCTCGATTTACGATCACAATGGAGCCAAAACTTCTGCTTGCTAAACAAGACAACGGTTAACTTAGTTTTGCCCCCTTTTGCGATCTTTCTCGCCACAGTTGATAAGCGAGTCATTGCAGTTGTTAAGTTAGGGACACTTCACTTGCCGGAAAGTCACAGTAGGTGATCACACATGACCCCGGGACTCTGCAACCGTCATAAATAGGAGGCAGTTGCCAAGCATCCAAATTTTGATCACGTGACCATGGGGATGCTGCAGCCGTCGTTAAGTGTAAAAAAAACAGTCATAAGTCACTTTTTTGAGTGCCGTCGTAACTTTGAACGGTCGCTAAATTAATTGTTGCTCTCTGCAAATGAAGAAGCAGAGCATATAAGGAACATATAGGGAACGGTTGCTGGAATTGGGTATGTGTAGTTTAATGAAGAGAAGGGTGAGGGGTGACATGATAGCAGTGTTCCAATATCTCAGGGGCTGCCACAAAGAAGAGGGAGTCAAGCTATTCTCCAAAGCACCTGAAAGCAGGACAAGAAGCAACGGATGGAAACTAGTCAAGGAGAGAAGCAACCTAGAACTAAGGAGAAACTTCCTGACAGTTAGAACAATTAACCAGTGGAACAACCTGCCTCCAGAGGTGGTGAATGCTCCAACACTGGAAGTTTTTAAGAAGAGACTGGACAGCCACTTGTCTGAAATGGTATAGGATTTCCTGCCTGAGCAGGGGGTTGGACTAGATGACCTCCAAGATCCCTTCCAACAACAACAATTTCTTCTTCTTCTTCTTCTTCTTCTTCTTCTTCTTCTTCTTCTTCTTCTTCTTCTTCTTCTTCTTATTATTATTATTATTATTATTATTATTATTATTATTATTATTATTATTATTATTATTTATTATTATTATTATTATTATTATTATTATTATTATTATTATTATTATTATTATTATTATTATTATTATTATTATTATTATTATTATTATTATTATTATTATCCATGACTCTCCAGTGTGTTGAGACACCAAAATCTGTTTAAATAAGCATGGTCACCTTGCATAGCTTTACCTTCCCCGTGTACATCTAGGAAGGGGATGGGATTGAGGCAAAAATGAGTGGGAGAAGAGAGTCACGAAGGCCTCTGTCTCTTTAGGCAGGTGGAATTGTGTCTGTCTGAAGTCTCCCGGAGTGATCTCTTCATTGGAATCCTTGGGGAGCGCTACGGCCTTGTCCCGAAAGAGACTTCTTTGCCGGAAGAACCGCAGTACGAATGGGTGAGAGATGACGCTGATGTGAACCTTGGGATGTCATGATCCTGAACAGCGTTTCTCAACCTCAGCAAGATGTGTGGACTTCTAACTCCCAGAATTTCCCAGCCAGCATCTGGGCTGTTGATGATCCAGAACAGTGTTTCTCAATCTCAGCAACTTGAAGAGGTGCGGGAATTCTGGGAGCTGAAGTCCACACATCTGAAATTTGCTGAGGCTGAGAAACACTGATCAGAGAAAGCGCTAAGTGAAAACTTCCTTTCCCAAACGAAGAAAAAAATAAGCGTCAATTGGATGTGCAGGAGGCAGTGATTTAGGACTTGCCTGTTATTGGGGCATTCACATTGGCCGAGATTTGCATAGTGTGTGTTTTATCAGCAGACAGGGCTGGTGGGATTTAGTGGCTCCAGCAATTGTTAGGACATGGTCCATAGAAATAACATAGAAGCAGCCTTAGTTTAGAATGAACAGAACAGAACACAACATAATAGAATACTTTATTTGGCCAAGTGTGATTAGACATGCAAGGAATTTATCTCTGGTGCAGAAGCTGTCAGTGTACATGCAAAGCAACAGAGTAATAATAGTCATAATCATACCAATAGGAGCAGGTAGTAGAGAAGAGCAGAAGGATAATAATGCTATAGCTGTACAATGTGGGTAAATATACTTAGACATAAGACAGAACTGTGGGCCTAATTAGTGGGCTTAATTAGTCAGTGTTGACAGGAAAGGCAGAAAATGAAGGGAACCAAGTCTTAACCAGGGCTAAATGTGATCAAAGACAAAACAGCTGTTGAGACGATTCTCAGAATAAGAGCTACTGTTTGAATATTCTCTCTGCAGATGAAAACGTATCCACCGGGCCGCTCCATCACCGAATTGGAAGCTATTCAATTTCTGAATGGTAGCAATGATCCCTCAGCAGGATCTAGGGCATTCTTCTATCTACGAGAACCTGATTTTCTTGGGTAAATTGTTTTTGTCAATTAACTTGCAGGTCCTATACACCAGTTTCAATTTACTCGGAGTCCTGATAGTGCAGTGATTAGAGTGCAGTAATCAAGCTACTTATTTTTAAAGTCAATCAAGGCTGCCTATTCCTTTCTGCAAGATCAGTCTATCCTTTTTATTAAGTATGCAGTTTAGATTTAAGTAGCAATAGTAAAGGTAAAGGTAAAGGTTCCCCCGCACATGCGTGCTAGTCATTTCAGTCTCTAGGGGCCGGTGCTTATCTCCGTTTCAAAGCTGAAGAGCCAGCGCTTGTCCGAGGACGTCTCCGTGGTCATGTGGCCGGCATGACTAGACACTAAAGACACACGGAATGATATTACCTTCCCACCGTAGTGGTCCCTATTTTTCTACTTGCTTTTTTACGTGCTTTTGAACTGCTAGGTTGGCAGAAGCTGGGACGAGTAACAGGCGCTCACTCTGTTACGCGGCACTCGGGATTCGACCCGCCAAACTGCCGACCTTCTGATCAACAAGGTCAGCGTCCTAACCCACTGTGCCACCACATCCCGAAGTAGCAATAGTACTAAGATTTATATAGTGGCTCATAGCAGTTACAGTATTCTCTAGGTGGTTGACAAGGTCAGCATGTTGCCCCACAACAGTCTGGGTCCTCATTTTACCAACCTCAGAAGGATGGAAGGCTGAGTCAACTCTGAGCCATCAAGATTGAGAGTTTTGCCTGCAATGCTGCATTCTAACCACTGCACCGCCAGATTGATAACCTTGCCCTTTGTCTCCCGTTCTTCCCACACCTTCAAAAGGTGCTTTTTAGTCCCAACAGCAAATTCTCACAGTGGGATGGATTGTCTTCATCATGCATTTTGAGCTGTCTCTCTCTCTTGGTCTCCCCAGCTCTGTGCCAGAAGCATGGAAGAAAGATTTTGGAGTTGAGTCAGAAGAAGCTGCCCAACACATGGCAGATTTGAAGGAACATCTCAGGAAACATGGAAGCTTGGCCGCCTTTAGCAGGTAAAGGAAGTGGCGTTTGTGTATGTTCTGCGATAGCTGCTGAGTAAGTTGGAGAATGAGGTGGCTGGATGGAGTCAGTGAAGCAGTAGGCGTGAGCTTAAATGGACGCCAGAAGATGGTGGTGTTATGTATCCAGGTGAAGAGAACACATACACACTTACATAGCAGTCACCACCAGGGGGCGTTGAACTGTAACTGTTTTGGCGGGAACCCAGTTTCGGCGGGAAATAGAGGTTCAAACCGATTGGCCGGCTGCTCACCTGGCCAGGTATAAAAGGAGGGCAGGTAACCCCTATTCCCCAGTACAGTCACTTCCACCTAATAAATATCTGCCATGCTGTACTCATCGTCTCGGCATCCTTCCTGCTCTCCAAAACCCACTACACAATAGTGGCGATGAAGGTGGGATTCTGCTTAACCTTAAGAACTGAAAGTCACTATAGGTAGAGGACAGGAAGGCCTGGAGGAACATTGTCCATGGGGTCACGATGGGTCGGACACGACTTCGCAGCTCACAACAACAACAAAGTGGGAGAACATACAGGTAGTCCTCGATGTACTCGCCATAGTTAAGTCAATCACTGCAGTTGTTAAGTTAGTAACCTGGTTGTTAATCTTGCTTCCCTACTGACGTTGCTTGTCAGAAGGTCACAAAAGGGGATCACATGACCCTGGAACACTGCAGCCATCATAAATACATGCCAGTTGTCCAAATTTTGATCACATGACTGCAGCGATGCTGCAGGGGTCATAAGTGTGAAAAAAAATGATCATGTGCCATTTTTTTGTCAGTGTCGTAACTTCGAATGGTCCCTAAATGAATGGTTATAAAATAAGGACTATCCATAATGTGTCCTAAACTGACCTCTTTTTTTTGTAGCTATTCCTGTCAGTGGGGTGGACTAGCCCAAGGTCAGCCTTTCGTGAAAGGTCTTGAAGATTTTGGCCACAGAGTCTTGCGGGATGTGTGGAAATGCCTCCAGCATCACTTCATTGAGGTATCTGGAAACTACCAATAAAGCAGAATATTTGTAGCTCAGGGTTGAAATGAGGGTTCCCCGATGCTCTCTGAGGCTTCGTTGTTTTCATGCAAGCGTTTCATTCCCAAACCTCATATAGTAGTACCTCGGTACTCATTGTCCCAAAGGTGCTTTTTCAGGAGGCAGCTGGACTTTCTTGTTTTTCTTTGAAGACGTTTCGCTTCTCGTCCAAGAAGCTTCTTCAGCTCTGACTGGATGGTGGGGAATGAAAAGATTTATACTCCTTACAGACAGCTGGTCCTTTGCATTCTTTTAGAGAGTTGTTGAGGACCCTGATGACACAGATAAACCTCCAAATGGCCTCAATGACTGTCTGCAAGGAGTATCAATCCTTCCATTCCCCACCATCCAGTCAGAGCTGAAGAAGCTCATTGGATGCGAAGCGAAATATCTTCAAAGAAAAACAAGAAAGTCCAGTTGCCTCCTGGAAAAGCAAGTTTGGGACAACTATGACCTGGATGACTGAAAATCTCCATAGACACTCGTCATTAATTGGTTCTGGGAGACACAATGAGTACCAAAAACGATGAGTACCAAACTATTTTTTCCCATAAGGACTAATGTAAATAAATTTAATTTGAATTTGAATTTGAATGTGGTCTCAAACCAAAGGTAACGCACATTTTAAGACAATACGTAAAAAGATAGGGTTGTGTATAGTCAGAGCATGCACAGTCTTATTGCGCTGAGATAACCCTGGAGTAAACACAGTAAACAGTGGTGTCATGGTTCAATAGTTGAAACCCATCAAAAGAACTTCAAGGCAAAAATTCTTCCTTAAAGAAAGGACAGAGTGGTCTATATTAAATGGTGGTTTATCTTACACTATCTACAATATCATACACCAGGAACCATATACATACATGTGCTAATAGAGCAGTCTCCAACACACAGCAGTTACAGCAGGAAACAAAAGAGAAAGAACACAGCAGTGGAGCCTTCCTATTTATACAAAGGCTCTTAAAGAGACACAGACCCAGCTGACTCTTAAAGGAACATAGACCCTGCTGAGTCATTCCCAACATTACATCATACATCTCACATTACATAAACTGGTTAGCTGTTAAATTATTACCTTGACATATATCATTACCTGAGAAATAAACCTAAAAATTAATACGTACTTAGATTAAATAAAATAAAACTTCACTTTACCTATGTTGATGAGGGGGAAATAGGCAAAAATACTCAAAATGACCACAGAAGCTAACATAAGACTTCAATGGGATGTACACAGGGCAAGATCTACTGTGTGACTAACACGTCACCCTTTGTTTGGGCTGGAAAGAGTAGCGGGTCATGAGGTAAACAACACCAACAATTTCTAGCTTGCACGTGGAGTATCAAGCAAACGGCAAGTACCGGGACAAAATTTTCTCGTCAAAATTCATTGAGTACCAAATTTGATGAATTTCTAGACAGTTAAAGTGAACTGTGCTGACCTCCACTGTAACATCAGCGCTACAAGAAAGCAACTAATCTCAGAGAGTAGCAAGACTCCTCGTATCTGCAAAACTTTTTCCAAGCTCTGCTATAGTCTAGCTTCAGGGATATTTTTTAAACTTTGTCAAGAAAATTTGTTTAGAAATAAACTGAGCTTTATGTCTCTCACCTCTCAATTTAGGGAGGTGAATCTGAACTCACGACAGACTCAAAGGAAGAAGAAGGAAACACTCTGCAAGAATCTTTCCAAGAATTGCAGCAAAGGAGATTTTGTGCCCGGACGAAGCTTCTGAATACCACATCGGCTCAGATGCGTGGTGGCAAGCTTTACGTTGTGAGTGGTGAACCTGGCCAGGGAAAGACAGTTTTCTTGGTGAGTAAAGGGAAGGTTGAACCAATGGGGAGATCTGGAGAACTTGGGACAAGATATGGAAGCTCAGTATATAGCAATAAAAATAGCAATAGCATTTGGGCTTATATACTGCTTCATACCTCGGGGACCACCTGCTGCCGGCGTCAACTCCCCTCCGCCCTGTGCGTTCCCACAGAGAGGGCCTCCTCAGGGTGCCTCCAGTCAGGGAATGCCGACTGGCGGCCCCCAGGGGGAGAGCCTTCTCTGTGGGCGCTCCGGCATTATGGAACCAACTGCCGGTGGAGCTCCGGATGGCATCAGACCTCCGAACTTTCCGTCGTGGCCTGCAGACCCACTTATTTGAATTAGCTGGTCTGGCCTGACGGGGGATTATGGGTTTTAAATTGTTGTTTTAGAATTGTATTATTGTTTTTAACTGGGCACTGATTTAATCTTTTTTAACTTTTGTATTGTTATTTATATATGCCCTGTGAACCGCCCTGAGTCCCTAGGGAGAAGGGCGGTATACAAATTAAATAAAACCTAAACCTAAACCATAGTGCTTTACAGCCCTCTCTAAGTGGTTTACAGAGTCAGCATATGGTCCCCCAACAATCTGTAGCAAGGCCCGAGGTAGTGCTGGGCTACTAGGAAGTAAAAATTAAATAAAATGAATGAATGAATGAATAGCTGTAGCACTTAAGTCTTATATACCCCTTCATAGTATATAAGCCCTCTCTAAATGGTTTACAGAGTCAGTATATTGCCCCCAACAATCTGGATCCTCATTTTACCGACCTCGGAAGGATGGAAGGTTGAGTCAACCTTGAGCCGGTGAGAATCGAACTCCTGGCGGTGGGCAGTTAGCTTGCAGTACTGCATTTCATCCACTGCGCCAGTGTATGTTCTGGTGTGATCAAAATAGCATCACCTGTATGCGACAGGAAATATTAGTAGTTTGGAGGAGGGAAAGGGAAAAGCTCAAATACAGATAGTACTCGACTTACAACAGTTTGTTTAGTGACAGTTGGAAGTTCCAACAGCGCTGAAAAAAGTGACATGACTCTTTTTCACACTTGGTGAAGCATCTCCATGGTCAGGTGATCAAAATTCAGACGTTTCGCAACTGACTCATTTATTGCAGTATTCCAGAGTCATGTGATCACCCTTTGTGACTTTCTGACAAGCAGAGTCACTCAACAACCGTGTGACTAACTTAAGCACTGCCACAATTCAAAACAAAACTCACTTAACAACTGTCTCACTCGGGAACAGGAATTTGGGCCTCTTTGTGGTCATTCCTTCGAGGACTACCCGTATTAAGACATTTATTCCTGCTAGCTCTGAAGACGCAGAACAGAGAGAGATGGTCTTGGGGAAGAGCTTGAGGCTTTTTTTTATTCCTCCCCGTGGAAGATGGACTTTTGTATTTTGTTAAAACTGGAGTGGCTGGACTGAAAGGCTCCCTAAGAGAGAATACCTCAGCTGAGCGGGAATGGTGACTGTGTTGGTGTTTGAGGTTTGGCCACTTCACTTCCAAGGGTCGTGGTGGCTCAGTGGGTTAGGATGCTGAGCTTGTCGATCAGAAGGTCGGCAGTTTGGCGGGTCGAATCCCGAGTGCCTTGTAACAGAGTGAGCTCCTGTTACTCGTCCCAGCTTCTGCCAACCTAGCAGATTGAAAGCACATAAAAATGCAAGTAGAAAAATAGGGACCACTATGGTGGGAAGGTAACAGCGTTCCGTGCACCTTTGGCATCTAGTCACGCCGGCCACATGACCACGGAGACGTCCTCGGACAAGCGCTGGCTCTTCGGCTTTGAAACAGAGATGAGCACCGGCCCCTAGAGTTGGAAACGACTAGCATGCATGTGCGGGGGAACCTTTACCTTTACACTTCACTTCCAGGTTTGATGGAATTATCAAAGGAATTGTTATCTTGGCCGGGACCCACAGCTGAAGCTTTCCCTCCGTTTCTTTCCATCTCCACAGGCAGCACTTGCAGAGAAGCTGAGGAAGATGGTCCCACTGGAAGGAGAAGGGCCTCCTCCCAAGTATCACGTCGTAGCCCATTTCACCAAGGCGGGACCCAATCAGACCAAAGCCCAAGTTGTGTTAGATCATCTCTGTGCCTTGCTGAGGAAATTGCTAGAGAACCCACCAACCCCACCTAGAAGTTACAGGTTGGTAGAGTCCTAATTCTGCAGATCTGGGCTTGATTAGGTAGACGCTGGACATCATGAGAAGATTGTCTCAAGACTGCCCTCTGCCCTCCAAGCGTGACACAACAACAAAACCCAGAATTCCCAGTCAATTGGTTAATGAAGGGTCCTTGGTGCTCTCTGAACTCGGTTAGTTTTTTGTTTTGTTTTTTTGCAGACGTTTCATTACCCAAGCTAGGTAACATTATCTGTGCCAGTAAGGGGTGGGGTTTGCTTTCAGTTTATATTCTAGTGGGCTTGCCCTATCAGTGTCAATCACATGGCTGGGGCATTCTGGGAATTGAAGTCCACACATCTTCCAAGTAGCCAAGGTTGAGAAATACTGAATTATCCTGATCTTGCAAGAAGGAAAGATAAGAGATTTGTTTTTGCTTACAGAGGGCTGATAACCCAGTTTGAATGCCTTCTCCATGCGGTGGCCAAGTTGCTGAAACGGCGCCAGTCTTTGGTGCTTTTGATCGACGGTGCTGACTTGATCCATGCTTCTGGAGGAGAGCTGGTATCTGACTGGCTGCCTGAGAAGATGCCACAGGTAAGGTGTAGCTTTCTTTCATATTTTTCCCAGTCCCTGGCTCCATTAGCCTGGTCCACATACATAAAATCCTAGAATAGAATAACAGAGTTGGAAGGGACCTTGGAGGTCATCTAGTCCAACCCCCTGCTCAGGCAGGAAACCCTATACCATTTCAGACAAATGGCTGTCCAATCTCTCCTTAAAAACTTCCAGCGTTAAAGCATTCACAACTTCTGGAGGCCAGTTGTTCCACTGGCTAATTGTTCTAACTGTCAGGAAATTTCTTCTTAGTTCTAGGTTGCTTCTCTCCTTGATTAGTTTCCATCTCATCCTTCATTGGCTCTGTGTCTCCCTGCAGCGAGTCAGCCTGGTTCTCAGCGTCTCGGCAGAGTCCATGCTGCTTGAATCTCTTAAGCAACGGAAGGATGCCATCTTCATTCCCCTTGAGCCTTTGGCCCCTCCAGACCGAGCTGCCATCGTTCGCAAAGATTTGGCCCTGCATGGGAAGAAATTGGAGGAGTCGGCTTTTAATAACCAGGTAAATGGCAAATCTGCAGATCTAACCATGGTCAGCCTCAAACATTCTGTACAAACGCAGCCCCCGAATAACCATCCGTCACGCCTCCAGCATATACAGGTAGTCCTCGACTTAAAACAGTTCAGTTAGTGACCATTTAAAGTCACAACGGCACTGAAAAAAGTGACTTATGACCATTTTTCGCACTTATGACCGTTGCAGCATCCCCGTGGTCACATGATTTACACTGAGATGCTTGACATCCGACTCACTTTTATGATGGCTGCTGTGTCCTGGGGTCACGCGATTCCCTTTTGTGACTTCTGACTAAGCAAAGTCAATGGGGAAGCCAGGTTCACTTAGTAATGGTGTTACTAATTTAACAACTGCAGTGATTCGTTTAACAAATGTGGCAAGAAAAGTCGTAAAATGGGGCAGGGCTCACTTAACATAAATTTGGGGCTCAGATGTGCTCGTAAGTTGAGGATGACCTGTAGTTTTATACATACATGCATACATACATACATGCATGCATGCATGCATGCATGCTTACATACATACATATACTCGTTGTTCTCTGGCATGTGTTGAGCCCCGTCTAGTGACCAGACGAACTAGCTCTGCACCAGAAAGACGAATGGTGTCCTGCGGCCTCATCCGGGCCTTTTCTCACCACCGATGTTGCCTCGCAGTCGGATGGCACATCTGGGTAGGTCCAGCACCAGCAGGGATCTGACCATTCTAGACAAAATGCCACCACATTTCCCACCGAAGTGGTACCTATTTATCTACTCGCATGCAGCCTGCTTTTGAACTGCTGAGGGGGCAGAAGCTGAGGTGAGTAATGGGAGCTCACTCTGCCACACGGTGCTAGGACTCGAACTGCCGGAGCAAAGACCATTTCCACGGTCTTTAAGCCCATACAAATAGTCCTCGACTTACACCCACAATTAAGCCCCAAACCTCCATTGCTAAGCAAGAGAGTTAAATGAGCTTTGCTCCATTTTATGAACTTGCTTGCCACAGTTGTCAAGTGCATCACTGCAGTTGTAAAGTTAGTAACACGGTTGTTAAGTGAATCTGGTTTCGCCATTGACTTTGCTTGTCAGAAGGTCGCATAAGGTGATCACGTGACCCCGGGACCCTCTAACCTTCATAAATATGAGACAGTTGCATTTGTCCAAATTTTGATCGTGTAGTATGTGGATGCTGCAAGGGTCATAGGTGTGAAAAAGTGGTCACAAGTCACTTTTTTTCCAGTGCCATTGTAACTTTGAACGGTCACTAGGCAAACAGGTTGCAGGTTGTGGATTACCTGTATTTATTTCTCAAATTTATAGAGCTGCCCATCTCATAGAAAGCTATTTTGTGCATCGTACAACAGTCAATAAAAACAATGTCGTTGTTCTCATTAAGTATTGTTCCTACAGTGGAAATGAAATGGGATGGGATGGGGCCCTTGAGGCTGAGCCTTCAGGGGCTTAGAGCATCAGGGAGACCCGGGTTCAAATTTACATTCCCTGGGAGATTGTAGGCTAGTGAAGTCAAGTGTCATGGTTCCGACAGATGAAACTCTTCAAAAGAATTTCGAGGCATTGTTTACCTTAAAGAATCTTTTATTCGAGAAACAAAGTATCGGCACTATATAGTCGAAACCAAAACCTAAATTCCCCTCCCTTGAATACAAAGTATCAAAGCACAATTCCCTCCTCCAATAAACAGTCATGAATCACATTCCCCAATTAGCTTGAAGCACGGGCTTTCTCCCCAGCTCTCCAGCCCGCCAAAACTCTGTCAACTCTGGGCCCAATGACCTTGGATTCCCACGGCTGTTATTATTATGACTAGCTGGACTCTCATCCACATTCCCCCTCCCAGCATCAACTCACTCTAAAAGCAATAGAGAAAAATGGCTGCATTTCCATCTGTTGTCAAAGCAAGCACATCCGATGTTAGCAGCGTTGACATCATAACTCACTTCATTTGGAGGAAATGGGATAAAGAGTGGGGTGAAACTCAACAAGGTGTGTCTGCTTCTACAGGTGCCTTCCAGGTACTATATATGGGCTTCCTTATCTTTCCTGGTTTTATTAGCTGGGAATTATGGGAGTCCTTGACACAGGTTTAGTGAGAGGCAGAAGACCGAGGACAGCAATGGAAAGACATAATGGGTCCTGGGACTCCAATCTCTTCTCTCCGTAGATGCGGCTCGTGCTCCTCAAACGTGGCTCTCGGGAACCTTTATACCTGAGCTTGCTAATTCAGGACCTGCGGCTGTTTGCCCTATACGAGAAGGTGAATGGTCCCTATCTTAGGGGAAGGGTGGCTTGGAAAACCAAGACTTCAGCATATATCTGAGCCTCGAGAGGTTTCATCTGTCATTCTTTTCTTTTTTCTTTTCTAATATATCTTAATATATATATCTTAAAATATATAGGGATGCGGTGGCTCAGTGGGTTAGGACACTGAGCTTGTCGATCAGAAGGTCGGCAGTTTGGCGGGTCGAATCCCGAGTGCCGCGTAGCAGAGTGAGTGCCTGTTACTCGTCCCAGCTTCTGCCAACCTAGCAGTTCGAAAGCACGTAAAAATGCAAGTAGATAAATAGGGACCACTACGGTGGGAAGGTAACAGCGTTCTGTGCGCCTTTGGCATCTAGTCATGCCGGCCACATGACCACAGAGACATCCTCGGACAAGCGCTGGCTCTTTGGCTTTGAAACGGAGATGAGCACTGGCCCCTAGAGTCGGAAACGAGTAGCACGCATGTGCGGGGGAACCTTTACCTTTTTTTAACATATCTTATCTTTCTGGTTTCAGCTCTCAGAACGGATCCAGAAGCTTCCCATCTCTCTCCCGCTGATGATGCAACACTTGTTGTGTTGCTTGGAGCAAGACCATGGGCTGGAGCTGGTTGCTATCACTGTGGTCACTCTCTGGGCCAGCAGAGATGGTACATTGGAAGGGACTGTTGCCTATGAACATTCAGCAGCATCATTGGCTCTGGGCTGTGGGTGGCAATGGCCATAAATAAGACCTTGGCGGGGCCCTTAGTGCTCTCTGAGCTTGGTTGGTTTCATGCAGACGTTTCATTACCCAGACTAGGTAACGTCACCAGTGCTAGTCAATGTTGATGATGTTGAACGCTGATGGGGGTTACTGAGTTTGGATAATGAAACGTCTGCAAGAAAACAAGCAAGCTCAGAGAGCACCAAGTACCCCACATTTCAAACCTCGGCTATGAATATTCCACCTTTGATGGATGGGAAAGAGGGAAGCCACTGGAGGTGATACATTCTTCCAGGCATATTGTGGAAGAACATTTATTTTGAACTTGACACCTGAAGATCTAGTTTCAAGGCCTCTTAACAGAGGAAGTGACTTTGATCTAGAGAAGGGAAAGCCTGGGAAAATTGGGAAAAACTGTTCGCCCCTCCCTTTTCCCCCTTGTTTCCCAAGGCCATTTTCCAGGCCTTCCCATCTCTATTTTGGTCCAGCCATTCTCTTTCGGTCCAAAGCTGTGATGAATTTAAAATTAGGGGAGAGCTTCAGCTCATCTTCCTTAAATGACAGAAGAAAGATGTTTAGATATAGTTAAGGTCATGCTTTGATGCAGAAAGGGACGCGGTGGCTCAGTGGGTTAGGATGCTGAGCTTGTCGATCAGAAGTTTGGCGGGTCGAATCCCAAGTGCCGTGTAACAGAGTGAGTGCCTGTTACTCATCCCAGCTTCTGCCAACCTAGCAGTTCGAAAGCACGTAAAAAATGCAAGTAGAAAAATAGGGACCACTACGGTGGGAAGGTAACAGCGCTCCGTGCGCTTTTGGTGTCTAGTCATGCCGGCCACATGACCACAGAGACGTCCTCGGACAAACGCTGGCTCTTCGGCTTTGAAACGGAGATGAGCACCGGCCCCTAGAGTTGGAAACGACTAGCACGTATGTGCGGGGGAACCTTTACCTTTACCTTTAGCTTAATGCAGAATATCTAGCAGGCTCTAAGCTGCTCCATTGAAAGGCCGTTCTGCCTTTGATCCCTGCAGGACTAATGGAAGGAGATCTCTATTCTGTCCTCAGTATGTGGAAGGAATTAAGTGAGACCACCATAACCTTGGACAAAGCCATTAATGCTGGAAGACACGTTGGCAGCTTCCCCACTGCTCTCTTCTTTGACCTGCTGCGGAGCCTGAGGGGGTAAGGGACTCACTTTTGGGTTTCTGGCTGAACAAAGACAATTCTCCCTTGTAGGGTGTGAGTTGCTGTATGCCGTAGATGGCAAAATGGGGTCTTCGCATGTGTGATGCCAAGTGCTCCTAAAACATAGAAGTGGGAATTTAGGTTAGGGGTGCTGTCAGGGGCCTGCAAAAATGTGAACATCCACCAGGTGGCAGAAGAGAAACATGGAGAATCCTGACCGCTGCCCCTGTTTTGCAATTCAACTTTGGGAGCCCTAGATAAAAGTTTTCCATTGATTTTGCTGGCTGACTTTGGGCCCAATTCTTGCCTCTCAATCTAGTGTATGTCATATGGAGAGCACACTCTCCAGGGTCTGTAGAGCCATGTTTCTCAATCTTAGCAACTGCCTGGGGAATTCTGGGAGATGAAGTCCACACATCTTTAAAGTTGCCATGGTTGAAAAATACTGATCAAGATAGGAAGATGATACCACTCTAATGGCAGAAAGTGAAGAGGAACTAAAGAACCTCTTGTTGAGAGTGAAGGAGGAGAGTGCAAAAGTTGGGCTGAAACTAAACATTAAGAAAACCAAGATCATGGCATCCGGCCCTCTCAATTCCTGGCAAATAGATGGGGAAGAAATGGAGGTAGTGACAGATTTTATTTTCCTGGGCTCCAAGATCACCGCAGATGGGGACTGCAGCCAAGAAACTAAAAGACACTCCTGGGGAGGAAAGCCATGGCAAACCTAGACAGCACACTAAAAAGCAGAGACATCACCCTGCTAACAAAAGTACATATAGTCAAGGCTATGGTCTTCCCAGTTGCAATGTATGGCAGTGAAAGTTGGATCATAAGAAAGGCTGAGCACCAAAGAATTGAAGCCTTTGAACTATGGTGCTGGAGAAGACTCCTGTGAGTCTCTTGGACTGCAAGGCGATCAAACCGGTCAGTCCTAGAAGAGATCAACCCTGACTGCTCTTTAGAAGGTCAGATCCTGAAGTTGAAACTCAAATACTTTGGTCACCTAATGAGAAGGAAGGACTCACTGGAGAAGAGCCTAATGCTGGGAAAGATTGAGGGCAAGAGAAGAAGGGGACGACAGAGAATGAGATGGCTGGATGGAGTCACTGAAGCAGTAGGCATGAGCTTAAATGGACTCCAGAAGATGGTAGAGGACAGGAAGGCCTGGAGGAACATTGTCCATGGGATTGCGATGGGTCGGATATGACTTTGCAACTAACAACAACAACAACAACGTGCAGCAGAGTACAGATATATATGTAACTAGGAAATTGGATCCATCTCTCTGCTATTTCTCCATAGTCTTCTTGGGGCATGCGGTTCCCCGTCAGAGCTTCCGGGTTCTCGGCTGCAACTCTGTGGTACCCCCTTGAGAATGGCAGTAGAACGGCGCTACTTGAAAAAACCAGGACTGGAGCATACAGCTCATGTGTTCTTGGCAGGTAAATTCCTTCAACTTTTTTTCCTTAATATTTGGTGGTGTTTAAATAAAAGGTGGGTCACCAAGTGAGATATCTGTTTTTCATGGGAATTCAAACAATGTGATATTTTAGTGCAAATTGTAAATTGATACCTGGTTGTGTTTAATGCAGCCCAACATTTGAGGCGGGGGCATGTGCCAATAGAGCTAACACGTGCATAAGTTGCAGTTAGGGTCTTTGACACTGCAAATCAACTGTGCCAAAAGGAATAACAGAATAACAGAGTTGGAAGGGACCTTGGAGGTCTTCTAGTCCAACCCCCTGCTCAAGCAGGAAACCCTATGCCATATCGGACAAATGGTTGTCCAATCTTAGAAACCTCCATTATTGGAATACCCACAACTTCTGGAGGCAATTTGTTCCATTGGTTAATTGTTCTAACTGTCAGGAAATTTCTTTTTAGTTCTTAGGTTGCTTCTCTCCTTGATTAGTTTCCATCCATTTTTCTTGTCCTGCCTTCAGATGCTTTGGAGAGAAGGAAGAGTCTGTCAGAAGAGAACAGTAGAGGTTTTAAAAAGAATAGCCTCGTTATTACATTAGGACAAAAGTTTAATGTAATTGAAACACATAAACATGGTCATCGCAGTGCCAAAGCTATGCTAAAGATATTAAAATGCCTGAATATATGATAGAATTTTTATTGCTTATGACTCCCTGGCAATTAGGGTCATAAGTTATGACAGTTGTAAAATGGGTCATCTTTGATCTGATTTTACGAACTTTTCTGCGATAGTCATTAAATGAACTCTGTGGTCATTAAGCTAACCTATTGTAAGTCTAGGATTACCTGTATTTTGCTTTTTCTAATAACTCTCCGACCCAGTTAACAATCAGTGTAAATTAAAAGTATATTCTTTTTATCCTTTTCTGTGGTACTTCATTAAATATACATATAAAATTTATGTTTATCATTTTTTATTGTCCATTTCCATTGAGCTGCAACCAGTTTCCACATTTTCCATAGAAATATCACTTTGGATAATGCAAGTTAGAATAATGAGATCATTTGGCGAGACTCATTAACTGTACTTATCGAGACCTATCTGTACTTGCGTTCAATTGTGCCATGATTGAACAGATCATTGTAGCACCCTAGCCAACCTCTAGACCAGGGCTTTTCAACCAGTGGTACGGGTACCACCTGTGGTTCATTGGTACCAGGCAGGTGGTACGTGACCATCCTAGAAAAGTGGTAGCGGGGGAGGGGAATGAGCTGAATTGGTGGCAGCACCGCACAAGCCTGAGCGAGAGACGGCTGGAGCTGCAGGGCTGTCAGGGCTCAGCGGAAGCGCCAGGATCAGTGCCAGGCTCCAGCCGAAGCTTGATGCTGATCCTGGCGCTTCTGCTGAGCCCAGAAGAAGCGCCGATCAGCTGGAACGTTGCAGGATCTCCAGGGTCTCGTGATTTACTTTCAGATGCTTGGCAACTGATTCAAACAACCCCTACCCCACCCCCTCTGCCAATCCTCAACAGAAATGCTCACAACAGTGAAAACCTCGGACAGGAGGAAGAGCGCCGCCGGGCGGGCAGGCAGGTGTCTTGCTCGGCTGTGGCTTGGGGGGCACTTTTTTCAGTGCCATTGTAACTTCCAACAGTCACTAAGCAAACTGTTGTAAGTCGAGGACTACCTGTACTTCATCACTTTTCCCCCTTTTTTTGGTCATCAAGTTTTTGACACCTTGCTAGGCGACTGGTGGTACTCGGATGTTGCCATATCCTAAAAGTGGTACAATGGGTGAAAAAGCTGAAAAGCAGTATTTTTCATAGTAGGAGACGGTGTTTAAATTCAACCTGTTGGGGGCAGTAATGTGCAGTTACCTAATATTTTCTCCTCTGTAGCTCATTGGTGGAAACTTTCAGATCCAGATGGCTCCCGGACTTTCCAGAAATCTGAGGCAGAGGCATTAACTGCCCTGCCATACCACTTGGTAAGTGACTCAAATGCTTCTAAGCAACAGCTGAGAGAAGATGAACTCTTAAGCCTGAATAAAAACAGCTCCTTGGAGACTTAACTTCCTAGACCTCATGGTTATAGAGAAAAATGAGCAAAAAAAAAAGAGAAATTCTGTATATATAAGGAATTGGAAGTGCATCTTTCAGGGAAAATTTTCCATTTTAAAATGGTTTCTTTTACGTACAGAGTTCTTTACCTTTTTCTTCTATTCAGTCATGTCTGATTCTTAAAGAGACTCCCTTGCAAGTCCCTGCAGTTTTCTTGGCAAGGATTTTTGGAAGTGTTTTGCCATTGCTTCTTTCCTAGGGTTGAGAGAAAATGACTGCCTCAAGATCATTCCGTTGGCTTTGTGCCCAAAGCAGGACTAGAACTCACAATCTCCCGGTTCCTTTCCTGACCGGGGAATTCTGGGAGTTGAAGTCTACAAATTTCAAAGTTGAGGAAAACGGAGTGGCCTTCTTGAATTATAATTCTTCTTCTGCAGGTCCAAAGTGGGGATTTGGACATTCTGGCTTCTTTCCTGACTGATTTAAAGGTTATCAGCACTCATCTTCATCTCGGCCTCCTCCGTAGCCTCTCTGAAGCCTATGCACTCTATGGTGAGCCATTGTGGGATTGAAAGTAGGGGGTCTCTCTCTCTCCCCCCACCCCACCCCCCAACTAATTGGGGAATCACAGACCTGGAAAAGGGCTGCAACTTTTTAGCTGGGATGGAAAAATTGCAGGCTACATTTAGGGCAGGGATGTCCAATCTTGGCCACTTTAAGACCTGGGGACTTCAACTCCCAGAATTCCCCATGTCGGCTGTGGAATTCTGGGAGTTGAAGTCCACAGGTCTTAAAGTTGTCACGGTTGGACATCTCTGGTTTGGGGGTTGGGGGCCCGTTCTGTAGAAATACAAGTATCCTAAAAGCGACTGAAAATATGAATCTGTCCATTGTCTTCTGTAGCAACAGCTGCTGGCTCAGAGCCCAGCGAGGTGGTCAACTTGTTCGCTGATTTTTTGCAAAGAAACTTTGGGCTGCTTTCCCAGAATCCTCTACTGCTCCTGCAACAGGCAGCAAATGAGCCCAGTTCCTCAGGCCTCTGCTCACAAGCCCAGGTGGCGCTCCAGAAATGTGGGAGGCCTTTCCTGAAATGGATTAACAAGCCAGAGAGGGCCCAGCAAACCAAGAGGTAATTCTACAATGGAGGCATGAGGGCCTTTCCTTCTCATGCATCTCACAATGTTATTGTTACGCCCCCCCCTTTTTTTTATCTGCACAATGAGTCATGGCGAATGGACGTCTTTTCTTGTTGGTTTGAAACAGAATAACTGCGTAACTGCAGTTCTAATTGCATAATTGCTGCAGGCACAATTCAATCAGAATAGAATTGGAAGGGATTTTGGAGGTCTTCTAATTTGATCAAGCAGGAGACACTGCATCATTTCAAGCAAATGGCTGTCCAGTCTCTTTTGGAGAGCTAACATGTTTTGCTGTTTATCCAAGTAGCTTCTTCATCTTATCAGATTGGTTATTTACATCCCAATGACTCTCTGAGGCCTTTGAACTGTGGTGCTGGAGAAGACTCCTGCGAGTCCCTTGGACTGCCAGGCGATCAAACCGGTCAGTCCTAGAGGAGATCAACCCTGACTGCTCTTTAGAAGGCCAGATCCTAAAGCTAAAACTCAAATACTTTGGCCACCTAATGAGAAGGAAGGACTCACTGGAGAAGAGCCTAACGCTGGGAAAGATGGAGGGCAAGAGAAGAAGGGGACGACAGAGAATGAGGTGGCTGGATGGAGTCACTGAAGCAGTAGGCGTGAGCTTAAATGGACTCCAGAAGATGGTAGAGGACAGGAAGGCCCGGAGGAACGTTGTCCATAGGGTTGCGATGGGTCGGACACGACTTTGCAGCTAACAACAACGACTCTGCCTGCTCACCTAGCAAGCTTATCCACATTAGGTGAGAAATTAAACCACCCCAGAGGGCATATACGGGGTCCCATTAACCAACTTGGTCAGACTGAATCCAAGACACTTTTTCCAAAGGCAACTGGACTGTTTTTTTCCCCGAAGAAGAGGAAAACGTTTTGCTTCTCATCCGAGAAGCTTCATCCGGTTCTCATCCGAGAAGCTTCAGAATCAGTGAAGCTTCTCGGATGAGAAGTAAAATGTCTTCTTCCTCCTCAGGGGAAAACAAAAACAAAACAACAATTCGGCTGCCTTTTGAAAAAGCACCTTGGAGACAGCTGTGGCCTGGATGACTGAGAATCTCCACAGACATTTGCTCAGACTGAAGAAGCAGCTGTTTGGATAAACGGCAAACGTTTTCATACCCCGAAAGACAAAGTAAGTCCCGTTGCCATGACTCACCTGGGTGACTTGAGAATCTTCATCGACCTTTTTTCTTTTCTTTTACAGTCTTGTTTTGAACCTTCCTTCCACTCCTTCTTCTGTTTCTCTTGCTCCTTCGGGAAAACTGGCCATCGTGGGTACTGTGGAAGGGACGTTGCACCTGGTGGACATGAAGACCGGACAGGTAAAAGTGATCTGATTTCTCAGCTTGGGAAGCATTCACGTTCTGCTTATCAGAAAGTCTGCTTATCAGAAAGTCTTATCAAATATCGAAGACCAGTTGTAAAAAAATTTTTTTTCCTTCAGCGTACGTTTATAACTTTGAGCAGTCGTGGAACAAATGGTTGTAACTTGAGGACTATCAGTATTATGAAAACAATATCATGAAGTGATCTTTATGTCGTTTCAAGAAATTACCATTGGTAACCCGGAGATGCTTTTTTCACGAGGCAACTGGCCTTTCTTGTTTTTCTTTGAAGACGTTTTGCTTCTCATCCAAGAAGCTTCTTCGACTCTGACCGGATGGTGGGGAACGGGAAGGTTTATATTCCTCACAGACAGCTGGTCATTTGCATTCTTTTAGAGAGTCCTTGAGGCCACTTGGAGGTTTATCTGTGTCCTCAGGGTCACCCGAGTGGTGCAAATGTGTGCGGAGCAGAAAACATCCTGCAGCCAAGAAGGCTCCACACACATTTGCACTACTCAGGTGACCCTGAAGATTTAATGACCTGTGCATTCAATTAGTGAATGCATTGGGTAAAGCGGGGAAGGATTACGTTCACTTAACGTGATTCAGTTAACAAATCCGTGGGTTAAGAATGTAATTGGCTGGCTCGATTACATCCGTAACTCGAGGATTACCTGTATATTACTTTCAGCGATAAGAAAAAGGATCTCAGAGTGAGTGCCACCCCAGAACAAAGAAGAAAAACTGCGAAAAGCATCCTTTTGACCTTTGAAATTAAAGCCTTTTGTCGGCTTGCTGCTTCATAGCCCTGTGCCTAAATCCACACAAGCACAAAATGCTTGCATCAGACGAGGATGGTTGGCGAAGGAAATGGTTGGATCTGATTTCTGTCTGCAAATTCTCTTTCTCATGATTTAGGAGCAGAAATCCTTGTTGACCTCCTGTGACGGAATCTCGGCCTGCGTATTCTTGTCTGAAACAACCGTTTGTCTTGGGGCCTTCAATGGACGCTTTGAAATTTGGAGCCTGAGAGAAGGATGCAGGTAAATCCGAAATGGGGGAAAACAAAATTATCTTGAATATAGATAGTCCTGGAATTACGACTGCAACTGGGATTAGAATGTTGATGCGGCAACATTTTGATCACGTGATCATGGGAACAATGCTATAGTCTGAAGTGTAAGGGCCAGTCCTAAGTCGGGTTTTTCAGGGCCGTTGTAACTTTGAATGGTCACTAAATGAATGGTTGTAAGTGGAGACTATCTGAAATAGAGGTTAACCACAGCTGGAGATGATATGATAGCAGTGTTCCAATATCTGAGGAGCTGCCACTAAGAAGAGGGGGTCATCCTATTATCCAAAGCACCTGAAGGCAGGATAAGAAGCATCGGATGGAAACTAAAGAAAGAGAGAAGAATTAAGAAGACATTTCCTGACAGTTAGAACAATTAATCAGTGGAATGACTTGCCTCCAGAAGTTGTGAATGCTCCAACACTAGAAGTTTTTAAGAAGAGATTGGACAACCATTTCTCTGAAATGGTATAGGGCTTACTGCATGAGCAAGGGGTTGGACTAGAAGACCTCCAAGATCCCTTCCAACTCTTGTTAGTTTGAAAAAAAAAGGAAACGTAGCTGCCACCCCTGGAATTATGAGGCTGGAGGGTGTTGACCGTCTGTATTTGTAAAATTTAAAGTAGGGCTACAGTTTAAATCCTTGGGGTGGGCAATGTGATGGTCTGTAGATCCTGGTTCCTCTTTATCAGCACCTTTGGATTTCCCTCCAACCACAAATGTAAAGATCAGGACATAACTTCTGTCTAGTTTGAGACAGGAAATGTAAAAAAATAAAAGTCCAATTTACAGAGCCAAACGATTTAAAAAGTGGGGGCAGACTTGGCTGTTCAGTCTTTACTTTTCTTGCACTAACGGCTCATTTTTTTTCTTCTAATACCCTTCTTTGAAGCTTAATACTCCTACCACTGTGGAGGAGTGTATTGTAAAAATGTCAGAGCTTACTGACATGACAAATTTAACTTGTTTGATTAGAAGAAAAAAAATGAGAAAAACGTATTTGAAAGACTGGAAAGCTGATAGGGAGCTGTTGCTGAAAGAATGTAAAAAACAAATATGTTACGATGATTTATGATTTGGGTGACCCGCAAAAGATGCAGATTAAGTGAGGCATGGAAGTGATTTATCAAATATCTAGGAAAAGATTCCAGATTATTTCAAGGTAAAATATTTCAAGAAAAGATTGGACAGCCATTTGTTGTTCTGCTAAGAGGGATGGTAGATAACGAACTGTTTACACAGCGGGTTGGAACTCACTGTATTTCATATCTTTTTTTTTTCTTTCTGTTGTTTCTTTGCTTTCCTTCGCCTTGTTTAAATTTGTCGATTGCCTGACGTAAAACCCGTAATGAATGTATAGAATCAAGATCACGTGAAGTACTAATACCACTTTACAATGCCTTGGTAAGGCCACACCTGGAATACTGCATCCAGTTTTGGTCACCACGATGTAAAAAAGAGACTCTAGAAAGAGTACAGAGAAGAGCAACAAAGATGATTGGGGGACTGGAGGCTAAAACATATAGGGAACGGTTGCTGGAATTGGGTATGTGTAGTTTTAACGAAGAGAAGAGTGAGGGGTGACATGATAGCCGTGTTCCAATATCTCAGGGGCTGCCACAAAGAAGAGGGAGTCAAGCTATTCTCCAAAGCACCTGAAAGCAGGACAAGAAGCAACGGATGGAAACTAGTCAAGGAGAGAAGCAACCTAGAACTAAGGAGAAACTTCCTGACAGTTAGAACAATTAATCAGTGGAACAACCTGCCTCCAGAGGTGGTGAATGCTCCAACACTGGAGGTTTTTAAGAAGAGACTGGACAGCCATTTGCCTGAAATGGTATAAGGTTTCCTGCCTGAGCAGGGGGTTGGACTAGATGACCTCCAAGGTCCCTTCCAACTTTCTTCTTCTTCTTCTTCTTCTTCTTCTTCTTCTTCTTCTTCTTCTTCTTATTATTATTATTATTATTATTATTATTATTATTATTATTATTATTATTATTATTATTATTATTATTATTATTATTATTATTACATTTTAAAAAAAGAGTTAGTGATCCTGCATTAATTCAGATCACATCTAAGTGCTACTTCAGGCTTCCTGTTTCTTTATTGTTTTAGGAATCTGAGCAAGGATGGTCACAAGGCCCAAATTACAGACTGCTGCATCAATTCAGATTGTAAGCTATTCGCTTCAGTATCACTGGATGGCACTCTTAAGGTATTCTTGACTGGGTTTACGGGAGGGGGATACAGACCTGGCTGGCTGAGGAATTCTGGGAGTTGAAGCCTACACACCTTCAAGTTGTCGAGAAACACTGGTTTAAGAGCCTCATTGTCTGGGAGGGGCCCTCAACATTTCAGATTTTTAAGTTTATTTGTTACCGTTTTTTTTATAATGTTGTATATGGAAGTGTGTATAAATTAAGCAAGGGGGCGCAGTGGCTCAGTGGGTTAGGACGCTGAGTTTGTCGATCAGAAGGTCGGCAGTTTGGCGTGTCGAATCCCGAGTGCCGCGTAGCAGAGTGAGCGCCTGTTACTCGTCCCAGCTTCTGCCAACCTAGCAGTTCGAAAGCACGTAAAAATACAAGTAGAAAAATAGGGACCACTACGGTGGGAAGGTAACAGCGTTCCGTGCGGAGACGTCCTCGGACAAGGGCTGGCTCTTCGGCTTTGAAACGGAGATGAGCACCGGCCCCTAGAGTCAGAAACGACTAGCACGCATGTGCGGGGGAACCTTTACCTTTACCTATAATTTAAGCTTTCCTCTTTGGCTCACACAAACTCATTAGTATGCTTTGTTTCTGCATGTATTTGCCCCTTTTGTTCAAACCACCCCTTATAATGCATCTCAGTGGCGTCAACCACCCTGTTCCACCCCATATAATGCATCTTGGTGGCATTTTAAGCAGGTTAAAGTTCAGTTATTGCCCTGTTTTCTCTGTCAGCAGTTGCCAAATAGAACCATTATAGTTTCTCATACTGCAGGGACTAAGTCTAAATTCAGCATTAGGGGAATAATTGCAGCAATTGTAAAGCATTTACAAACCCTCCCCCCAATTTCTCACTATTTTTTTTTTTAAAAATCTCAGCTCTGGGAAGCTGCCCAAGGACATGTGATCCACCAGTGGGACTTCCCATGCCCTTTGAACTGTGTGACCTTTCACCCAATGGGTCAGTTGGTGGCTACCGGTGGATGGGACAGATCAGTCACCGTCTTGGATGCTAATGGAATAAGTAAGATCTCGGTAAGGTTGAGAGGGACCTGGTGTATATCTGGGAGATGCATGATTGATGAAGACCTACCAATCCATGGAACTTGCTCTGGGGGTTTTGAGGAAGCAGACAGTTGTTTTTGACACCCGTTGTCTCTTATAGGTCATGAAGGACCATGATGCCTCCATCCATTCCATTTCCTTCTCTTCCACTGGGAAAGTTTTGGCAGCGGGTACTTTGGCTGGCTCCATCACCCTCTGGTCGTGGCAGGAGGCCATCATCCTGGGTTCATTCAAGGCTCACTCTGGATGTATCTCTGCGGCTCAGTTCCTTTCCGACGAAAAACTTCTTACAGCAGGAGAAGACTGCAAGGTGCAGCTTGGACCAGGCTGAATGATGTTAAAGGCTCAACCCTGAATGATGTTAAAAGCTCAACCCTGACAAGACTGAGTGGCTGTGCATTCCGGCATCCCGGGACATTCAAAATATTCCACCTCTTTCTATGGGGGGTGAGTTTTTACCCCCCGTGGATAGGGCTCGCAACTTGGGAGTCCTCCTAGATTCACGGCTTACTCTGGAAGACCATATAGTAGCCGTGACTAGGGGGGCTTTTGCCCAGGTTCGCCTGGTGCGCCAGTTGCGGCCCTATCTGGACCGGGATGACCTGTGTACGGTCACTCATGCGCTCGTGACCTCTCGGCTGGACTACTGCAATGCTCTTTACATGGGGCTTCCCTTGAAGACCACTCGGAGGCTCCAACTGGTACAGAATGCGGCCGCGAGAGTTGTCTTGGGAGTTTCCCGGTACTCCCATGTTACACCTTTGCTCCGCGAGCTGCATTGGTTACCAGTTGTCTTCCAGGTGAGATTCAAGGTTCTGGTAATGGTCTTTAAGTCCCTACATGGCATGGGTCCGGAGTACCTCGGGGACCACCTGCTGCCGGCGTCAACTTCCCTCCGCCCTGTGCATTCCCACAGAGAGGGCCTCCTCAGGGTGCCTCCGGTCAGAGAATGTCGGCTGGTGGCCCCCAGGGGGAGGGCCTTCTCTGTGGGTGCCCCGGATTTATGGAACCAGCTGCCGGTTGAGCTCCGGACGGCACCGGACCTTCGCTCCTTCCGACGCGGTCTGAAGACCCATTTATTTGAACAAGCTGGCCTGGCCTGATGGGGGATGTTAGGGTTTTTAATGGGTTTTTATATTGTTACTGTTTTACCTGGGCGATTATTTAATTCTCTTTTAATTTTTGTATTTTCTATTTATATGTACCCTGTTCACCGCCCTGAATCCTTCGGGAGAAGGGCGGTATACAAATTTAATAAATGAAAATGAAATGAAATGATGGGAGGGATACAAGGACCCCACATGGGCTGATGAGTTTGTTTGAGTCCTCAACTTACATCAGTTCGCTTAGCGGCCTTTCAAAGTTACAACAGCACTGAAAATGGTGACTTATGATAGTTTTTCACAGTTAACGACCTTTGCAGCATCCCCATGATGATGTGATCAAAAGTCGGATGCTTGGCAACTGACTCACTGGCTGTGTCCCAAGGTCACGTGATCACCTTTTGCGACCTTCTGATAAACAAAAGTCAAATGGGAAAACCGGATTCACTTAACCAGCCTGGTTGCTAACTTACCAACTGCAGTGATTCACTTAACAACTGTGGCAAGAAAGGTCGCAAAATGGGACAAAACCTGATTAGCAAATGTTTCACTTAACCAGAGAAATTTTGGCCTCAATTGTGGCTGTACACTGAGGACTAACCTTATTAGAAAATTCTATTGCACTTATAATGTATCTGTCATAATTTCAATTTCTGCCAGTACATTGATGAATTTACAGGAGTCTACACTAGATTATTGCTGATTAGGAACCACACAGAATTCAACACATATATTTATTAATTAATTAATTAATTAATTAATTAATTAATTAATTAATTACATTAACATATAAATTTATACACACACACACACACACACACACACACACACACATATATATATATATATATATATGTCAAATGTTAACTATTTAGATTACCTTGCTAGGCCCCAAACATGGGGCAAATCTTTATTTCCTGTTTTCAGCCTTATCTCAAAGGCCATCGAACAGGCTGTAGTCACACCGGACAGTTCATATATTTGTGTAAATTACTAACAAAGAATTAAGGGAGACTAAGATGCATTTCTGACTCTTTAGTCTTCATCAGTCAGTCATACCCTTCTGAGATTCGAACCTGGGCTGATTGCATATTAGGCAGTATTTTTACCTCTTGAGCCACAGGATCTCTCTCGCTCTCTGTTAGCTTTCTGCAAGGGAAGATATGAGTCAAATGTTAACTATTTAGATTACCTTGCTAGGCCCCAAACATGGGGCAAATCTTTATTTCCTGTTTTCAGCCTTATCTCAAAGGCCATCGAACAGGCTGTAGTCACACCGGACAGTTCATATATTTGTGTAAATTACTAACAAAGAATTAAGGGAGACTAAGATGCATTTCTGACTCTTTAGTCTTCATCAGTCAGTCATACCCTTCTGAGATTCGAACCTGGGCTGATTGCATATTAGGCAGTATTTTTATCTCTTGAGCCACAGGATCTCTCTCGCTCTCTGTTAGCTTTCTGCAAGGGAAGATATGAGTCAAATGTTAACTATTTAGTTAACTAATACTGCCTAATATGCAATCAGCCCAGGTTCGAATCTCAGAAGGGTATGACTGACTGATGAAGACTAAAGAGTCAGAAATGCATCTTAGTCTCCCTTAATTCTTTGTTAGTAATTTACACACACACACACACACACACACACACATATGTGTGTGTGTGTGTGTGTGTGTGTGTGTGTGTGTTAAAAAAATATATAAATAATTACAAATAGTTTGTCATGAGAAAACCTCAATAAAAGTAAGACATACAAACAGAGGCCCAAACACCTCACCCCACATTGTCTATGGGAAGGAGTGAGAAGATTTAGACTGGGTGGGGATTCTGAGTGACCCCCCCAAGAGCCCAGCTTTGGGAAAAATTGGTTTCTAATTCACATTTTTCCAACTCAAGAAACAGTCTACAACATGCAGCATAGCTCACTAGGATGAAAAACTCTTGCTTTTGTTGTCGTTTTCTAATCCATTTATCTAGCTGGAGATCCACTTTGATTATTAAAGAAAGACATGGCCATTAATATGAAATCCTGCACAGTCTGCATTGGTGTTTAGCCACAAATAGGACAAACCATTGAAGTAGGATTGTGTATGCGGTCTTTTGTTTTAATGAAATTATATTGAGATTTTTGGCACCTTATTTTTTTTATTTGCAGGTTGATTCTCTTCCCTCCCCCTCCCCCCAATGAATTATATAAATATTGGTAAATCCCCATGTGTATGCCTATGTGTGTTGCCTAATTGATCGTTGTATCCTGATGCACAGGTCCAGATTTGCAAAGGCCACTTGGGGCAACTTTGGACCAGTTTAGGATCGAGAGCCCTTTCCCCGGCCCTGTGCATGGCCTCAAACCTTGATGGAAGCCGATTGGCTGTGGGACACCATTCAGATGGCATCTGGATCTACAGCCAACCTTGGCGTAAGACAGTTATGGTTGGAAGTTTGGTGATGCAGTTTGGTTCCTTTATTTATTATGAGGAACTATGGCAGAACTTTCCTCCCTCCCTCCTCTCTTTCTTTCTTTCTTTCTTTCTTTCTTTCTTTCTTTCTTTCTTTCTTTCTTTCTTTCTTTCTTCCTTTCCTTCTTTCTTTCTTTCTTTCTTTCTTTCTTTCTTTCTTTCTTTCTTTCTTTCTTTCTTTCTTTCTTTCTTTCTTTCTTTCTTTCTTTCTTTCTTTCTTTCTTTCTTTCTTTCTTTCTTTCTTTCGCCTGCCTGCTAGCTGTTGTGAGCTGTGTGTTATCTCTCCATGCTGTGATGGTGTTTACTGAGTGTCTTTATGATTCGCTCGCCTGTTAAAAGTACCAGATCTCTAATCAGTCGTGTGTGTACTTTTATAAAGGGGGAAAAAATAAATAAATTAGGAAAGACTGCATAGTCTGCAATCTCCATGTGGCAGATTGAGTCTAAATTGGCCTCGAGTCTGAAAAGCATTATTAGAGTGTGAAACCTTAGGTATCTTTTTCATCCATGCGTATTCCCTTCTTCTTGTAGGCTTTCAGACGAGCCGGATTCATTTACAAGGAAGCGAGGTGGCTGTTTGTAGCCTGGCCTGGTTACACCATGTATTTTTGGTGGTGGGCCTCGGCAATGGGTCCCTTTGTGTCTGGAAGACTTTTGAGAGTAGCTCTGACTGCTGCCGCCAGTTCAAGGCTCATGAGAAAGCTGTGATGGGCCTGGCGGTGTCTGAAAAACTGGTGGCTTCTGCCTCAGGTGAGTCCCGCGGGGGGGGGGAGGAGGGGAGGGGGGATTGCTTTGCCCAGTCAGGCTTCTTTGAAGATCTCAAGAACCAGAAACAATTGAGCAAAGAAAACAAGGCTCTCCTGGGAGGATTCAGTGAGATTGAATCATGGTGGCCCCGTGGTTAGAATGCTGCGTTGCAAGCTACCTCTGCTGACTGCCGGCTGCCAGCAGTTCGGCAGTTCGATTCTGACCTGGCTCAAGGCTGACTCAGCCTTCCATCCTTCCGAGGTTGATAAAATGAGGACCCAGGTTGTTGGGGGCGGCAACGTGCCGACTCTATAAACCACTTAGAGAGGGTTGTAAAGCACCGTGAAGCGGTATATAAGCCTAAATGCCATTGCTATTGCAGGTAGCAATATCTGCCTAATATTGTCTAGGCTTGATAACTGTTCTGAACCAGCCAACTACCGGCCTTGTAATAAGGCAAACCCCTGTTCAAGTAGTAGAGACTGGAGAGCGTCTGAGGCTGCAAAGCGTCTGCCAAGTTTAATTCACAAGCAAAACAACAGAACAAGAAACACAAGAACTTGAATCCTCAAGCGGAAGGGTTGCTTTCAGCAACCAGCCCCTCCCCAAACACTCCTTTTATTTAGAGTTCAGGGCGTGGTCTCCCTGTGCCTCCTCCCGAGGAGTCCCACAGCCTTTCTTTGTTTGTTCCTGCTCGACTGCCTCCTGCGTCGGGCGTCCTTGAACAGGGCCAGCTGTGGGTCATCATCCTCCGCACTATCGGGCTCACGCAGCTGAGAAGAGGGCCCCGGCTGGGAGCTCTGCCAAGCCTGCAAGCCATCATCAGCCGGTTCGTCTTCCACACCCTCCTCCTCCCCCTCATCTGAGTCATCCGATACATCCGAGCCGGCTGCCGGGCCCACAGGCTGGCCCTGAGTCACAACAATAACTTAAGTATGGTCCGGCTTGGTTAGAACCTGGATGTTAGGCCACAAGTAGTTCTCAACTTATAACCGTTCCTTTAATGAATATTCAAAATTAACAACGGAAGTGAAAAAAAAAGTGATTTATGGCCATTTTGCACATTTACAGCCATTGCAGCATCCCCGTGGTCACGGGATCAAAATTCAGACGTTTGGCACAACTGACTCACATTTATGACAGTGTCCTGGGATCATGTAGTCACCTTTTGACAAACAGATCCAATGGGGAAACCAGATTCCCTTAAACCACCCTGTTACCAGCTTAACAACTGCAGCGATTCACTTAACAACTGTGGCAAGAATGGTCGTAAAATGGGGCAAAACACACTTAGCAACGCTCTTGCTTAAGCGACAGAAATTTGGGGTCGAATCCCAGGTTTTCAGCCCAGTCTGAGAAGCCAAAATCTATGCCACGGATGGCAAATCACTTCCCTCAGTCTAGCATTGATGATGCTAACCTACTTTGGGTAATGAAGCAAGAAATGCAAGAAAACAGCCAAGCTTTGAGAGCATAGCGGATCTCTCCGCCTCCACTTGGTTCCCAGGGAAACTCTAGGACAGGGGTAGGCAACCTTGGCTCTTTTATGACTCATGGACTTCAACTCCCAGAATTCCTGAGTCAGCTGACTCAGGAACTCTGGGAGTTGAAGTCCATGAGTCATAAAAGAGCCGAGGTTGCCTACCCCTGCTCTAGGAAGTCACTTCGGAGCCGAACATGACTTGAAAGAGATTTTCCCTCGTCTTCTTTTGGTGAATACAGATATTTTCCCATTTACTTGCGTATTTGTGATAACAGGTGAAAGAACGAACCTGGCTCTATAGGTAACATAAACCCTGCTTTCTAGAGGTTTTACTGGAGAAGGGTATGGCTAAAATTATGTGGAGGGTGTGTTGTTTACGGGTGGGTTTATTTTTTGGCTTTGATGGCACCTGGATTACTCTTTTAAGATCCCAGCTTTGATGTTCCTGGCAGTCAGTTGGTTTGCTTGATCGTCTTAATTCTAGCGAGGCTCTTTTCAGGAGCAGAAATGAATTACGGAATCTGGAATGAAATGTTTGCAAAAGACGTCTCTGGGTGTGTTCAGAATGCTTAATTACCTCCCCCTTTACTTGTTGAGTTTTTGCAACCCAGATTTGCAATAAAGAGGCAGTGCTTGCAAGGACAATACCACTTGGGGAGAAAGGAGGAGAAGTTATTTATTTTATTTATTTTATTAGACTTATATACCGCCCTTCTCCCGTAGGACTCAGGGCGGTTCACAAGGTTTTTAAAAAACAATACAACAAGTTACAAAAACTAAAAACAATTAAAATGATTACACTAATCTTGAACTAAAAACCCCAATTACGATTAAAATACAATTAAAACCCCAGTTAATACACTCAGTCCAGGCCAGAAAGCTCAAAGAGCCAGGTTTTCAGGTCCCGGCAGAATGAACGAAGGTCAGGGGCAGTCCTAAGCCCTACGGGCAGCTGGTTCCAAAGGGGCAGGCGCACCCCCAGAGAAGGCCCTCCCCCTGGGTATTGTCCGCTGGCAATCTTTTACCGGCAGCACCCTGAGGAGACCCTCCCTGTGGGAGCGCACAGGACGAAGGGAGCTTGATGCCGGCAGCAGGTGTTCCCTCAGATATCCCGGACCCAAGCCATTTAGGGCTTTATAGGTCATCACCAGCACCTTGAATCTCACCCGGAGGGCAACCGGAAGCCAATGCAGCTCGCGGAGTAGAGGTGTTACATGGGAGTATTGGGAAACCCCCATCACAACCCGCGTGGCTGCATTCTGCACCAGCTGAAGCCTCCGAGTGGTCCTCAAGGGCAGCCCCATGTAGAGAGTTTATATTTAACCCCATATTTATATTTAAGGCTTCGTGGTATCCAAAGCAGAACATCCAGATTTAGTCACAGTTTTGTTCCATACAGGATTGACCTTGTGAACTCTATAAAGCTTCCTCCTTCCGTTACGTATTCAAGATGGACAGTGATTAATATTTATATGTTATGTATATGTAAGTGTGTAGGTCTGTACATATGTTGTATATAGTATGTTTAAATGTGTGTTATGTATGTGTACACTTTGAGAGCAAGCAACTAAATTTCATTTTTAATGTTTGCCATTGTGCCCATAGTAAAAAATGACAATAAAGGTTTATCTATCTATCTATCTATCTATCTATCTATCTATCTATCTATCTATCTGTCTGTCTGTCTGTCTGTCTGTCTGTCTGTCTGTCTGTCTGTCTGTCTGTTTGTCGGTCCGTCCATCCATCCATCCATCCATCCATCCATCCATCCATCCATCCATCCATCCATCCATCCATCCATCCATCCATCCATCCATCCATCTATCTATCTATCTATCTATCTATCTATCTATCTATCTATCTGGTTTAAAATCAATATCAATATCCAGATGGTTGTTGGGCTAGACTAGAGCAAGGCGATGTTGAAGGAATTCAGGTGGCCATGTTTTGTGAAACTACCAAAAGACATATATTGCTTTAACCTCGTTAAGTCTCAAACCTTTTGATTTCTCTTCACTTTTACTTTCATATATTCATATTCATATTCATATTCATAGATTTTCACGGGTATAGGTATGTAGGTCTTGGCGTATTCGGGTCTTTTCCCATATAGGATTGAGGGTGTCTTGGCGACGTTTTGACGAGGTCCCACTCATCATCTTCAGGCTGGTGTCTTTAGTTTCGCTCGCACAAGCACGAAACCGAAGACACCAGCCTGAAGATGATGAGTGGGACCTCACTGAAACGTCGCCAAGACACCCTCAATCCTACACGGGAAAAGAACCGAATATGCCAAGACCTACATACACACACACACACACATATATATACATACATATATACATATATACACACATACACATATATACATATATATATATACATATCTATACATATATACATACATACATATATACATATATAGATATAGATATAGATAGATGGGTAGATATAGATATATAGATACACACACACACACACACACATATATATCTTATGTCAATGCTGCAAACATTGACATGTTTTTGCACTGACAATGTAAGAGACAGCCTTTTGTTTAAACTGCTTCACTTTGAATCTTGGAGGGAGGGAATTTTCTAACAACTATTTTGAGACGATAAGAAGAGAAGATAAGAAGCCACATACAGAATGGGAGGAGAGACCTCATATGTGAAACTAATTGGATAACGTGATTTATGACGTGTAGATAAGGGCGGGGATTGTGTGTGTGTTACATGGGTTTGGGTGGAGGAGATTTCACATTCTGGCATCCCTCCATGAGTGCCGATGTTTCGTTTCATTACTAAGACTTTTTAGATCAATAATATGCCTGCAATTTGTTTGATTTGTCTCATTCATCGGAACCATGACATCTTTTTCCAGAGGATTTCACCGTTGGGCTGTGGCTTTCAGAGACCCTGAGACCAGGCCCTGCTTTGGACGCCGGCATCTCGCCACTCTCCATCCTCCGTGGTCACACTTCTGGGGTGACCTGTTGCGCCTTCAGCCTTGACGGCAACTATCTTGCTACTGGAAGCAAAGACCGGGTAAGGCTGTCGGATGGCCGTCACCCCAGAGCAGAAGAAATTTATCATCTCCCAAAGGAAATGGGATGAGCTTCTGGGGTACAGCTTCCCTGTCACACCCAATCTGCCCCCCCCCCCGATACTCCAGAACAAGAATATTGGCGCATTCATCAGTTGTGCATTGGGGTGGTGAGGCTCTGTCTCCTAACAAATGTCTGCTGGAGTGGTTTTGCTCACCTGGTCACCTGCCCGCCATCCTTTGTAGCGTACCTATGAATCTTTCTGAACCTATGAAAAACGGGCGCCTAAGAAAGTAGAAAGAAGGAAAGGATAGGGCAAAAACTGCTGCAGCTCTTTCCTTTGCACTGAATGCTTCTCCTCCCAACCTCAGGCCTTGTTTCTATGGGATGTAAGGGACCCTCTTCAGAAGACTCCTTCTCTCTTGCGCTCCCTGCTTTTCTGTCACCAGGACTGGATTTCCAGCTGCGCTTGGATTGGCACCATGTTGGTGAGTTTGGAGAAATGCCCAGAGCATGCACTTCTGGGCTCCTGGTGGGGGGGGGAGGTGAGTCCCCAAGGCAGAGATGGGGATGGGTTAGTTGCTGTCATTGTCAAAGGGATGCAACGGATGGAAACTAGTCAAGGAGAGAAGCAACCTAGAACTAAGGAGAAACTTCCTGACAGTTAGAACAACTAACCAGTGGAACAACCTGCCTCCAGAAGCTGTGAATCCTGAAACACTGGAAGTATTTCAAGAAGAGACTGGCCAGCCATTTGCCTGGAATGGTATAGGGTTTCCTGCTTGAGCAGGGGGTTGGGCTAGATGACCTCCAAGGTCCCTTCCTCCTCCTCCTCCTCCTCCTCCTCCTTCTTCTTCTTCTTCTTCTTCTTCTTCTTCTTCTTCTTCTTCTTCTTCTTCTTCTTCTTCTTCTTCTTCTTCTTCTTCTTCTTCTTCTTCTTCTTCTTCTTCTTCCTCCTCCTCCTCCTCCTCCTCCTCCTCCTCCTCCTCCTCCTCCTCCTCCTCCTCTTCTTCTTCTTCTTCTTCTTCTTCTTCTTCTTCTTATTATTATTATTATTATTATTATTATTATTATTATTATTATTATTATTATTATTATTATTATTATTCCGCTGAAGTAACATTTGCAAGTCCAGATCAGTAGGGAAAGAGAGCCAGGCTAGAAACCAGGAGACTGTGAGTTCTAGTCCCGCTTTAGCCATAAAAGCTGACCGAGTGAATTTGGGCCCATCACTCTCTCTCTCTCTCTCCGTCCCGTTCACCTCACAGGGTTGTTGTTGTTGTTGTGGGGAAAACAAGAAGAGGAAGGAGTATTAGGTATGTTCCTAGCCTTGAGTTGTTTCTAAAAAAAATAGAAATAAATCTAAAAATAAAAATAAAATAAAATGTGTGACAGATGGGAACTTTCCTCTGAGTCAAATCAAAGAGGCAGCCCTTTCTTACCATCGGTGTCTGCTGGATGGCTGGTTTTGCCTAGGCGAGTTGTTGCATTAATTGTGGAGCATGTAAGTGTTAGATGTTATCATTATTCAGACCCATCAAATTTTTATTATGGCCATAAGGCCAACAGACAGCTGAAAGTCAAACAGAGGAAAATGGAAACATGCAAGGCTAAAAAAAGGAGCAGTGGGCTAATGCCTCCTTAAGTAACACCAGCTGCCTGCAATTAGTGCAGGTTCGAGTCCCACCAGGCTCAAGGTTGACTCAGCCTTCCATCCTTCCGAGGTAGGTAAAATGAGGACCCAGATTGCTGGGGGCAATAAGCTGACTTTGTAATAATGCCACTTGGGGTGTGTGTGCGTAAGCCCTAATAAGCAGGCATATACATAGAATGAAGGCTATTGCTAAGCACATTGATTTGTGCTTCTTAGATTGTAAGCCGCCCTGAGTCTTCGGAGAAGGGCGGGATATAAATGGGATTAAATTTTTTTAAAAAATTTAAAAAAAATTAGGACAGTTTTTCAGGCCCAAGAAGATGTGGGTAGTTGCTTATATAGCAGAACTGTATCTCCTTTTTCAGGAAAAAGGACCAAGGTGCAATCATCTAAGTAAAAATAAAAGTGACTCTCCTACAGGCTTAAAGAGAGAAAAGTAGAAAAGTTTTCCTTCCAGTCACTTACAGATAGTTCTTGACTTGCGACCGTTCATTCAGCAACTGTTTAAAACTAGGCCAGTGCTGAACAAAGGGACTTAATGTACCCGAAGTTATGGCCACTGCATCGCCCCCATGGTCATGTGAAAAATATTTGGGCACGTGGCGGTCTGCCTGTCCTTACAACCAATTATGGGTTCCTTGCAGTAGCCCCTATCTACCTATCAGTTCTGGGAGCCATTTTGTGATAAGGTAAAGCCTGTGGCTTTTATTTCCTTTGAGCCATCTACAGGCTTTCAAAGGATCACAAAGGCTGAATAATCCTCACGTGGGCAATAGCATAGCTTTTGATTGATTGATTGATTGATTGATTATGTGCCTTCAAGCCACTCTCAATGGCTACACAGCTGTCTCCAGAGCTGGCTCTCCTCATAATGTGTCAAAAGTAGGATCATTGAAGCCTGGTTCTTTGTGTCTTAAATGAGAAATCGTGATTGATTTGTTTCATGAACCATCAGTTTGTTCACTTTTCAGTCAGTTAAGACAATGTTGGCAGTTCGAGACTTAAGTACCGCACGATGGGGTGAGCTCCCGTTACTTGCCTCAGCTCCTGCCAGCCGAGCAGTTCAAAAGCGTGCGAATGCGAGTAGATAAATAGGTACCACTTCAGTGGGAAGGTAACAGCATTCCTTGCCCCTCAGCATATAGTCATGCCGGCCACATGACCATAGAAATGTCTTTGGACGAGGCTGGCTCCCTTGGCTAGAAAACTGAGATAAGAACCGCCCCCTAGAGTCAGACACGACTGAACAGGAGCAACCTTTGCCTTTACCTTTATAGTGCTAAAGTTTTTCTTCTCTCTGCATTTATAACTCCTCCATTTATAACCCTCGTCCCTTTGGCAACAGCTATCCGGCTCCAATGATGGTACCGTTTGTCTCTGGGATTCTACAAATAGCGAGTGTATCCAGAAATTCCTGGGGCACCAAAGCCCAGTCTGCGGTATTACAACTGAGGTAAGCCAAAGGTGGAATATTTTCAAAGGATGATTCTTTCCTAAATATGTCTTTCCTTCCGCCCCCGCTTCTCATGCAGGCCAATGCATTTGGGCAATTTGCAAAACAAAGTGAGGGAGCTTGAATTCAGAAAGGAATCCACTGGGAACTCTGTAAAGAAGCTCAAAGACTGTAGAATCGGAAATTCTTTTAGAGAGTCGTCGAGGCCATTTGGAGGTTTACCTGTGCCCTCAGGGTCACCTGAGTAGTGCAAATGGGCTCAGGGCCTTCTTGTATGCAGGGTGTTTTTTGCCCTGTGTCTCTGTAGTGTTGAGGACAGGCACAGGCTGTTGGAGATGAGTCTGTGTTGACTGTTGTGATTCAGCGTCAGCCTGTGGATTCGGCAGCTGAGTCGGGACAATTCTGAAGAGGAGGAGGAGGAGGGGTTTGGAGAGCCTTTGGTGTCAGAGGAAGGTTCTGATGCACCACAGAACTATCAGCCAGGCCCCTCTTGTCTTGTTCCTCCTCAGACCCAGCTGTGTGAGCATGAAGGATTGGAAGAAGATGATCCACAGCTGGCTCTGTTCAGGGACACTAGGAGCAGGAGGCAATCTAGCAGAACTGAGCAGAGGAAAGCAATGAGGCAACTCGGGAGAAGGCAATGAGAAGCCACGCCTTGAGACTGCTGTTTAAAAGGGGAATGTGTGGGAGGTGCTGGTTGCTGAAGGCAACCGTTTGAAGAGCTTCTGATAAAGTCTTGGTCTGTATTTGTTTAACTTTTGTTTGAACTTTTTCGTTTAGCTTTTGCAAATAAATTTGGTTGGATTAGTTCCAGCCTATTGAATATAAAAAGGGGTTGTCCCTGGCATTCCAACAGGGCCGGTCGTAGGCTGGAACAGAACATTGACTGCCTCTCAAACCGAAGCCCAAATGGTTCCTGTAGTCTGCAATGTTTTCTGGAAATCCACTCATACTCCCGCACCATTCAAAGGGTGTTCATCCCAAAGTGCATAGCTAAATGTCCATAGAGATTCTCAAATCATCCAAGTCACGACCCTGAGGATACAGGTAAATCTCCAAATGGCCTCCACGACTCTAAAAGAGTACAAATGACCAGCTGCCTGCAAGGAATATAAATCCTTCCATTCTCCACCATCCGGTCGGAGCTGAAGAAGCTTCTTGGATGAGAAGCGAAACGTCTTCAAAGAGAAACATGGAAATCCAGTGGCTTCCTGAAAAAAAACACCATTAGGACAACCATGACTTGGATGGCTAGAAATCACCATAGACACAGCTCTTTTGGAAAAATCTCTGTTGAAGCCAGCTTCAGGACTTTTTGGATGTTCCCAGCCATTCCCATAGAGCAGTTGCTACACATATCGTGACTGTAACTATACCTGACCATGCTTCTCGTTTCATTCCTCTAAACTCTTCCCTTTCTTGATCCTTGTACAGAAAGACCATGTCATCTCCATGGGCAGGGATGGGCTGCTGATAACATGGAATCTCCAGGGAGTGGAAGAAACTCGGTTTCTGGCTCACCCGAGTCAGACCAACGGCTGCACTGGCTTCAGGGATCCATGTAAGAGATTTCTTGGCAAATTTTGTGTTGCAAAAATGTGACACTGTTTTTGGAAATCTGCAAGTGGGGAATGTGAAATTCCTGTCTCCACTGTTTACCCTGTAATGCAAAGGAATCTTTGGTTGTGTATATCTTTATAAAGGTAAAGGTAAAGGTTCCCCTGCACATGCATGCTAGTCGTTTCCGACTCTAGGGGCCAGTGCTCATCTCCATTTCAAAGCCGAAGAGCCAGAGCTTGTCCGAGGATGTCTCCGTGGTCATGTGGCCGGCATGACTAGACGCCAAAGGCGCACGGAATGCTGTTACCTTCCCACCGTAGTGGTGCCTATTTTTCTACTTGCATTTTTATGTGCTTTCGAACTGCTAGGTTGGCAGAAGCTGGGACGAGTAACAGGCGCTCACTCTGCTACGTGGCACTCGGGATTCGACCCACCAAACTGATCAACAAGCTCAGCGTCCTAACCCACTGAGCCACCGTGTCCCTTATGTATATCTTTATATCGGGGGTTTAATTTTGATGCAGATGATGCTTCCCCTTTGTGAAAATATACATTAAAATGTACTTTAATTTGGACAGGCCATCTTCTCTTAAGCCCAGAGACAGACACACAGACACATTACATTTTGATCTAGTGGCTTGACCTAGTGGTTAATGCACCAGGCCCGAAACAGGAGACTTGTGAGTTCTAGTCCTGCCTTAGGATTAGGAGTTATTTGTAAAAATAATAAAGGCAGAATAGAAATAAATAAAAATAAACTTGCAGTGAAGTTGAGGCGTTAAAGGACACTTCATTGTATTTAGAGCAATTCATAATATTCGGATGGGCCTTTCCCACTGGTTACCCACTGTAGAGCTGGTATGAAAACCTTTCGTTTTTATCCTCCGCAGGGCAAAAAGACTTTATGTTGGCTGCAGCTGGTGCTGATGGCACTGTGAAAATTTGGAGGCCCTTGACGGTAAGAAAGGAGGAGAAAATTTCTTTCTTTCTTTTTTTTTAAGAATTCCCAATAAAACAAGCTTGTTATTACTTACTTATTGCACAGCTTTCTCCATTGCCCATTCCTGTGGCCTTTGAAGCATTTTACAAAAACAAGGGGATGTGTAGACTAAAATCAGGAGCAAAGCGTAAATAACTAAAAGCTACCCACACATCATAAAAGCCCAAACACTCAGTGGAAAAACCTGGTTGTAATTTGCAAGAGGCCACGGAAGCATGGGCTTCCATTATATTTGGCAGCACCAGAAAAGTTAGTTAGGTCATCGGAGCTCTCAGCTCACCCTTCCTTGACTTCACATAGGGTGGGGGAACCTTTAGTAATTGCTTGCTGTAAGAATTTGTGGGGTGAGGAGCAAATCTGAGGAGAAGACGGATGTTCTTACAGGTATGAGGAACTCGAGCCATGTAGGACTTTATGGAGAAACAAACTGGTAGCAAATGTTGTAGTTGTAGTCTAGTACAAGATGGCTCAGCCTTCTATCTCTGCTAAATACTGCACTTTGGACTTCTTGAAGCTTCTGAGTACTGTAGTCTTCAAAGACAGCCCCATGCAGAGCATGCAGCAGTAATCTAGCTAGATGAGTCTCTGTAGTTAAGGTACCCTGTTACAGGTATGCTTCCATTAGGGAATGTCATCTTGTGGTGCCCAGGAATTGTGCCTTTTCTGTAGCAGCAACTGCTCTGTGAAACGACATCTCCCAGAGATCCAGATGACCCCAACCCACAAGACATTACATCAATCTTTCTCAACCTTGGCAGCTTGAAGATGTGTGGACTTCAACTCCCAGAATCCCCCAGTCAACATGCTGGCTGGTGAATTTAGGGAGCTGGAAGTCCACAAAGTTGCTATGGTTGAGAAACACCGGTCCAGAAGATGCTAAATGGAATTTTCCTTCCTCAAAGTAAAAATAATAAATAAGTATCAACGTGAGCTGGCCGAGGAATTTTGGGAGTTGAAGTCCACATTTCTTCCAAGCTGCCAAGGTTGAAAACATTGCACTTCAAAACATTGCATTTGGGCCAGGTTAAGCAAGTGCCATCTGTTTAATGTTTTCTTGTAAATTGGAATTGTGTTTTTGTGATGTTGGACGTTATGATTTGTATTATGTAAACTATTGTTTTTAACTTTGTATGTTGGCCAGGATTATTGTCACGAGATGGGCAGCCATACACATTTAATAAACAAATCGTATTTTCACTGCAACTAACTTTTTTGTCAATTTCGGTCCCTTTGAATTCTTGATCGCACAGTACAAATAATAGGGATCAATTCTTCCAGGCCTTGAAATAAAATTAGGTTACATCTTGAGAGCTGTAACATTGATGCATTAGAAAATATTGGTTGAAATGGTTTTACTGGTTTGGGATTTGTATTGTTGTTGTCAGCCACCCAAAGTTAAGTTACTTGTAACCATGTAAATATTTTAAATACAATACATACATAAACATTTATTCCTCCCCATTTTCCCCCCTCGCATGAGCGTGAATGTGCAAGAGGACAGATACAGTATGGAAATACAGACTCCACACATGCCTCTCATCCCGTGGTTTTCATTAACTCCTTTCTGGTTATTTGCAGATTGAACAACCTCAAGTCCTGTTTGGACACTCTGCATCTGTCTGTGCAGCTGCTGCTACCTCATCGTCTTTCCTGACCATCTCCAAAGACCAGACAGCCCGCATATGGGCAGTTCCTAAGAACGATGGTAAGTAGATGGGTCCCGTAAAAGCCTCGGACCCTTTCGAAATTTGTGGATTGAACAAGAACAAAAAAATAGAGGCAGATGTAGGATGAAGGTGTGAAGCATCACCCGATGATCAGTTCTCCTCAGCTTAACAACTGCAGCGATTCACTTAACAACAGTGGCAAAAAGGAAGTTGCAAAATAGGGCAAAACCGCTGCCACGCTTAGCAACACCATTTGAAGGCTCGGTTATGTTCGTTAAGTCGAGGGCTTACTTGTATCTTCCTTTCCCTTCTCCACAACAGGTGATTCTGAACACCTGCCTCCTCACCAGGGTGTTGTCACAGCTGTGGCTTGGTCACCTGATGGGAACTTGGCTGCTTCTGGTGGGGAACACGGTGACCTGATTGTCTGGCACAGAGGGGAGCTTTTGGGGATGGCAAAGGTAGGGCACCTGTGTCCTCAAATGTATTTGGAGAATAGCACCTTTTATTTATTTTATTTATTTATTTTATTTAATTTCTATACCGCCCTTCTCCCGAAGGACTCAGGGCGGTGTACAGGGCAATAAAAATACAATACACAAAAGTTAAAAATAAGATTAAATAGAACTAGCCCATTACAATAAATAATTAAAAATTACTAAATAAAATACCCCAAACCCATTAGACCAGGCCGGCTTGTTCAAATAGGTAAGTTTTCAGATCACGGCGGAAAGAGCGAAGGTCAGGAGCCATCCGGAGCTCAACCGCTAATTGGTTCCAAAGGGCTGGCGCGCCCACAGAGAATGCTCTCCCCCTGGGGGCCGCCAGCCGGCACTCTCTGACCGGCGGCACCCTGAGGAGGCCCTCTCTGTGGGAGCGCACAGGACGAAGGGAAGTTGACGCCGGCAGCGGGTGCTCCCGTAAGTAATCCAGACCCATGCCATTTAGGGCTTTATAGGTCATCACCAGCACCTTGAATCTCACCCGGAGGGCAACTGGGAGCCAATGCAGCTCGCGGAGTAGAGGTGTTACATGGGAGTATCGGGAGACCCCCATCACAACTCGCGCGGCCGCATTCTGCACCAGTTGAAGCCTCCGAGTGGTCCTCAAGGGCAGCCCCATGTACAGAGCATTGCAGTAGTCTATACGAGAGGTCACGAGCGCATGAGTGAGTGTACGCAGGGCATCCCGGTCCAGATAGGGTCGCAACTGGCGCACCAGGCGCACCTTTTGGAAACTTGGGCAAGGAGCTGCGAACGGATTAAGTTGATGTCTGTTTTTTTTTTAAAAATCAACTTCCAGGTCGGGCCCCAGTGCATCAGTGCTCTCGCTTTCCATTCTTCTCATACAATCCTTGTGGCTTGCAATGGGATCAGCCTTTGGGATATAAGCGACAGCACACAGAACGTCAAGGCAGTTAGGTAAGATTGGGCAAAGCACCATGGGGGTGACTGTCCATCCTTTTCTCTCCTGGATTTATATGCAGTTCACTTCTTGGGAGTCTGTTTAACCCCTCCCAAAATAAGACCTGGTGCCTCTTTTGGAGGCAAAAAAACCCACCACCACCACCGCGTAGTCGATGGTTCTTGTCATTTGTTAAGTCTTTTGAGCCTAACCTTCACTCATCAGTTGAGTTTCCACAACACTCTTTAGCTAGTTGTCTTTTCCTTCTTGCTTAGCTTGACGTGTAGGAGAATACTGTGGCACACCAAAGGAGTCTCTGTGCTGTGCATGGGGACGCTCCCCTCTCTGGGCAATTCGGTTTGTGGGCTGAGTAATGGAGAGTTGTTGATCCTTCAACCTGGAGATGAGAGTTTCCAGAAGTTCACGTGAGTAAGATATCTGTGAATGGTGATGAGATGGAAGAAGGTGTTTTTCCACACACACACACACACCCTGGCTCTATCTAATTGTGACTTTCTCCCCGCAGAGATACGTTTTCACGTTGTTACTATGATTATAGTGCTTTTGATATATCCCCATCTGATGAAGAGCAGGAGGAGGTCTTACATGTGTGGCACACCATGGAGAATCCAGGCTTGATGAAGATGGTGAGCCAGATTTGACCAAATGAAAGTCCTTCCAAAGACCGAACCCTCACACATCACGTTAGCCAGAGGTGGAGAACTGTGGCTCATTTTATGACTTGTGGACTTCAACACCCAGAATTCCTGAGCCAGCATGGCTGGCTCAGGAATTCTGGGAGTTGAAGTCCACAAGTCATAAAAGGGCCATCGTTCTTCACCCCTGTGCTATAAGCCAGTGTTTATTTGAATTTGGATCAAGTTGTTATCGAAACCCAGTGGTTGACCCTTGTGAGCTTAACACATTGTGTGAATTGATTAGAGGTTGGGAGGTGCTTCAAGCCCACAGATTTGGGAAATATAAGGTGCCCACAGAACCTTTTCTCAAATCAGCAAGCTGACTTATCTCCTTTCTCCAATGAATGAAATTGATTTCTGGAAAAAATCTCTTTGGTATGTCCAGTAAAGAGACAAAAAAAAAAAGAATCTTTTGTTGAATCAATGCCATTTTAATATCGCAGGATATTCAACAGCCTTAATGTTTCTCAGCCTCACTTTTTTTCGGTGCTGTTGTAAATTTGGTCATTAAACAGTTTTAAGTTAAGGACTATCAGTAGTACTTTGTGGGGTTTAATTAAGAGGAGTTTCATCCGCCATTACCTGAGTGAATTTTCAGGGCCTGAAATGGCCTCTCTCACCTGTGTTTTGTTTTTTTTTTGTGGTGCTTTTCCCCCCCTAGAAATTTAGTGAGAATAAAAAGGCCAGATTCATTAAACACGTCAAATGGACACCAAACAAGCCTTCAAGCTTTGTCACTGTTGCCAGACTGGTCAAAGGTGAGGCTATGCTGGTCTTTTTCTGCTCAAGATTCTTTGAAAGAAAATTCATGCCCAATTTCTGTGCTTATGGTAGAAGTATAATAGATATTTCTAGCCTCCAGGGCAGAGTGTGGAGCTATGTATTTGTTATTTCTTTTAAGAAAAACTCACCGGGGTCAATGTTGAACCGAACAATTACAAATGTAAAACCTCTGGTAGGTGGGTTTTCTTTGGATTCAATAGTGGGTTGGTTAATTTCATAAGATCCAATAATAAGTTTGGCAAAGAGAATCTGGCATGGACCTCAGAGAAAAGATTCCCTGATTTGTAAAGGGATGTGAGAAAGCTAGGTACACAAAGGGATGATAGACAACTGAGTAGGTCGTTTTAAATCCTGCTTTTCCCTTGTTTTTTGGAAGGCAAATTATTATTATATGGCGACTCGGAAGGATTTCTCTGGAGTCAGACTCCGCAAATAGAGGAGGAAGAGGAGGAGGAGGAACAGGAGACCGAGGATGAGGATGAGGATGAAGAAAAAGAAGAGGAGGAAAAGGAGGAGGAAGTAGAGAAGGAAGAGGAAGTGGAGGAGGAAGCGGAGAAAGAAGAGGAAGAGGAAGACGCATCAAAGGACTGGCAAAAGAGGAAGGTGAGACAGGTTCAGAAAAATGGGTGCCCATCTCTCCTTGGTTATGCCACGTGAGCAAGAATTGATGTCATGTCATTTCAGTCAGATGATTGGCAACACCACTGCTCCCATTTGCCGACTCCCTTGCCATGACACTGGAGGGAATGACCACTTCCAGGGCAGATTCAAAGTCCATTCTTCACATAGCGATACCAGTTACTGGATCCAATTTGGGTCAGTCACCAGGATTACAGCTTTAGTCTTCTAAACTTTTGGACTCGTGCAGGAGCCCATCCTCAGGAAACTTCTCTCTCACCAGAATGTGTGCTGTTGAGTTGTTCAGTGTGTAGTATTTAGTTTGTGAATTTTTAATGGTTGATTGGGGTGTTGAGGACCAGTTACTAAAATGTTGGCTGTGGTTTCCTTGTGCTGTCAAGTCCTTGGCTCCTGAATACCTGATAAGCTGGTGGTAAATTAGCACCCTTGTTGACTGACAAGGGCTCCGTTTCCCAGGCTTCAATTATTTCCCTGGCTATTTTTGTACCTGCTTGGCCAACAATCTGAGTAGCTACAAAATTGAATGTATGTCCTTGTTCTTTGCAATGTGAGGCTACCAATGAGTTTGGGTCTCTTCATCTGCTTACTTGTGTTCTTGCAATCTGATGGTTAGCTTCCTCCCTGTCTGTCCTACATAGTCACAGGGCAATCCACGCAGGGGATCCTGCCAATTATTGTTGTTCAGCTAGGCCTGATGCAGCTGCTAAAATTTACTCCCGCTCATCTTCTTTCCTCCTTAGATCCATTGCGACAAAATTACAGCTTTGCATCTGGTGGGAGGCAGGATTGTAACAGCATCCTATGACCAGGATGTGAAGATTTGGGATGACAGTACAATGAAGCTGGTGAGTGACTCTGAAGATGCTGGGCTGAAATTGGGCAGATGTCATCACTGGTCTCACCTTGTTCTCCCTCAATGCAAGTTTCATTTCCCCAACTGTATCTTTTCCCACATGCCAAATGCACTTGACACACATTTGATGGCCAGAATGCCTAGAGTTAATCTAGAGATCCCTGCTTCTTACATAATTCATTTATACAAAAATTCTATCTGCCAATAATACTGGTTTTAGGACCAAGACTTGGATCAACTATTTACTGTATATATTTCTAGTTAAGACACGGAAATCCTGCTACCCTCTTTAGCTAAACTCTATAGAGCAGTGTTTCTCAACCTCAACAACTTTACGATTTGTCGACTTCAAGTCCCAGAATTCCTCAGCCAGAGTGCTGGCTGGGGAATTCTGGGAGTTGAAGTCCACACACCTTAAAAATTGCTGAGGTTAAGAAACACTGCTCTACAGTGTATAAAAACATTTTAAGACTTTTTCTCACCATAAGTAGGCAGTCTCTCTCCCAAAGTTGCAAGCCAACTCAATATTTTGCATTCTTCTGCTGATGTCTCTTTTCTGCTATACCTCCCCACTCCTTGTCTTGGTTACAGATTGGCCAATTCCGATGCCGGGCTCCAGTTTCCTGTCTCCAGCCCTACCCTGGCAAAGACTCTTCTGTCTTCCTAATGGTGGGAGATAACCTGGGCAGTGTTTACTTTCTGGATTGGGACTGTCTTTGTGGGTGAGGAGCTTTCAAATGCCACTTCAGCCTCTTCTGACCTGTCCAAATCTCAGGCACTGAGATGACCCCTTTCGTTTGTTGTGACCTCAAAGTGGTTCCTAGGTTGCAATTGGTGGTGGCTTAACAACCACGAGACTTTAGATTGAGCCTTACAATCAGGAGAAATAAAAATTCCAAACTCCACTGGATCGTAGCGGAGCCTGGATTGAATACAATTACCACGGTGTACATGGGAATACCTTAAATTGAGATGGAATTTAAAGAGATTTTTCACATAAGATTTAAAATGAATTAAAATTAATTTCCCTTCGCTGTATGTAGTGAGTCTTTAGTATTTTTTCTTTACATATGTTTTTTTTAGCCCTGTTTCTCAGCCCATGCCACCATTATACTTTTTCTCACCGAGTATTTGTGAGAGCATTAAGAACATCCTATTATTTGGTTATATATTACAGAAGAAACTAGATAGTATATTAAAACAGACCTGGAATTTAAATTTGCTCGCTTGTCAACTTACATTAAGTCCTCAAATTATGGCCACAATTAGGACCAGAATTTCCATTGCTAACCAAGGTGGTGGTGAAGTGAGATTTGCCCGATTTTTATAAACCGTTTTTTAATGGTGGTTTTATGTAAACCAGTGCAGTTAAATTAATCACTTGGTGATTAATCTGGCTTCCCCCACTGATTTTGCTTGGGAAGATCGCAGATCATCACATGACCACATGACCCTGGGAGACCGCAACCATCATAACTACATACTGGTTGCCAAGCACCTGAGCTTTGATCATTTTGACTGTGGGGATGGTATGATGGTTGTGTGAGGGACGGCAATAAGTCATCTTCAGTGTTGTAACTTTGAACAGTCACAAAACGAATTGTAAGCCGTGGACGACCTGCTACATTCCATCTCCCTTAATAGCTGCCGAGGAGTTACTCAGCTGTTTACTGTCCGTAACCAGAAGCTCTAAATTAAAGAGTTTCATCTGGACTTTCTTAAACCTGGCATTCTTGCCTGGTTTCTAACGCTACCTCTATGGATCTCTTTCGAGGAGTGATGGGGTTCAAATGCACTGCAAATAATACATCTAGTATTTGGGGTTCCTGCTCCTGGATGAAAGACAAGTCATAGCTACGAGTAATTCTGAGGTACATTTCACCATTTTGCACATGAACATATGATCTGGGCCCAGAATAAAATGGGTCTTGGTTGGTTTGGGCAGAAGTGCTTGGACATCAGCAGTGGGGAAGAAGGGAAGGAAACACTGCTGAGTTGATGGTCTGTGCTGCAGATTTTGTTGAATCCAGAACCCAGCAAGTCCAAAGCATTCTGAAATTACGTTCGGCAGAACTGTGGCTGATTGTCTGTGGAGATTCTCAGTCGGTCATGGTTGTTCCATGCCTGTTTTTCAAAAGGCAACTGGACTTTGTTTTTCCATGAAGACATTTCTCTTCTCATCCAAGAAGCTTCTTCACTTCTGACGGAATGGTGGGCGATGGAAGGATTTATATTCCTTGCAGTAAATCCTTCCATCCTCCACCATTCCGTCAGAACTGAAGAAGCTTCTTGGATGAGAAATGTCTACAAGTTGTCTTTTGAAAAAAGCATCTCTGGGGACAACTGTGGCTGACCTGAAACAGTTTGATTCATCCTCCTGAAGATTCGAAACATCTTACGCACCTGCACAGTGAATATTTGCTCTACTAGAGATGAAAGGACTATGCTCTATAAAAATAGAAATTATACTAATTGAAAGATACAAAGAAACGTTCTTTTCCTCCATCCAAGTCCCAAAATCACTAAACACACACCAAAGAACAGAGTGAATTTATTCCTTTATTTTAAACAATTTCAGGGCAATTGGTGTGTTTCTACTGGAACTAATTTTCAGATCATCCAAGGAAAAAATAATGACCACCTGGAAATCCTAAGGATTAGCTTTCCTTCACAGCATACGTTTTTGTCATTCAGAAGCAAACTTCACAGCAGAAAAGTAAAACGCGACAAAAGTTTTCTAACCCGTGATAAGAGTCAGTTCCTGGAGCTGAGCTCTCAGCCTCTCAGCTAGAAAGCACTTGACATGTCCCATTGAAAGAGAACCATCCACGTGCTAGAAAGCACTTGACATGTCCCATTGAAAGAGAACCATCCATGTGCTTCATGATGTCACTCTTATGCCAGTTTTTCTCTTCATTTCCCCCCCCCTCCGTTCACCAAAGCTGTACAAAATTGAAGCGCACCTTCAGAAGATATTTCATACGCACCTGGCAGGGGTCATAGACAATGAATTCGTTGTAATTCAGGGTATAGCCACGAGGGTTTGCTACGCCAGTTTCTGTAGCTGGGCCAAGGGGAACAGTTGCATCATGCCTGGGCAGGAAGAAAAGAGACAAGGCCACTGTGTTGAGTCCTGCAGATCCTGCCACAGTTCCATCTGTCAATTCCCAAGGTTTTTTTTTTTTTAAAAAAAGAGAAAAACCCTAATTTTATATAATTAAAGTTAAGCTGCTCCATTCCAACGGCTAGGGTAGAGACGTCCAACCATAACCCAAACTAGAGTTGTGTTGTTTCTGTGTCATATTTGTGGGTATATGCATAATTCTGTATGTATGTATGTATGTATGTATGTATGTATGTATGTATGTATTTATTTATTTATTTATTTAGGTCATGTGTAGTGTGTATTGGAGGAGGTGACCCTTTTGAGAGCTGTATGCAGTGAAATTTTTATTTTAATGTATGCCGATTAGTGTACATTCAAAGTGACAATAAGTTGCTATTCTATTCTATTCTATTCTATTCTATTCTATTCTATTCTATTCTATTCTATTCTATTCTATTCTATTCTATTCTATTCTATTCTATTCTATTCTATTCTATTCTATTCTATTCTATTCCATTCCATTCCATTCCATTCCATTCCATTCCATTCCATTCCATTCCTGGTCCCAGTCTCTATTTCTTTCTTTCCCCCCCCTTTCCCCCCTTTCCTTTTCTTTCCTATCCTATTTGAATATCAAGACTGAAAATTAAGTATTTTTGTATATCTTTGCACGCTGGCTTTCTTCTTCTTCTTCAAAAAAAAAGGAGCATTTTGTTCAACCTCAATGACTTTTAAAAATTGTAAGAGAGGTACAAGTTTATTTAAGTTTCAAGTTTTATTTAATTTGTATACCGCCCTTCTCCTTGGTAGGGACTCAGGGCGGTTCACAGGGCATATATAAAAAAGACAATACAAAAATTAAAAAAAAGATTAAACCCATGCCCAGTTAAAAACAGTAATACAAATCTAAAACGACAAATTAAAACCCATAATCCCCCATCAGGCCAGACCAGCCATTTCAAATAGGTGGGTCTTCAGGCCACGACGGAAAGTTCGGAGGTCTGATGCCGTCCGGAGCTCCACCGGCAGTTGGTTCCATAATACCGGAGCGCCCACAGAGAAGGCCCTCCCCCTGGGGGCCACCAGTCGGCATTCCTTGACTGGCGGCACCCTGAGGAGGCCCTCTCTGTGGGAACGCACAGGGCGGAGGGGAGTTGATGCCGGCAGCAGGTGGTCCCTGAGGTATCCCGGACCCATGCCATGTAGGGACTTAAAGATCGTAACCAAAACCTTGAACCTCACCCGAAAGACAACTGGTAACCAATGCAGCTCGCGGAGCAAAGGTGTAACATGGGAGTACCGGGAAACTCCCAAGACAACTCTCGCGGCCGCATTCTGTACCAGTTGGAGCCTCCGAGTGGTCTTCAAGGGAAGCCCCATGTAGAGAGCATTACAGTAGTCAAGGCGAGAGGTCACGAGCGCATGAGTGACCGTACACAGGGCATCCCGGTTCAGATAGGGCCGCAACTGGCGCACCAGGCGAACCTGGGCGAAAGCCCCCCTAGTCTCAGAAAGCTACAGAATCAATATGAAATGTGATAAGTTTTATCTAGTGGTTAAAGCACCAAGTTAGATACTAGGGGAGGGTAGGTTCTAGCCCTGGCTCAGGCATCAATGCCGGCTGGGTGACTCTGGGCCAGTCACACACACTCACCCCAACTGACCTCACAGGGTTGTTGTGAGGAAAATCGCAGAAAAAAGGAGCACTGGGTACGTACGTCGCCTTGGGTTATTTATAATTAAAAAAAGCAGGAAACAATTACATATTCTGCCTATGTTATCGTTTTGCTTCTTTGTATTACAAATCAGGGAGAGAGTGAGTGTGGAAGAAACTTGTGTCCCGGACAGGTAGCCCTCGACGTAACGACAATTGAGCCCAAAACTTCTGTTGCCAAGCGTGACATTTGTTAAGGGAGTTTTGCCCTGTTTCACAAACGTTCTTGCTACGGTTGCTAAGTGGATCGCTGCAGGTGTTAAGTTAGTTAACGCGGCTGCTTAAGTGAACCTGGCTTCCTCATTGACTTTGCTTGCCAGAAGGTCGCAAAAAGGGGATCGCGTGAGCCCCGGGACGCTGGAACCGGCGTAACTAGGAGCCAGCTGCCAAGCGTCTGAATTTTGTTCAGGTGACCCACAGGGATGCTGCAGTGGTCGTAAGTGTGAAAAACAATCACAAGTCACCTTTTTTTTTTAGGTCTGTTGTAACTGTGAGCGGTCAGTAAATGAAATGTAAGTCGAGAACTACCCGTATTTCACTAGTGCCCTCTTTTAAAATCAGATTTCAGCATTTTACTCTCCTCCCCTCTCAAGTGTTTCTCTATCTTAGGAACTTTTAAGACATGTGGACCTCACCCCTCAGAAGTCCACTATAGAGAGCGTCCTCTCGTATGGTATTGTGGTTTGGTATGCTGGTCTGACAGCCGCGGATAGGAAAGTATTACAGAGGGTAGTGAGCACAGCACAAGACATTGTGGGCTGTCCCCTGACACCACTGGATGACCTCGCCAGGGCTCGCTGCCTTGGAAGAGTGAGGAAGATTCTCAGGGATGACTCACACCCTGGACGGTATCTCTTTACTCTCCTACCATCGGGTAGGAGATATAGGAGTATAGCCAGCCGTACCAACAGGCTGAAAAACAGCTTTTATCCGTGGGCTGTTAGGCTTTTGAATGGGATATAATCTCTGTGAACTTATGCAGAATTGACTTGGGAGGCCGGTGTGTGGTGTAGTTGGTTCACATGGTGTGGTGGGATGGAGGGTTTGTTGTCACTGTGTGTTGGGGGGAGGGAGCACGGGGGGGGGGGAGGCTCAGCTAATCTCAATGTACACATGTTGTACTTTGACAATAAAGGTTTATTATGAAAGTCCACTTTCTTAAAGCGCTCAAGGTGGAGAAACACAGCTTTAGCTCTCTCTTTGATTGCTTAAACCAGGGGTCCTCCTACGTGGCCACTTTTAAGACTTGTGGACTTCAACTCCCAGAATTCCTGGCTGGGGAATTCTGGGAGTTGAAGTCCACAAGTCTTAAAGCAGCCACGTTGGAGGACCCCTGGTTTAAATCGTGCTCCCCCATAGTGGCACCAGTCAGATTGTGCTGGCTAAATGTTGTGGGTGTGCCATACCCATCTTCCCAGGTGAAGGGAAACTGACTTAAGTAGTAATTTTTCATCCCAGCTGCTCCCTTCCCACCATCCCAAACTTACAGAGAAACACAATTGGCTGGAGCAAGCCTGCCTAAACCTTTGGTACTGTGTTTGCTGACTGGCAGTTGTTCTGCTTCTGGATCGGCCTCCAACAGTTCATTGCACTCTCCTAGGGCAACCTGTAAGCAAGTACAGAACTTAAGTGCTGACTCATCTGTACTGCATAGATCACGGGTGTCAAACTGCCGTCCCGCAGGCCAGATGGGTCACGCTGAAACCGCACCCACCCCATTGCCGGTAATGGGGAAAAAGTCATGATACATCGCGACACATCACGTGACGTTGCGAGTTTGACACCCCTGGCATAGATGCTGTTTAACAGACAAAGAAAGAAAGGGATTACAGTTGAGGTGCTAGCCAAAAAACCCGAACAAAACAGGAAACCAGGGTATCAGGTTGCATCTAGGTGCAAAACCACAGAATAATAGAGTTGGAAGGGATCTTGGAGATCTTCTAGTCCAGGGGTAGGCAACCTTGGCTCTTTTATGACTCGTGAAGTTCAATTCCCAGAATTCCTGAGCCAGCCATGCTGGCTCAGGAATTCTGGGAGTTGAAGTCCACGAGTCATAAAAGCTAAGGTTGCCTACCCCTGTTCTAGTCCAACCTCCTGCCTTAAAAATATATTGAAAAATACGACTCTTGTCTTTATAAATATACTGATTATGAACTTAACTCTTAATTGAGTTAAGTGAACTTATTATGAACTTAATTTGTTTAATCTCTTTTAATTTTTGTATTTTGTCTTTTAACATGTATTGCCCTGTTCACCGCCCTGAGTCCTTCGGGAGAAGGGCGGTATATAAATAAAATAAAATAAAATAAAATAAAATAAAATAATAAAATAAAATAAAATAAAATAAAATAAAATAAAATAAAATAAAATAAATAAACTCCCAGTACAAAGAACTAGGCAAGTAGAATGATGCAACTAGATTAGAAATAACAGACTAACAGTCTTAAGGGACCTTGGAGGTCTTCTAGTCCAACCCCCTGCTTAAGCAGGAAACCTTGTACCATTTCAAACAAATTGTTGTCCAAACTCTTCTTGAACACCTCCAGTGATGGAGCACAGACAACCTCTGGAAGCATCTCGTTTCACTGATTAATTGTGCTAGCTGTCAGGAAATTTCTCATTATTGGGTCGGTTCTCTCCTTGATTACTTTTCATCCACTGCTTCTTGTCCTGCCTTCAGGCTCCTTGGAGAATACATTTGACCTCCATTTCTTGGGGGCAGCCCTTTAGATAGCAGAACGCTGCTATCATGTCCTCCTCCTCTTCATTAAACTAAAGGTACAGGTAAAGGTTCCCCCGCACATGCGTGCTAGTCGTTTCCAACTCTAGAAGCCAGTGCTCATCTCCGTTTCAAACCCAAAGGGCCAGCGCTTGTCTGAGGACGTCTCCGTGGTCATGTGGCTGGCATGACTAGATGCCAAAGGCGCACGGAACGCTGTTACCTTCCCACCGTAGTGGTCCCTATTTTTCTACTTGCATTTTTACGTGCTTTCGAGCTGCTAGGTTGGCAGAAGCTGGGACGAGTAACAGGCGCTCACTCTGCTACGCGGCACTCGGGATTTGACCCGCCAAACTGCCGACTTTCTGATCGACAAGCTCAGCGTCCTAACCCACTGAGCCACCGCATCCCTTTCATTAAACTAGACATACTCAATTCCTGCCACCCTCCTTCCTATGTTTTAGCCTCCCAGCAAGATGTCATCTCACCTCTGAGAGCAGCAGGAGGCCTACATCTTTCTCGCGAGTGGCAAAACAGTAATTGGCACTCTTAGAGGACATGTCCGCAAAGTAGATGCCTTTTCCAAACTGGGGGAAGAGAAACAAGAGGAAAAGACCTCAGGCCTGATTGCTCCCCAAGTTGAATGAATCCGGGGTTCAGTGCAGCCTAAAGTACAGACTCACCATGTAGCCTGTGATGGGCGCTTCTGGTGGTGCCACACGCAACCCCTGGCTCAAAATCCCTGCCCAGTTCCCCAGGCGAGATCCGTGCCACAGCAGCATCCTGAGAAGGGAAAGGAGGATGAAAGACGCCATTTGGAATGTAGCCCAAGGGCAGGCTGAATTTCACACACACACACCAGGCTCCTTTCTTTACCTGTTGGACAGGTCAAAACGGAAGGTGGCTTCCGAGCTTTTCTTGTTCACTTCAAAGGCCTCCACCAGAGTCATTGTGTAATCCTTGTGGGTGGGAGCGTGGGTGGAGAGCAAGTAGCGCTCCAGCACCTGAAGAAAAGATACGAAAGCTAGCTGAGATATAACCATCAGAACGGTTCCATCAAGGTCAGTGGCCCCCAACCTTTTGGGAATTAGGTTCTGTGGAGGCTTTTCCATGGACTACAAGGGGGTGGTGGTTTTGTGTGCTGCCTGCATCCCATGGATGGGGCTTCACTTGTTTGTGTGACTGGGTTGCTGGCGTGCCGCGGACCGGGGGTTGGGGATCCCTGATCTAGGTTCTTCTTAGACTCGTTTGAGCTGTGGTGCTGGAAAAGGCTCCTGCGTATTCCTTGGATGGAAAAGGTGACCAACAAGCAAGTACCGGAGCCCATTACACCAGACGTGTCAATCGAAGGCCAAGTCACAAAACTCTGTCTCACTTACTTTGGCCAGGGGGAATTCAGGGTAACTTGACTGGAGAAAGCAATTGTGTTTAGAAGTGTTAACGGGACAAGGAAACCAGGCCGTCACAGAACACGGTGGCTGGACACCATAAAAGCTGACACCAGACAGAGCATAGAAAAACTCTTTTAAGTAGTGCAAGATCAAAAGATGTGGAGAAACTTGGTCCACAGAATTGCCCAGAGTTGGACTTGACTGAATGGAAAACATCATAATCACTAGCATCACCATCATGTTCTTCCTTTCCTAGCTTATTCGGCTACACACCTGGAAAACATCGCTGGCCTTTTCCAAGGGCTGGAGTTCACAGTCGAGACTCCTGTAGCTCCGGTCCAAAGGATGCTCCAGATCCAACTGTTCTGACTGCACATGTTTGATGCCAATACGGATCTCACTGAGAGCCTAGGAAAAAAAAATCAGCAGAGAGCAGCCAACACCAAGTGCAACAACCATCTCAGAAGGAGCCCGTGGACACTGGAGTAGATATCTGGATGGCTGCCTTCCAGATGTGGTGAGAACTGGAGTCCAAAAGACATGGGAGTTTGTCAGGTTGGGAAAAGCGTGGTGGAAAGTTATGGCTGTAATTGCAAGGCTCAATTACTGTCATAGTTTGAGGACTATCTGTAGTCCCATCCGCCTGAAAGAATACAAGCTTTGAAACTCTTTACCATGTAAAGCAGAGGTGGGGAACTATGGTCTTTTTATGACTTGTGGACTTCAACACCCAGAATTCCTGAGCCAGGAAGTCCACAGGTCATAAAAAGGCCAGTTCCCCACCCTTGATGTAAAGGGCTTTAGAGATGACCTTGGTATGGAAGAACCATTATGGAGGGACTTAGGGAAGCAATTGTAATTCAGAACTTGAAACAAGTATGATAAAGAAACTCAAGCCCTCCTTGTTTTTATTACCATTGTTGTTAGTTGCGAAGTCATGTCTGACCCATCGCGACCCCATGGACAACGTTCCTCCAGGCCTTCCTGTCCTCTGCCATCTTCTGGAGTCCATTTAGGCTCACGCCTACTGCTTCAGTGACTCCATCCAGCCACCTCATTCTCTGTCGTCCCCTTCTTCTCTTGCCTTCCACCTTTCCCAGCATTAGGCTCTTCTCCAGTGAGTCCTTCCTTCTCATTAGGTGGCCAAAGCATTTGAGTTTCAACTTCAGGATCTGGCCTTCTAAAGAGCAGTCAGAGTTGATCTCCTCTAGGACTGACCGGTTTGATCGCCTGGCAGTCCAAGGGACTCACAGGAGTCTTCTCCGGCACCATAGTTCAAAGGCTTCAATTCTTTGGCGCTCAGCCTTTCTTATGGCTCCCAGTTGTCTTCCGAGTGAGATTCAAGGTTTTGGTAATGGTTTTTAAGGCCCTACATGGCATGGGTCCGGAGTACCTCGGGGATCACCTGCTGCCGGCATCAACCTCCCTCCGCCCTGTGCGTTCCCACAGAGAGGGCCTCCTCAGGGTGCCACCGGTCAGAGAATGTCGTCTGGTGGCCCCCAGGGGGAGGGCCTTCTCTGTGGGCGCCCCGGACTTATGGAATCGGTTGCCGGTTGAGCTCCGGACGGCGCCCGACCTTCGCTCCTTCCGACGCGATCTGAAAACCTATTTATTCGAACAAGCCGGCCTGGCCTGATGGGGGATGGGTTGGGATTTTATTGTGGTTTTTATATTATTATTTATTGTTTTAGCTTGGGCCTTGTATTTAATTCTTTTTTAACTTTTGTGTCCTGTATTTTATATGTGCCCTGTTCACCGCCCTGAGTCCTTCGGGAGAAGGGCGGTATACAAATAAAATTAACATTAACATTAACATTTATTACCATAAGAAGGGACAAAAACTTGAAAAGATTTTAAGGCTTCTTATGATCCCGTACTGTTATAAAACAGCACTCTCTCTTGACTACAGTCTACCTTGAAAAGCTGACATACGCCCCTCAACCCCGTTTTCCAGTTCCGCACAGAAGCTGAAGTACTATTTATTCCCTTGATCTTAATAGTCAGAACGTCCACAACGCTAATCTTCTCCCCTTGAGCGATTGTGACTTTCCTTACCTCCAGTAGCTGTGCCTTTTCTTGGAGCTCCCTCAATGTCTTTATTAGTGGTGGTGTTTTCAGCCTGAAAAGGGGAGGGAGAATGACAGCAAACACTTTTATTTTTTTTTAAAAAAAATTGAATTAAAAAGATGAGTTGCCGATCGCTGAAAGTCGGAGGTGTCCGCCCGCCAAAAATTGGAGAGGTAGCAACCACGGAGAAGACCTCCTCATAAGCACTCTTTACAAAACACCCTTCTTTGATCAGGGATGGATGTGGCCTGTTTTCCAGCATTTGATTGGACCAGTGGTGAGATGTAAAAGGCTATGGGAATAACCTTGGGAGACAGGAGAAGAGCCGTAACCAGGGCAACAGTCAGAGAAATCTCAGCCCACAGAAGGTATAAGGGCGGAAAAAGCCACACAGAAGAGACCGTGCCTATATTGTCTGTAACAGACAGGCAAGGGATGGGGAGAAATGCTTACGAGTTCTGTCGCTGTAACTTTAGAGCAGGGGTGTCAAACTCAATTTCATTGAGTGCCGCATCAGCATTGCGGTTGCCCTCAGGGGGCCGGGTGGGTATGGCCAGGGTGGGCGTGGCCTACTGGGTGGGCGTGGCTAGAGTGCATATGGCCTACTGGGTGGGCGTGGCCAGCTCTACCTCGTTCGCATCAAGGGTGCCTATGGGGGCCTGGGCAGGAGTGGGACAGATCTGAGGGTCTCTGGCAGGAGGAGGGTCTCTGGGCCAGGGCCAAGGCAGTGGGGGCCGTTCCCTCACTGTTTCCAGGATGGCTTCACGGGCCACATGAAACCACTTCACGGGCCAGATCTGGCCCCCGGGCCTTGTGTTTGACATGTCTGCTTTAGAGTAAAGGCACTAATTACTACTTATGGCAGGGCTTTTCAACCTTTTCACCCATTGTACCACTTTTAGGATATGGCAACATCCGAGTACCACCAGTCGCCTAGCAAGGGGTCAAAAACCTGACCAAAAGAAAAAGAGGAAAGTGATGAAGTGCAGGTAGTCCTCGACTTGCAACAGTTCACTTAGTGACTGAAGTTACAATGGCACTGAAAAAAGTGCCCCACAAGCCACAGCCGAGTTAGACACCTGCCTGCCCACCCGGCGGCGCTCTTTTCTCCTGTCCGAGGTTTTCATTGTTGTGAGCATTTCTGTTGAGGATTGGCAGTGGGGGTTGGGTGGGGGTGTTTGGTTTTTATTCCCCCCCCCCCTCTGCTGGGTGGTTGCAACAGGTTTTGGTTACTTCACATGACCCTGGGACACTGTGACCATCATAAATATGAATCAGTTGCCAAACATCTGAATATAAATCACAAGACTCTGGAGATGCTGCAACATCCCAGCTGATTGGCGCTTCTTCTGGGCTCAGCAGAAGTGCCGAGCTCCATCTGGAGCCTGGTGCTGATCCTGGGGCTTCCGCTGAGCCCTGACAGCCCTGCAGCTCCAGCCATCTCTCACTCAGGCTTGTGCGGTGCTGCCACCAGTTCAGCTCATTCCCCTCCCCCGCTACCATTTTTGTAGGATGGTCGTGTACCACCTGCCAGGTGCCAATGTACCACAGGTGGTACCCGTACCACTGGTTGAAAAGCCCTGACTTATAGCTTTGGTTTTATGTCTGGGCTACTTCCGAAACACTGCAAAAAAAAAAAAAGATTGCAATATCAGGTCAGTCACTTGGGTGACCTGCTTTATGATCACGACTTACAACTCTAATGGGCAGATTCCATTACAGTCATAAGTTGAGGATGATCCATATAGAAAAGTATGAGAATACCATCTTTCCTCCCAAAATAACACCCTGTGTTATATTAATGTTTGCTCCAAAAGACGCATTAGGGTTTATTTTCCAGGTAGGTCTTATTTTGGGGGAAATACGGTATTAAATGTGTCCATCTGGCTGACGATCTTAACTGGGGCTTATTTGGGGGGAAATCCTGAAAAATCATGCTAGGGTTTATTTTCTGGCTGGCTCTTATTTTCGGAGAAATACGGTACTGGCAAAGTAGACTGTTTTTTTTTTCTTCTTCTTCTTCTCCTGGATAACTTACAACTCAAAGAAGGGGAATCAGCATTACTAACCCAAAATCGTGGGGGATCCGTGTGTAGAACTCATTGCAAGCTTCCAGCAGGGCAGGACCAATCTGATTCCGCTTCAGACATGCTTCCACTTTCTGCAATGACTGGTACCCTGCCTGGATCTGCTCAGCTGTCAGCTTTCCTACAGCAGAAGATTAAAAAAAAATCAGTGTGTGTGTGTGTAAGGAAAGGACCTAGAACTAAGGAGAAATTTCCTGATACTTCGAACAATTAATTGGTGGAGCAACCTGCCTCCAGAAGTTTTGAATGGTCCAACAATGGATGTTTTTAAGAAGAGACTGGACAGCCGTTTGTCTGAAATGGTATAGGGCAGGGGTAGGCAACCTCGGCTCTTTCATGACTCATGGACTTCAACTCCCAGAATTCCTGAGTCAGCTGAGTCCATGAGTCATAAAAGAGCCAAGGTTGCCTACCCCTGGTATAGGGTTAGGTGGTGAACCTATGGCACGCGTGCCACAGGTGGCATGTGGAGCTGTCTCTGCTGGCACGTGAGCCATTGCTGGGCCCTCTTTCTCTCCGCGCATGCGCAGCTTTCCGCAGGACAAGCAGTAGGTGGGGTGGGCACTCCCGATGTCCACGGGGGAAGAACTCATGAGGAGGCTCTGCGCTCAGTCCAGCCCAGTCCTGGCACAGCATGGAAAGTGAGACAGCAGCCCTATGTGCATCCCCGTCCGCGAGCGTGTCCCCGCGCTGCCAGGCAAGCAGAGCCACGGCATCTTCAGCAGAAGAGAGCAGACGGGCAGCGGAAGGCACGAGCCCAAATCCCAGCATACCGCTCCTACCCCCCCAGAAGAGCTGTGGGGCTGAGCCTCCCCCCATGCCCCCCCACCCACTGAGCAAGATGCCCTCCTGCCCACTGCCCCACCCACCAGAGCAACATCAAGTTGGCCACACCCACCCAGTCTGCCATTTCCACCATAGGCATGCCCACCCGGAGGGCCACGCCCACCCGGCACCCGGCGATACACAAGTGGGTTTGGGGTTGCAGTTTGGGCACTCAGTCTCTAAAGGTTCGCCATCACTGGTATAGGGTTTCCTTCCTGAGCAGGGACTTGGACCAGATGACCTCCAAGGTCCCTTCCAGCTTTATTATTAAGTTAGGCAGGCAGTTTAAACTTTACAAAAATCGACACATGGAATATCAGGCATAAAGAATCAGGACCGTACGTTAAGTTGCAGCACGTAAGATTTATTCAAGCCTATGCCTAAAACTCCAGTCAACTAATGGTCAGCACTAAATTGGTGCTAGGTAAGAGTCAACAGAATTCAAGGGGGGACTTGACTTGGATTGTTTGTGGCAATGTAAGGACTCTAAGCTGATGACACACTTAACTCCACCACCTAGGTCTACCTGCTCTTCTACATGGAGTTAGTGGTGCAGGACTTTCCATGATATCTCTGCTGATGCTCACTCAAATACCCTGGCTAATCACTAAGTGTCAAAAACACGCAGCCATGATTGTCTCAATAGAAAGTTTTAGTCATTTCCTGAGCCTACCTTGTGAGTTAGTTGTACTCCGCAATTTATTATCAGCTTGCGGCTGACTCTTACAAATGCAGGTAGACCTCGCCTTACGACACCCCAATTGAGCCCAAAATTTCTGATGCTCAGCAAGGCAGCTGTTAAAGTGAGTTTTGTCCTACACGTGCTTTTTCACAAGGCAACTGGACTTGTGTTTTTTCTTTGAAGACGTTTCGCTTCTCATCGAAGAAGCTTCTTCGGCGCTGACTAGATGGTGGGGAGTGGAAGGATTTATACTCTTTGCAGACTGCTGGTCATTTGCATTCTTTTAGAGACTCGTTGAGGCCACTTGGAGGCCTGTCTGTGTCCTCAGGGTCACCTGAATAGAGCAAATGTATGTGGAACAGAAAACATCCTGCAGCCAAGAAGGCTCCACACACATTTACACTACTCAGGTGACCTTGAGGACGCAGACAAGTCTTCAAGTGGCCTCAATGACTTGGCTGCAGGATGTTTTCTGCCCTGTGTCTCTTCACTGTTAAAGACAGGCACAAAGTATTGGGGATGAGTCTGTGTTGCCTGCCTCTCAAACTGAAGCGCGAATGGTTCCTGTAGTCTACAATGTTTTCTGGAAATCTGTTCATACTCCCGCACCATTCAAAGGGTGTTCATGTTGTGATTTAGGGTCAGCCTGTGGGTTCGGCAGTTGGGTTGGACGATTCAGAGGAGGAGGAGGGGGGAGGTTTTGGAGAGCCTGCAGAGGACAGTTCTGAGGCTTCGCAGAGCCCTCAGCCAGGCCCCTCCCATCTGGTTACTACGCAAACCCAGCTGTGTGAGCCTGACAGCGTGGATGAAGATGACCCACAGCTGGCCCTGTTCAAGGACGCCCGACGCAGGAGGCAGTCAATCAGGAGTAAACAGAGGAAGGCAATGGGGCACCTCGGAAGGAGGCAGAGAGAAGCCACGCCTTGAACTGTTTAAAAGGGAAATGCGTGGGAAGGCTGGTTTGCTGAAGGCAACCGTTTGAATAGCTCCTGTTTCATGGTTCGTATTTTGTTTTGTTCAGTTTGCTCTGTTTTGTGTCAATAAATTTGGCAGGCTTAGTTCCAGCCTCTTGCCTTTTTGTAAAGGGGTTGTCCCTGCCTTTTCTGCAGGTCCGGTAGTAGGCTGGAACAGAACAGTTCATCCCAAAGTGCATCGCCAAATGCCTATTGAGTTTCTCAGTCATCCAGGTCATGGCTGTCCCAGAGGTGCTTTTTCAAGAGTCAGCTGGACCTTCTTGTTTTCCTTTGGAACAAATCTTTCCATTCCCCACCATCCAGTCACAGCTGAAGAAGCTTCTTGGATGAGAAGCCAAACGTCTTCAAAGAAAGAAAAAAAAAAGCCCAGTTGCCTCCTGAAAAAAAACAACACACCTTTGGGACAACCGTGACCTGGATGACTTGAGAATCTCCGTAGAGTTTTGCCCTATTTTACAACCTCTTTTGCCACAGTTGTTAAGCAAATCGCTGCAGTGAAGGGAATCCTCTGATCGTGAAGAGAATCTACTTTCCCAATCGACTTTGCTTGTTGGAATCCAATCCAACAACACAAGGGTCACAAATACGTTCGGCTTGCCAAGTGCCCGAATTTTGATCACCTGACCTTAGGGGATGCCACAACCGTCGTAAGTATGAAAACTGGTCATAAGTCACTTTTTTTTCAGTGCCATTGTGAGGACTCTCTGTGATTATTGGTCAATAAGCAGGTTTTCTTAAGCAAGGGAACCTTTCTCCTTTCTTCTAAAATGGGGCTTTTCAGCTTTTTCACCCATTGTACCACTTTTAGGATATGGCAACATCCGAGTACCACCAGTCGCCTAGTAAGGTGTCAAAAACCTGACGACCCAAAAGAAAAAGGAAAAAGGTGATGAAGTACAGGTAGTCCTCGACTTACAACAGTTTGCTTAGTGACTCTTCGAAGTTACAATGGCACTGAAAAAAGTGCCCACCCCCAAGCCACAGCCTAGCAAGACACCCGCCTGCCTGCCCAGCAGCAATGTTCCTCTTGTCCGAGGTTTTCATTGTTGTGAGCATTTCTGTTGAGGATTGGCAGCGAGGATGGGGTGGGAAGTGTTTGGTTTTTATTCCCCCCCCCCCCCGTCTGCTGGGTGGTTGCAGCAGGTTTTGGTCACTTCACGTGACCCTGGGACACTGCGACCGCCATAAATATGAATCAGTTGCCAAACATCTGAAAGTAAATCACAAGACCCTGGAGATGCTGCAACATCCCAGCTGATTGGTGCTTCTTCTGGGCTCAGAAGCGCCAGGATCAGCGCTGAGCTCCAGCTGGAGCTTGGCACTGATCCTGGCGCTTCCACTGAGCCCTGACAGCCCTGCAGCTCCAGCCGTCTCTCGCTCAGGCTTGTGCGGTGCTGCCACCGGTTCAGCTCATTCCCCTCCCCCGCTACTACTTTTCTCAGATGGTTGCGTACCACCTACCAGGCGCCAATGTACCACAGGTGGTACCCGTAACACTGGTTGAAAAACCATGTTCTAAAAGATGATTCCACTCTACTGCCCTTTCTCTGCTGAAACGTTTCTTTTGGCCACATTGACCTCCTGAAGTAAATTCCAATGAAGGTAAGCGGGACAAACCAGAATTCTGCGTACCTAGTGGAGCTTTCCGGGTGTCGTACTTCATCTCAATCACCATCTCCTCCATCGTCCGAATATTACATATCAGCTCTAGCAAAGCCTGCACCCGTGGGTCCAGCTGTGAAACTGGCTTGGCCTTGGAGACTGTCTCCTGAAGGGCAGCTTCTGCTGAATTGTTCTGTCCGGAATGCAAAAGGAGATCTTATGGGCAAAAATATCTTTCTGATTTCTAAGCTGCCTCCTTGATCTTTCCCGCCTAAAGCCTTACCGCATCTTTTGCCTCGTAGTCCAGATGAAGAAGATCATATTTGCCTGAGACTTTCTGGAAGCTGTTACGTTTGTCCCATTCGTTTTTGGTTTTGTCTAGGAACCTCAGAGGCAAAAAAAAAAAAGTCAGGTTCAGGAGAAGGGAAGTGTTGAGTGGGATAAGGACGTTGCCAAGAGTTTTAGAGGGACTCACTTTTTGGTGAAGATGTCTTTGGCTTTTGCTAGATCACCAGAGCAAGGCACGAGGGAGTGCTGGCCAGGCTTACCCACTAGGAGGTAAAAAATAATAATAGTGAATGAATCATTGAATCAATCAATAGTAAAAAAAATAATCAGAATGAATGAATAGCAATAGCACTTAAGACTTATATACCCCTTCATAGTATTGGATAGGATTGCTGACGGGTGATCCACAGGGGGAGGGCGTTCTCTGTGGGCGCACCTGCCCTATGGAATCAACTGCCAACGGAACTCCGGACTGCCCCCGACCTTCGTTCATTTCGCCGGGACCTAAAAACCTGGCTCTTTGAGCTATCTGGTCTGGACTGAGGGGTTTAATGTTTTTAAATTGTGATTTAATTTTTGTGGCTAGACTTAATTTAATTTATTTTTATTTTATATTGGATTGTTTTTAAATTTTGCCTTGTAAACCGCCCTGAGTCCTTTGGGAATAGGGCGGTATATAAACCGAATAAATAAATAAATAAATAAATAAATAAATATAAGCCCTCTCTATATAATCCCTCTAGCACATAAGCCGCCTCTAAATGGTTTACAGAGTCAGCATATGACCCCAACAATCTGGGTCCTCATTTTACCAACCTTGGAAGGATGGAAGGCTGAGTCAATCTTGAGCCTGTCAGGATCAAACTCCTGGCAGCAGGCAGAGTTAGCCTGCAATACTGCTGTCTAAACACTGCGCCACTACAGCACGAATGAATGAATGGAATGATCAAAAGGACCATTACAGAGTACAGAAGAGGTAAAGCCACATTCTAGAACTCAGAAAAATCCAAGAATTCCAGAAGACTCCAAATATTTGATTGACTAACATTTCAATCATTTTTTTAAAAAAAATTAACAGGTTTTTATGATAATTCTTATAGCTTTATAGGCATTGAGATTCTTGACTGTATTTCTCAGTTTAAGATGTGTGGACTTCCAACTCCCAGAATTCCCCAGCCGGACCGTCAAAGGAATCTAAGAGCCGTATTTCTCAACCTTAGTAACTTCAAGGTGTGTGGACTTCAACTCCCAGAATTCCCCAAGCAGCAGGCTGCCTGGGAATTCTAGAAATTGAAGTCTACACAACTTGGAAGCTGCCAAAGGTTGAGAAACACACAATCCTAGATCTATAACTGCTAGGTGAAATAGAGCAATGTTTTTTGTTTTGTTTTTAGTTTTTTATTAAAAATCGAGGCCTACTCCTATTCCAGGCTTGTCAGCTTTGCTCTCACTTCCTTCCTCCATGACTTAGTTCCTTTGCCCCAACTCACCGCGCCCCCAGCGCATCCAGACGCTGTAGCTCTGTGCATTGTCTTCTTCCAACAGTTGTATGAGGTAGTATTTATTGTTATTGAATTGAAGGTTTGTCTGGAGGAAGCCAAGATGGAAGAAAAGGAGCTGGTCAGAAATGAGACAATACCTTGTTCCTTTTCTATTCCACGTACTTCTCTCCTAGATGGCCTGAAGAAACATCTATGAAAGATCAGGCTTTCATACAATTATTTCTCCAATCTCCAATCTCTTCAGGGGAATTTTGCTCTGTAGAAGGTCGGCAGTTTGGCGGGTCGAATCCCGAGTGCCGCGCAACAGAGCGAGCGCCTGTTACTCGTCCCAGCTTCTGCCAACCTAGCAGTTCGAAAGCACGTAAAAATGCAAGTAGAAAAATAGGGACCACGACGGTGGGAAGGTAACAGCGTTCCGTGCGCCTTTGGCGTCTAGTCATGATGGCCACGTGACCATGGAGACGTCCTCGGACAAGCGCTGGCTCTTCGGCTTTGAAACGGAGATGAGCACCGGCCCCTAGAGTCGGAAACAACTAGCACGCATGTGCGGGGGAACCTTTACCTTTAGGATAATATGAACCCAGCTGATGAAGTGGGGAGCCCAGATTTATCAATAAGCTTCACCTACATCAGTGGTTCTCAACCTGTGGTCTCTGGACCACTGGGGGGGGGGTGAAATGTCATCACAGGCGGTCTGCAAAGGCTTGAAAAAAATATTATGATTTAAATCTTGAATTAATTCTTGGGAGTCCGTGGCCATGGTCTGTGGCCACAAAAATATTTAAAAGGGGGGGGGGTTCCGTGGTGAAGAAAAGGTTGAGAACCATTGATCTACATCATTGTAGCTTCTAGTTCTGTCTTCCCTGCCTCTTAGGAGAGCACAGAATGGTTGTTCCCACAGTTTTGTCCTCCAGATAATTCTTGCTAAGAACAAGAGACTCAGGGATAGGCCTTCTGACCTCATTTGGTGGGCTCTGTGACTGAAGAGATTAACTGAAGTCCAACCTTTTTTTTTAACCAGGCAGAATCTCTCGATTGGGGGAAAAAAAACCAGGTATGGTCGGTCCACTCACCTGATTTAACATCACGTCGTAAACGTCGTCTCCTTCACAATAAACATGAGCCTTTAGAATAGGCAGGAAAGAGGAAGGGAGGTTATTCAAAGTAAAGGAATGAAAAAATAAATAAAGAGGAAGCCTCTTTCAAGCTAGGCTTGATTCCTGGCGACTTCACCAAGACAACCATGGAGTTTCCTTGGCTGAAAAATTGCAATTGTATTCTTCCAACTTGTTAGTCTGACCTACAGCCTTTGGACTTCCTGTAGGGCCCCATCCAAATACTAACCAAACCAGACCCTGCTTAGCTTCCAAAGACCAGACAAGATGACCACTTGCTGCACCACTTGCTGTGCTAAAAATAGTCTTTTCCAGACTACAACAATCTTCTACTTCCCCACCAAATGCTGTTCCAACGTGTTGGATTTCAACTCCCAACATTCCCAGAAAGCATGGCTAAAAAGGGGCTGTTCTATGCTAACAACAGTCAGCATGAGGACGAGGCTTAAGGCAGTGGTCCCCAACCTGTGGGCCGCGGTCCTCTACTGGTCCGTGGCCTATTCGCAACTGGGACGTGTGAGTGACTGGCTGGTGTGCATGCATGCACAGCCCCAATCAAGTGAGCACCATGGGGGATCGGGGCCTCACTCATATGAGTATTACAGGTGCCAATGACTTACTTTTCCCACTTTGGCTGTGCACTCTGGGTCCACTGGAGCTTTTCCCTTCACTGTCAATGTCTTCACTGCTTCTGTAGAAATAATAATAATAATAATAATAATAATAATAATAATAATAATAATAATAATAATAATAATAATAATAATTAATAATAATAATAATGTGAAGATCTTGTGGGACTTCCGAATACAGACAGATCGCCATTTGGAACACAACATGCCAGATATCGCAGTCGTAGACAACTGAAGCGTACAGTTGATTGGTATCGCTGTACCAGGAGATGCCAGAGTCGAAGAAAAAGAACTGGAAAAAATTACGAAATACCGCGACCTGGCTATCGAAACTGTGCGATTATGGATGAAACGTGTAACAGTGATACTCATTGTCATTGGGGCACTGGGAACTATGTCCAAAAACTTTGCAAAACACATCAAGAAATTGCAGCTTCCTGCAATAACTCCAGCAAAGCTACAAAAAACTGCGCTACTCGGAACATCTTACATTTTAAGGAGATACCTAGGATGCTGGCAGCAACCCGTGTCAACCATTAGTGCCAGTCAGTTTGAGTGTTCAGTTGACTGAGCTTCATGTTTTATGAATAAACGTTTTATATAATACTAATTAGAATCATCATCATCATCATCCCACTTTGCATTGAAGAGAGTCTACACTGACACTCTACAATCTCAGCATTAAAAAAACCCCAGGATCTTACTCCTTATGATCCTAGCGTTTCTGGGCTTACAACAAAATGGCACTTAATTAAAGAGGTATTTCAGCAAAACTAACTTATCGCGATGGATCAGAGGTTAAAGATTGCGCTTGTCAGTTGGAAAGCTGTTAGCCCAGGTTTGAGACCCAAGTGCCGTGTGACGGGGAGAGTTCCCATTATTGGTTATTGGTTCCAACTCTTGCCAACATAGCAGTTTGAAAGCATGCAAGTGTAAGTAGATTAATAGGTACCACTTCAGTGGGGAAGATAACAGCGTTCCGTACACCTGGGCGTATAGTCATGCTCACATGACCACGGAAGTGTCTTTGGATAATGCTGGCTCCCTCGGCTAAGAAACGGAGATGAGCACCACTCCCTAGAGTCGGACATGACTGGACAGAATGAAACCTTTAACTTCTTATAAGATTCCTAATTGCCGTCCCTATTACCAACCTCCCCACCGTGAATCTATTTCTGAAGGATCAGGCTGTTCTTTCCATCACGCTGTCATGCATTAACTCCCCCCCCAATCATTTTCTCGGCCCTTACCCAGCCCATCTCCTTTCCCACGCGATGCTGGGGTGTCTAATTCAGTCTGGGACTTCTTAGCAGGAACTGCAGTACTGGTATCCAAGTCAGGGCTGCTCAGCTGGAATGTGCCCGCAGCCTCTGTTGCATCTGAATCAGGAAAAGAAAGGCAGAATGGCACAGAGGTGTTAGTTGTGGTTTCAATTCCTATGTAAGGATAGAGGGGAAGGTGCCCCGGGGCCAAATCTATGCTCGCAGATTTCCACTTGCAAGGAGTGACGGAGCCCAGCCAAAGTTCCATAGTTCAATTCCCAGCATAAGAATAAATTTCGGTACTCCGATACCTAATTGCCTGCATTCCATCCGACGTTCAAATTTAGTCTGCTGGTTTGTCTGCACCATGCGGACCGTGTCCAGCTTGTAGCGGGTCCGACCGACTGTCAAGTCAACTATGGGCTCCCGGTGACCGTTCTTGGCTACCTGTAAATCCAAGCAGGTAGCAGCGGGGTATGGGATCCAGTCGTTTTCTTGGTCTCCTTCCCATTGCCAGACAAAATCTGCACCCATGTGGGTGAACAAGAGGAAAGGGAGAAGAAAATTGAATTAAAATTGAATTAATATAAGAAGTCAAGGCTAACCCTCTCTCAGGTGCAGGTGCGGAGGAGGAAGAGAAATGAGAAATCGCCTTGTCCTGCAGTTAGTCTCCTATCCAGATAAAAGTTCATTGGCCTTCAACAGGGCCAGAATTCATTTGTCTTGTGCCCGTGTAGGGATTCCAGATTAGTTCCCCATTTGACTCCTCCTCCTACCTACGCCAGCCTCTCTTACATGTGGCCATGTTTTATAATGGTTTTGTTCAAATCCAACGCTCACTTAAACCTCTCCAGATTACATATAGTCCTCAACTTATGATGACAACTGGGACCAGAATTTCCACTGTTAAGCAAGGTGGTTCTTTAATGACCATCCATTTAAGATTTTTGCCATGGTTGCTAAGCAAACCATGTGGTCATTAAGCAAATCTGGCTTTCCCCCGTTGGCTTTGCTTGTCAGAAGCCAGGCGGGAAAGTCACAAATGGCGATCACATGACCCAGGAAGCTGCAACTGTGGTAAATAAGTGCCCGTTGCCAAGCATTTCAGTCAAGTCATGTGACTGTGAGAAGGCTGTGATGGTTGCAAGTAAGAGGACTGGACATACTGTAGGTCACTTTTTTCCAAGGTGTTCAACTGTGAAAAGTCACTAAATGAGTTATAAGGACCACCTGTATGAGAATCAAAGGGCAGGACCAGATAAAATTGAATCTGGCTTCCCCCTTGACTTTGCTTGTCAGAAGGTCGCAAAAGGGGATCACATGACCCTGGGACACTGTGACCGTCACAAACACGAATTAGTTGTAGAAGCGTCTGGATTTTGATCACAGGACCATGGGGATGCTACAGCGGTCATAAGTGTGAAAAATGCTCATAAGTGACTTTTTTCATGGCCGTTGAAACGTCTATCCCGAAGATGCTTTTTCATGAAACAACTGGACTTGCTTGTTTTTCTTTGAAGACATTTCGCTTCTCATCCAAGAAGCTTCTTCAGCTCTGACTGGATGGTGGAGAGCGGAAAGCTTTATACTCCTGCAGACAGCTGGCCATTTGCATTCTTTTAGCAAGCCCAGGTAGCTTTAACGACTCACTAAAAGAATGCAAATGACCAGCTGTCTGCAAGGAATATAAATCCTTCCATTCCCCACCATCCAGTCAGAGCTGCAGAAGCTTCTTGGATGAGAAGCGAAACATCTTCAAAGAAAAACAAGAAAGTCCAGTTGCCTTGTGAAAAAAGCACCTTTGGGATGGCCGTTGTAACTTCAAACTGTCACTAAATGAACTGTTGTAAGTCAAGGACTATCTGTGTCTTAGAAATAGCGACTTACAGGATTTCTGATCCCAGACAGCCAGACGGACACGGTTCTCCTCACCGCTCTGCTTGTTCCACTCCACCATCTTGCACAGGTCCACAATGTCTTCCCCTAAATCCTCTGTACCTTTCCGTGCCCTGCAGGGAACAGAAGAATTTGCATTACAACCTCTGCAATCAATCCCAGGCTTCTGCGTCCTTTTTCTCCTTCTCCTCCTCTTCCTCCTCCTCCAGGAAGCCAACTTACCGAGTGGCTTGGCTCAGGGCCTCATTCTGTCCAGGTGGGAAGATCTGCCATTTGTTGTCACTGACCTCGTACTCCCAGCGCAGTACAGGCTGGGTCCCTGCATCGGCAGGCTGGACTTCGGGAGCCTTTCGTTTCCTTTTCATCCCTGCAACAGCACAACACAACACACCTAAGGGGCCAGACTACTAACTGGGAGCCCCCAGATAAGCTGCAATAGCAATAGCGCTTAGACTTTACTGTACAGATAAGTCCTTGACTTACGACAACAACTGAGGGCGACATTTCTGTTGTTCAACGAGACATTTGTTAAGTGAGTTTTGCCTCATTTTGCGACCTTTCTTGCCGCAGTTGTTAACTGAACCACTTCAGTTGGTAATTTAGTAACGTGGTTGTTAAGAGAACCTGGCTTTCCCCCTTGACTTTGCATGTCAGAAGGTGGCACTTAGATCCTAAAAAATTAGCAAGTATGTATCCGAACTGCCAGCCTAAATGTTGGAGGTGTGGTAGTGAAGACGCAACGTATTTTCATATATGGTGGACCTGTAAGAAGGTTAAAGCATTTTGGATTAAAATTTGGTGGAATATGCAGAAGATATTTAAGAAAAGGATAAAGTTTTGTCCGCAATTGTTTTTACTGGGCATTATTACTGACACTACTGTTGTGGACACTAAGTTGATGTTGAATTTAATTACGGCAGCAAGACTTTTAGTAGGGCAATATTGGAAGAAGGAAGAACTGCAGACTATAGAAGAATGGACTTTAAAAGTTTCCAACCTGGCGGAAATGGCAAAGATCTCAGCGTATTTGAAAGACCATTCGCAACAGAGATATATTGTGGAGTGGAAAAAATGGATTGATTACATCCAGAATAAATATGGGACTAAAAAGTTTCATTTAGCATTTGTATAAGTACTGATGTGATATTTATATTGCTTGTAGTCATTTTATAAGAGTTAAAGTGCGATAGATTCAATAGTTTATTGTTGTTTGCATATGGTAGATTATGATTGTTTCTACTTTTATACCTTGTATTTAGCTCTGGGAAGTCGGGGAGAGGGGAGGGGGAGGGAGGGAGGTGTTGGGGAGGGTTGGGAAGAGGGGAGGGGGTGGGGAGGGGTTTTGTTTTGTTATATATAAAATGTACTGTAAAACTTTTCAATTAAAAAAAAAGGATCACAGGACTCTGGGATACTGCAACCATCACAAAAACATGCCCTCTCTCCGCCTTTTTTACTTCTACCCCCTATTCCAGAGGTCTTCAAACTTGGCCCTTTTATGACTTGTGGACTTTAACTCCCAGAATTCCTCAGCCAGGCACGCTGGCTGAGGAATTCTGGGAGTTGAAGTCCACAAGTCATAAACGGGCCAAGTTTGAAGAGCCCTGCCCTATTCCCTCCCCCGTCCATTTCTTAACAAGGTCTATTTTACTGCAAAGAGGAGTTTTTGCAACTTTGCCCCGCTGATCTCCCCCCCGCCCCGACTTGATGCTAATGCAAAACTAGCTTTCCCGCGTCGTGCGAACGGCTCTCCCCGGGTTTTGTTTTTTTTTTTTTTTGCAACCAACACACCACTCACCAGCAACTTCCGCTTTCACCACCCGGGATGCCGCTTCCGCTTTTCTCTCGCAGGCTCCTTCCCGGGAACGCTCTATGACCCAGAGCCCAGGCAGACTCCACCCCTTTTTTATTTGCATTCGTTAAATTTGCATGCGGGGCGGCGCTCGAAAAGGAAAGCGGGGCGGTCCCGCGGGGAGGGGAGGAGCGGGGAGAGATCCTCGCCCATCCATTGGCTAAACCGGCTCAAGGGGGTGGGGTGGGGAGGAAGCAGAGGGAGAAAAAGCGAAGGGCGATTTGCAAATGAAAAGAGGTGTCTGATGGTCGCCGCTCGAAGTTGAATTCTCCATTCTCCCGCGCCTGTTTTATCCCAAGAGGCACGTTTTATAACCTGTAAGAATTGTGTCTTTTAGGTAAAGGTTTGATTTTTTTTTTTCGTACTTGGAACTGACATCCGACACATATCAACAGCCACCGTAACTGAAGAGAAAGTCAAGAATTCGTGGTTTATATAAGAGTCGGTGTAGAGGGAAAAGACAATTGCTGGGAGGAAGCTCTCCGTAGAGGCCACTAGCTGGGTGTCTATCACCCTTACTCCCGCCTCTGGGAAGGTCTGAGGGAAGGGCCAAGTTGCCACCCTAGCAGGGTGCCACCTTCTGAAGGTGGGTGAGTTTCCAGCAATGTGGGTCTCCGATCAAGCCCTAGATCGAGGCAGGAGAAGCGGCGAGGGGCCTTCGGGCTCCTCCCCGCGGATGCCTCCGTGGCTTCGTTCGGGATTTGGGAATGACTCACGGCCGGCATCTTTGAGTACAATGGGAAGAGGTGAAGCACCGCCAGCTTCATAACCCAATTCAGACTAGTCTCCTCCCAAGCATTTTCCCTGCTTTTTAAAGAATCTTTTAAATTTTGTAAAAATAATAATAATATTTTTTTGACTCACGGCTGGCATCTTTGAGTACAATGGGAAGAGGTGAAGCACCGCCAGCTTCATAACCCAATTCAGACTAGTCTCCCCCCAGTATTTTCCCTGCTTTTTAAGAATCTTTGAAATTTTGTAAAAAAAAATAATATTTTTTTGACTCACGGCTGGCATCTTTGAGTACAATGGGAAGAGGTGAAGCACCGCCAGCTTCATAACCCAATTCAGACTAGTCTCCCCCCAGTATTTTCCCTGCTTTTTAATAATAATAATAAGTTCGAAGGGACCTTGGAGGTCATCTAGTCCAACCCCCTGCTCAGGCAGGAAACCCTATACCAGGGGTCGGCAACCTCGGCTCTTTTATGACTCGTGGACTTCAACTCCCAGAATTCCTGAGCCAGCATAGCTGGCTCAGGAATTCTGGGAGTTGAAGTCCACGAGTCATAAAAGAGCCGAGGTTGCCGACCCCTGCCCTATACCATTTCAGGCAAATGGCTGTCCAGTCTCTTCTTAAAAACCTCCAGTGTTGGAGCATTCACCACCTCTGGAGGCAGGTTGTTCCACTGGTTAATTGTTCTAACTGTCAGGAAGTTTCTCCTTAGTTCTAGGTTGCTTCTCTCCTTGACTAGTTTCCACCCGTTGTTGCTTCTTGTCCTGCTTTCAGGTGCTTTGGAGAATAGCTTGGCTCCCTCTTCTTTGGGACAGCCCCTGAGATATTGGAACACTGCTATCATGTCACCCCTCACCCTTCTTTTAAATTTGGTAAAAAAAAATATTTTTTTTTTGCTCTAATGGGTCTATTTCCCCCATTTTTTTCTGCCGAGCGCCACGTTGGAGATGACAATTTTTCAGAAGGGAGCAGAATTGGAGTTTCAGCTCAACTACTGGAGTAGAATCAGAAGTTGGAAGGGACCTTGGAGGTCTTCTAGTCCAACCTCCTGCACATTTCAGACAAGTGGCTGTCCAGTCTCCTCTTAAAAGCCTCCAATGATGGAGAATCAGAACAGAGCTGGACGGGATCTTGGAGGTCTTCTAGTCCAGCCCCCTGCTCAAGCAGGACATACCATTTCAGACAAGTGACTGTCCACCCACAGCTTCTGAAGGCAAGCCTTTCATTGGTTAGCTCTTCTCACTTTTAAGAAATTTTTTTCCTTAGTTCTAGGTTGCTTCTCTCCTTGATTAGTATCCATCCATTGCTTCTTGTTTTGCCTTCAGGCGCTTTGGAAAATAAGGTTGACCCCCCTTTTCTTTGTGGCAACCCCTAAAATATTGGGCACTACCATTATGTCACCCTTGGTCCTTCTTTTCACTAGAAGAAGCCCAACTTCTCCTCCTCTGCTAAAGAAGACCACGTTATTCACCCGTGAAAACTAATCTTCAAGTTTAGCATTCTTGATCAGAAGGTCGGCAGTTTGGCGGGTTGAATCCCGACTGCCGCGTAACAGAGTGAGTGCCTGTTACTCGTCCCAGCTTCTGCCAACCTAGCAGTTCGAAAGCACGTAAAAATGCAAGTAGAAAAATAGGGACCACTACGGTGGGAAGGTAACAGCGTTCCGTGCGCCTTTGGCGTCTATTCATGCCGGCCACATGACCACGGAGACGTCCTCGGACAAGCGCTGGCTCTTCGGCTTTGAAATGGAGATGAGCACCGGCCCCTAGAGTCGGAAACGACTAGCACGCTTGTGTGGGGGAACCTTTACCTTTACCTTTATCTGCGCAATGTTCATGTCGGAATCCATTTATATCATATTCATAAATGTATGTTTAAAACGTTGTTCCTGGATTCTGCCATCTCCCGAGGAGGAGGGAACGAATGTGTGTTGAACCTGTATTAGGCATTTCAAAGGAAAAGAGAAGCCTTTTGAACTGGGGGAACAAAAGGGGGGGGGGTTAGGGTAGGAGCATCTGGCTTGTGTCACGGAAGAGAGCAATAAACATAAAAGGTCCTAAGTTCCTTTTTCCCCACGAGAGGGATGATACGAGGTAAATGATGGGGGGCTGACCAAATGGGGTTAAGGGGGGGGGTTGAACCGGGAACTCTTTATAAGGTTTTAGTTTGTAGAACAATATTAAGTCCTGTCTTGTATTCCTACAACCAAGCATGTCATAGTAAAGATTCCTTTTGGACTAGATTTGGCTCCAAGAGTTTTGTCTTCCTAAGACGTGGTTTGGGGTGGGTCCTGGCAGTTCATAATAAATAATAAACCTTTATTGTCAAAGTACAACATGTGTACATTGAGATTAGCTGAGCCTCTCCCCCCCCCGTGCTCTCTCCCCCCAACACACAGTGACAACAAACCCTCCATCCCACCACACTATGTGAACCAACACCACCACACACCGGCCTCCCAAGTCAATTCTGCATAAGATTATGTCCCATTTAAAAGCCTAACAGCCCACGGATAAATGCTATTTTTCAGCCTGTTGGTACGGCTGGCTATATTCCTATATCTCCTACCGGATGGTAGGAGAGTAAAGAGATACCGTCCAGGGTGTGAGTCATCCCTGAGAATCTTCCTCACTCTTCCAAGGCAACGAGCCCTGGCGATGTCATCCAGTGGTGTCAGGGAACAGCCCACAATGTCTTGTGCTGTGCTCACTACCCTCTGTAATACTTTCCTATCCGCGGCTGTCAGACCAGCATACCAAACCACAATACCATACGAGAGGACGCTCTCTATAGTAGACCGGTAAAAGAGGGTCATTAGCCGTTGTTCTACCCTGTTCTTCCACAAGACCCTAAGAAAGTGAAGCCTCTGTTGGGCCTTTCTAGCCACCTGAGTTGTGTTAACTTTCCAGGTCAGATCTTCACAGAGGTAGACTCCCAGAAATTTAAAGGAGGAAACTCTCTCTACACAGTTCTCTCCGATGTAAAGTGGGGCAGGTTCCTCCTTTTTTCTCCGGAAGTCTAACACCATCTCTTTCGTCTTGCCGATGTTTAGGTGCAAGTTGTTGTTACATAATCCTACAGAAAAGCCACGGATTGGTACAAATCAACTTTTATGATCAGAATGGCAAGGAATAGTTTTCTAAAACAACAATGTAATGAAGGAAAAAAGAACAAAGCGTACATCGTGAACGCATTTAAAGATTTGTTCCTGTATATTTTATCTGTATTACGCAGATCATGCAAAAGTTGCTGAAATCGGTGAGAGGTGAAGCTCGAATAGGACAGGAAGGATCAGGCAGAAGAGAATTCTTCTATATGTGTGTGCAGTTAGACCAGGATGTATCATTGAAGGAGCTGAGGAACTCATCCTTCAAAATATGGCAGGTGTCCTTTTTCAAAAACCATCAGTTTCAGAGTTTTTTTACAGTATGTATGGTACATAGGCAAAAAAGGGATCTGTCACGATGCACGATAAATCAGGGATATTGACTTAGTCACAGTGAGACCCGATGTAATGTTAGATTACAGGCTCCAAATATCAATTAGAATTAGAATAATAGAGTTGGAAGGGACCTTGTAGGTCATCTAGTCCAACCCCCCCCTGCTCAAGCAGGAGACCCTACACCATTTCTGACACATGGCAGTCCAGTCTCTTCTTGAAAGCCTCCAGTAATGAAGCTCCCACAACATCTAAAGGCAAACTGTTTCACTGGTTGATTGTCAGAAAATTTCTCCTTGTCTCTAGGTTGAATGGCTCCTTGATCAGCTTCCATCCGTTATTCCTTGTCTGGCCTTCAGGTGCTGTGGAAAATAGGTTGACCCCCCCCCTGCTCTCTGTGACAGCCCCTCAAATATTGGAACACTGCTATCATGTCACTCCTGGTCCTTCTCTTCACTAGACTGTAAGGTAAAGGTAAAGGTTCCCCCGCACATGCGTGCTAGTCGTTTCCGACTCTAGGGGCTAGTGCTCATCTCCGTTTCAAAGCCAAAGAGCCAGCGCTTGTCCGAGGACGTCTCCATGGTCATGTGGCCGGCATGACTAGACGCCAAAGGCGCACGGAACGCTGTTACCTTCCCAAGGTAGTGGTCCCTATTTTTCTACTTGCATTTTTACGTCCTTTCGAACTGCTAGGTTGGCAGAAGCTGGGACGAGTAACAGGTGCTCACTCTGTTACGCGGCACTCGGGATTTGACCCGCCAAACTGCCAACCTTCTGATCAACAAGCTCAGTGTCTTAACCCACTGAGCCACCGCGTCACTAGACTAGGCATGCCCAGTTCCCAGTTCTTCATATGTTTTAGCCGCCAGTCCCCTAATCATCTTTGTTGCTTTTCTCTACATTTTTTCTAGAGTCTAGCATTGGAGAAAAATCTTGGAGGACACCTGGCTGGACATCCTGCTTAGTCCAAGATGTGAGAACAGATTCCTCTCCAGCCTCTATCTGAAGATTCCCATATCTTGGAAAAGATTGTTACAATGGTGGACAGTTCTTTCTCAAATCTGGTTCCTGCCCACTGAATTCTGGACCTTCCTGCCTTTCGGGATGCACATAACAAATCTACCTGCTCTTCTAGTCTGACAACCTTTGTATATCTGAAGAGTGCTTTTGTATCTCCCCTTAGCTGTCCCAAAGGCACTTTCTTTCAAGAGGCAACTGGACTTTCTTTGTTCTTCCTTGAAGATGTTTCGTTTCTCAGCCAAGAAGCTTCTTCAGTTCTGAGTTAAAGACGCTTCTTGGATGAGAAGCAAAACATCTTTGAGGAAGGGCGGGATATAAATGGGATTAAAAAAAACAATGACAGTCCAGTTGCCTCTTGACAAAAAACACCTTTGGGACAACCATGACCTGGATGACTGAGAATCTCCATAGACATCACCCTGACCATTTTCTTTTGCAAGCTAAATATATCCAGTTCCTTTTCAGGGGTGTCAAACTCAATTTCATTGAGGGCCGCATCAGCATTGCGGTTGCCCTCAGGGGGCCGGGTGGGTGTGGCCTGGGTGGGCATGGCCTACTGGGTGGGCGTGGCTAGAGTGCGTATGGCCTACTGGGTGGGCGTGGCCAGCTCTACATCGTTCGCATCAAGGGTGCCTATGGGGGCCCGGGCAGAAGTGGGACAGATCTGAGGGTCTCTGGCAGGAGGAGGGTCTCTGGGCCAGGGCCAAGGCAGTGGGGGCCGTTCCCTCATTGTTTCCAGGATGGCTTCGCGGGCAGCATGAAACCACTTCGCGGGCCGGATCCAACCCCCGGGCCTTGTGTTTGACATGTCTGCTTTAAGTGTTGCTAGCAGGGGTGAGTTGCTAGTAGTCCTTCTCTGAACCATATGTGAAGATGTTGAATTAATTTTTCACAGCATGCTACTGCTTCTCTAATTATAAATACAAAAATATAAGAGCCATACAGGATGTGTTTATGAAGTATGCAAAAAGGGCCCCTGTCATGTTACAAGTTCACAATTGGGTGCCCTGATATATATACCTGGTCCATGGTATAAATTGGACCACTTGGAAAAGCGCTGGTGCATCATAATAACAAAGGCATTAAGAAAAAAATAAGTGACTGAGCCTACCTATGTTTATAAAGCTAGTTGTTGACTTACAACAGTTCATTTAGTGAATGTTCGAAGTTACAACGGCACTGAAAAAGTGACTTATGACCGTTTTCACAATTACAGCATCCCCATGATCACGTGATCAAATTGTGGATACTTGGCACGGTTTCATATTTATGACGGTTGCAGTGTCCTGTGGTCATGGGATCCCCTTTTGAGAGCTTCAACAAGCAAAGTCAATGGGGAAGCCAGATTCACTTAGCAACTGTGTTACTAACTTAACAACTGCAGTGATCCGTTTAACAACTGGGGTAAGCAAAGGTGGGGCAAAATTCACCTAACAGTGGTCTCACTTAACAACAGAATTTTTTTGGGCTCAATTGTGGTCATATATTGAGGACTAAATTTTTTAAAAATGTACTTGAAGTGAGTTTTGCCCCATTTTGCAACCTTTCTTGCTAAGTTGTTAAGTGAACCACTTCAGCTGGTAAGTTAGTAACATGGTTGTTAAGAGAATCTGGCTTACCCCTTGATTTTGCATGTAAGAAGGTCACAAAAGGGGATCACATGACCTTGGGACACTGTGACCATCATAAAAACATGCCGGTTGTTAAGCATCCAAATTTTGATGACGTGAACGTGGGGATGCCGCAATGGTTATAGGTGTGAAAAAAGGTTGTAAGTCGCTTTTTTCAGTGTGTTGTAACTTTTAACAGTCACTGAATGAATGGTTATAAGTCGAGGGCTACCTTGTAAATAAGGAGAGCTCTATATTAGGATTCTCTGTTCCCACAACATCCTTAATCCCATCAGTCAGATCTCTTAAATAGTGATTTTGGCAACACGTTATTACATCAATAAGTTCAAAGGTTTTGGAATTACAGATAGTCCTCGTCTCACAACAGTTCGTTTAGTGACTGTTCAAAGTTACAACACCACTGAAAAAATTGACTTACAACCATTTTTCATACTTATGACCATTGCCGCATCCCCATGGTCATATGATCAAAATTCAGACACTTGGCAACTGACTAACAATTGTCTCCCTTAAAAATAGAAATTTTAGGCACAATTGTGGTCATAAATTGAGGACTCCAAGTACATTATGTAGGAATCATCTGTTCCACAACTTTTTCCCAGTTGTTGCATAGAAGAAAACTCTTAGGGACACCATAACAGATTCCTTCCAATTCTGAATAATGCCTCAATTTATCAGGATGAGTCCTACCCATGTAGTACCTAGGCATGCAATTTGTGCGACCATGAAGTTTCCCAACTGATATTAGTGTCATTGAAATAGGAGGTTGGCAGATGCAAAGGGACGTAGTCATGGCAGCTGGCCCCGGTCAGAGTGGGGGCACACATCAACACGTAATAGAACTTAACGTGTCCGTAACGGAGGTAGCATTTTTGCCACTTGCTAAGACCTGACCTCAACCTCCCGTGACACCTATGCAAGAGGTCATCGTGCCAGACATCGCTGTCCCAAACCTCCATCACAAACTTGTCATTGCCTTCCAACGTGATAGCCCCAAAGTCCAGATTTTCCGACCACTGAGGGTTGTTGTTCCCACTGATGACCCTAGTGCGCCTTTCCTGGTTTTGGAAAAAAAATTTGACGTAGGCATCGGTGGAAGAAAAATGGTCACCCCAAAGATCGGATCCACTGTGCACATGGAACTTGAGGTATGCCCTGCCCCGCTCGGTGCCACAACATTTGTCGTTGATGACACCGTTCGGTATACACATGCAGGTGCACCTTCGGACCAAGCTGCTGAAGTTGTTCTCAGGACAGCTTTGGTAACAATCTCTCCTTAGGGCTCTCCGTTTGATGTAGCTCACAGTGGCTTGCTTCAAAAAATTCCTCCTGGGATCTGTCTTGTTCAACAAGGTGTGTAGAGGCAAAAGGGAATACGACACCAGCCCAGGTGTACTTTTGGTGCTCTCCATCCACTCGTTGAGTTGGTGCAAGTCTCTGCTGTCCGAGAAGAGCATCTGTTTGTGACCTCCTATCACCTCGGTGTGCTGGGTCATATAAAGGTCGTAGAAGCTGGGTTTAGATTTCCCAAACCAGAGCCTGGCACATTCGGAATGGAAGGAAGCAGCTCCCCAAAGGCCTTTACGTTTCAGGGATGTCTCCAAATCCAAACAGGCCTTGACTTTCTCCGCCGTGAACCCCATTAAGGTCATGGCACAAGTTTTCAAGGCCAGCAAATAGCGGGCTCGCCCGCCCAGATACACCCGGTTGATATAATGGGTGCCGTAGATGTTGATGAAATGCTGGTATTCCTCGGGATCGTGATAGGGGGGCAACCTGCCGATGGCCCAAGCAAAATGGAAGGACAGCAGAGGATTCTGCTGAAGTCTCAGACTGCAAAGGAAAAATGCAGAATATTGTCAGCAAGGTTCTGTGTCCAAGGCACATACCCAAAGCTTATTTTCTGCCGTGGTGTTCAGCACGAGAAAAGAAGGTGATGCAATAATCATGCTGAAGGTCAGATGGTCTCTGATGGACATTTTACGGGTAGGAGTTCACTGCTCAGTTTGATGTGGTGTTGGGAAAACATACTTTCTGTTCCCCCTTTCCTGGTTAATCTTGAAAAGATTCTCTGAAAAAGGCGGGGCCCTTTTTTATTTTTTTTTTCATCATGACACCAAATAATACTTTACTGAGAGTGTAAAGTCAATACCCAGTACAAAGCAAACCTCAATGTACATTTGTTTAGTGACCAACTTTACAACAGCACTAAAAAAAAGTGACTGTGGCCAGTTCTCACACTTACGACTGTTGAAGCATTCCTGCGGTCATGTGATCAAAATACATGCAACTGGCATTTATTTAATGACAGTTGCACTGTCCTGGAGGGGTCACGCGATCACCATTTGTAAACTTCCTAGTTTGTCCGATTAGCCAAGTCAATAGGAGAAGTCAGATTTGCTTAATGACTGCATGAGTCACTTACAATTAGAATAGAATAGAATAGAATAGAATAGAATAGAATAGAATAGAATAGAATAGAATAGAATAGAATAGAATAGAATAGAATAGAATAGAATAGAATAGAATAGCAGTGATTCGCTTAACAACTGTGGCTAAAAAAGCCATAAAATGGGGCAAAACACCTGTCTTGCTTAATAATGAAAATTTTGGGATCCCTTGTCGTAAATCAAGCAATACCTGTAACCTGGTTGTCTCTGCCTTTCTGGAGTACCAGATCTGCAATTTATTTTAAAGGTAACCCACAATAAATCTCAGTTGTCACCTACAATAAATATCCGGTTGTTAGATTGTCTGCAATTATGAAGCTTCTCTACCGAGGTAGAATCGTGTCTGTAAAATGTCTACTGTAAACCAGGTTCTTGGTTATGGCTTTGACCTTTGCCCTATCCTGGAATCACGTGATCCCCTTTTACGACCTTCTGACGAGCAAAGTCAAGGGGGCAAGCCAGATTCACTTAACAACCCCGCTACTAACTTAAGAACTGCAGTCATCCAGGTAACAGCTGTGGCAAGCAAAGGCATAGAATTGGGCAAACCTCCCTTAACAAATGTCTCACTTAGCAACATAACATTCGGGCTCAGTTATGGTCGTAAGTCAAGGACTACTACCTGTACTGAGCTCCTCCTTGTTCTCTCCAGGAGGTATCTGGACTGACTACGGTTTTGATGAGCTTTTTTAAATTGGTTTTTAAATTGCCACATAATTATTGTATTTATTGTTTAATTCTGTTTTAAATTTTCTATTTTATGTTTTTAATTTTTATTGTTGTGCGCCGCCCTGAGTCCTTAGGGAGAAGGGCGGCATATAAATTTAAATAAATAAATAAATAAATAAATAAATAAATAAATAAATAAATAACTGGCAGCGCTCCAGGTCTTCACTAGCCAAGCAAGCAAGGCATAACGGCAGGGTTTAGCTGGCATTGTGGTACCCGCTCAGTGTGTGTTGCTATACCTTGGCAGTGAGCCCAGTATTAGAAATGCTTGTTTTCTTTTTAACTGTCTCCTTATCTCTATCTTTTTTTTTTTTTTGAGAGAGAGAGAGAGAGAACTAAGGACAAACAATGTGTCCCAGTTGCCTTTGTGTGGGAGTTCTGCAACTCAGTTGACAAAATGGAATTTAACCCTGTCCATGACTGAGCCTGTCATGAGATAAGGTTTACCCTGCCGCCCCCCCCCCCTTGAGATATAGTTGCCTGGATTAATTATCTATTCTTCCCTCACTCCAAATTGAGCAGTGAAATTGCGTTGGAGGAACCAGGACGAGGAACCTTATTCCCAAGTTAGGTTGTAGCTGCTCAGCAAACGGTAGTATTTTTGGTGAGGAGAGCCCTTGAAATTCTGAGGATTCCAGAAAGATCTTCAAAAACCCCACCTGGAAAAGAGCAGTTATCCGACTCTTTAGCCACAAACCCTCATTTCTGACTACATTCAGCTGCAGCCTACCATCCAGCCTGCTACAGGTAATCCTCGACTTACAATCATTCATTCAGCAACCTTCGAAGTTACAACGGCGCTGGAAAAAAAAGAGTGATTTAAGACCATTTTTCATATGACTGTTACAGCATCCTCAGGGTCACGTTATCGAAATTCGGATGCTTGGCAACAGACTTATTTTATGACAATTGCAGGGTCCTGGGGATACGTGATTACCTTTTGCGCCCTTCTGACAAGCAAAATCAGTGGGGCAGCCAGATTCACTTAACAAGCGTTTGACTAATTTAACTGCAGTGATTCACATAACAACGGTGGCAACAAAGCTCGTAAAATGGAACAGAATTCACTTAGCAACAATTTTTTTCGCTTGATTGTGGTCGTAAGTTGAGGACTATCTGTATTTGCATCCAAACAGCAATGTGGGTTGTGCACAGGCAGCCCTAACTCAGATGCGACTGAAAAATAAGAGTTGTGTGTCTCCAATATTTTGATTGTGTCAATTACACAGGCTCCCTTAATTAGCACCTATAATAGATTCATACTGAGGTCAAATAAAACGGGGGTGAAACTCACCTTGGGTTATCTCACATGTTAACTGGCATGAGTGCATACATAACACAGCCCTTCCACCCACTTCCCCAAAACTAGTTTTGTATGGAAATACTGCAACACAGTGCCACCAACTTTGAGTTGTTCCTAGAGGATGCTATAGCTGGCAATACCCAAAGCGTCTGGGGGATTATGGAGAGACAACAGCTATCTGAATAAAGATTGCTTGTCAGGATGACAAAGACTCATTCATTCCCCCTAAAACAAGAATGAATGGATTTGGATGCCAGTGTTTTCTGAGATAATTGCAGTCATACCATCAATACCCATCAAGCATCTTGTCCCCAAGGCTGATACTGCTACCTGAACAATAGTTACCACAAGCTTCTGAGACATATCATGAGCTAAGCAACCTTTTGTTATAGCCCATTGGATGTTCCACAATAAAGGAGATATTTGTAGCTCAAGGTTGAAATGGGGGGGTCCTTGGTGCTCTCTGAGCTTGGTTGTTTTCTCGCAGACGTTTCATTACCCAACTAGGAAACACCATCAGTTGTAGTGAGGAGTGGGGTTTGCTGTCAGTATAAACTAAGAGCAAGCCCTACTCCTTACTAGCACCGATGATCGTCTGAAAGATGCTTTTTCAAGAGGCAACAGGACCTTCTGGTTTTCCTTGAAGACGTTTTGCTTCTCATTCTTGGATGAGAAGGGAAATGTCCTCAAGGAAGCCAAGAAAGTCAGTTGCCTCTTGAAAAAGCACCTTTGGGATAATCATGACCTGGATGACTGAGAATCTCCATAGACATTTAGCACTGATGACATTACCTAGTTTGGGTAATGAAACATCTGCAAGAAAACAACTAAGCTCAGAGAGCACCAAGGACCCCTCACGTTCCACAATAAATATGGTCAACTCCAGCTCTGGAGGATGGAGCTGAAATCTCTTCTTCATCATCCAAGAGAGGTTCAACATTTAATAGCTTTGGGATGGGATTTGGACAGATGGATTCAAATTAGAGTTCTCCAAAGTGGTCATGATTAACCCCCAAGGATCAATGGGACTCTTCAAGGTATTGTTATTATTAATTATAGTAGTTCTATTAGTTAAAGTAGTATTTATTAAATTATTGACATACAATAAATATTTGGAGGTCCATGAACAATCTGAAATTTCATCAAGAGGCCGATGAGCTGAAGAAATTGGGGACCCCTGATCTGAATCATCTTTCAGTGACAGTAGGACTAAGATTGTTCATTTCTGGACTTAGGTCTTCTGTCTGTTGTATTATTTTCTCCAGCAAGTTGGCTACTGCAGCTCCCCCCTCCCCACCCCCAGTTTATGCTTTCAAGTGCTTTGATGCTTACCTGTAATGTTCGCATTCGATCTCATTCCTCAGAAAGCTGTATCTGTCCTCGCGGGTTTTTTGGTGTGCAAAAATGGCCATGTTGGAGTGAGAGCCAGCAAAAGCCACCTGGGCTTTGGAGAACCCCAAGTCCTCCTTCATGAAATCCTCAGCCAACTCCATTTTCCAGTCATTTTTCACTTCTTTGGCTACTGCGTTGGCCACATCTATGTCTAACTCATCCACAAAGGTGCTTGCTTGTCGTTGGCAGATTTCCTTCTCCCGCCAGTCCACTCCAACGAGGGGGAGTCTCTGCAGCTTCTCACCCATCTTATGATTCCGACACAGGGTACAGGTCCCGTTGGGCCCCCGCCACTTGCTGATATCCACCACATAAGCTCCTTTCTTCTCCAGAGTGGTGATATCAACTCCTTCCCCAATGAAGTTATAGCCTGGTACGAAGTTGGCCTGATTCTTGCAGACAGGACTGGGATATGTGTCGCATTCACTGTTGTGGAAGGGGAGAGAGGAATGGACAAAAGCAAGGAAGACCATGAAGAAGAGATGAAGCCGGGACATGGTTCCTCAGAGAGCGCTCCTTGTTCTTAGACAGTTGGTTTCTGAATCATCCTGAGGAGAAAAAAGAGCAACAGATATTGTTTCAGGCGGGGCTTGGGAGGTGTGGCAAAAAAAAAAAAAATTGAATCAGAACAACACCTTTCCTACACTGAAACAGGGTGATCCAGCTTGCAGGCACAATTAAAAGAAGGTTAGGCGGTGATATTTGATATTAAATTTGGGAGGCCTATTGGGGAGCCTCCAATTTTTAAGGGACCAGAAATGGTCCAGAAGCTTCAGATGGTGCACATTTTGGATAAAGCTGATCAGTAATTTATTTATTTTATTTATTTGGATTTATATACCGCCCCTCTCCCAAGGGACTCGGGGGGGGGGGTAATGACCCACCAAGTAAATTCCATGGCTGAGGATGCGCATGAATGCAGTTGGATGTTATGCATGAAACAGCTATTTGAGTTAGAATGGAATAGAGGTGGAAGGCACCTTGGAGGTCTTTTAGTTCATCCCTCTGCTCAGGCAGGAAACTATATTTGAGACAAGTAGGTTGCAGAATCAAGAGACTCAGACCCCGGAATCAAAAGAAGTTTGTTATTAGCATATTTTAGTTTATGTTTGTATTATTATACCCTGTATTCAGCTCTGGGAAGTCGGGGAGGGGGAGGGTTGGGGAGAGGGGAGGGGGAGGAGGGAGTTTTTTGTATTTAAAAATGTATTGTCAAACTTTTCAATAAAAAAAAAGAAGAAGTTTGTTTTATTTTGCGCAAAAAGGTTCAGAGCAAAAAGCAATATCAATGTCTGAACACATTTTCAGGGAAAAGCAAGTACATATATAGTCTTCAAAAGTAGCAAAACACGGAAATGTAACTTATGAGCATTGATTGGTTACTTGAATTACTGCCCCCCAACTCCCCCTTGTTGCTATGCTGAATTTAGCTAAATATCTTGCAACCCTTTTACTGATCGAGGTCACAGGTTGCTAGCGCTTAAGTTTCCGGCACCATGTTTGTGGTTAGCTACAATCGAGACATATATGGTTAGATGTATGAAAGCTCTATGCTTGACTGAATAGGTGTGAGACAGATGAACTCGTGGTTTTCCATTTCCTTGTTCTTTTCTAACTAATACATGCGTTTTCTTTATGCCTCACTTTTACGTCCTGCCTTCACTTTATGTCCTGCCTCAAGTAGCTGTCCAGTTTCTTCTTAAAAACCTCCAGTGATAAAGCTCCCACAACTTCTGGAGGCAAGCTGTTCCAGTGGTTAATTAAGTGTTAGGAGATTTTTCCTTAATTCCAGGTTGCTTCTCTCCTTGATTAGTTTCCATCCATTGCTTCTTGTCTTGTCCTTTGTGCTTTGGAAAATAAATTGATCTCCTTTTCTTTGTCGCAGCCCCTCAAATACTGGAATATTGCTATCATGTCACCCCTAGTCCTTCTTTTCTCTAGAATAGCCAAACCCATATCCTGCAACCCTTCTTCATATGTTTTACTCTCCAGGCCTTTATTAAGAAGAGGGAGTCAAGCTATTCTCCAAAGCACCTGAAAACAGGACAAGAAGCAACGGATGGAAACTAGTCAAGGAGAGAAGCAACCTAGAACTAAGGAGAAACTTCCTGACAGCTAGAACAATCAACCAGTGGAACAACCTGCCTCCAGAGGTGGTGAATGCTCCAACACTGGAAGTTTTTAAGAAGAGACTGGACAGCCACTTGTCTGAAATGGTATAGGGTTTCCTGCCTGAGCAGGGGGTTGGACTAGATGACCTCCAAGGTCCCTTCCAACTACTTCTTCTTCTTCTTCTTCTTCTTCTTCTTCTTCTTCTTCTTCTTCTTCTTCTTCTTCTTCTTCTTCTTCTTCTTCTTCTTCTTCTTCTTCCTTCTTCTTCTTCTTCTTCTTCTTCTTATTATTATTATTATTATTATTATTATTATTATTATTATTATTATTATTATTATTATTATTATTATTATCTTAGTTGCTCTTCTCTGCGCTTTTTCCAAAGTCTCAACATCTTTTTTGTAACGTGGTGACCAAAACTGGATGCAGTATTACAGCTAAGGCAGTCACCACTAGATGCTTTGTTCCAGAAGCCCCATACAGGCGTTGGAACGGGAAGGTAAACATCACCACCCCCAACACTATCATCATCATCAATCATCATCAATCAACCATTCCTCTCTGGAGATAGCCACTTGCCTTTTTCCGAACATGTTTTCTTTTTTCTAGCTTGGTAATAGCTAGAAATCCATCATTGCTGGTTTTGCTCTGTGGTGCAGCTGCAACGAAGGGAAAAGTTTCACTTCTCCTTGCATTCTGAAAAAGTCAGAAAGACAATCTTCCCTTCCCTTCTTTCTTGCACCTTTAAGCTGCAATTGTCTTTTGATGCCTCCTATCATCACAGCCACCCTCTTGCTGTCCGCTTGAACCTTACTGTGAAATCAAGATTGGATATATTTAGAAACTTACCTCCTCCTTTAAACAGGCAGGTCTATTCCTGATGACGGTTTCTGAGAAAAGTCCCTCTTTTTCTTGCTGTTTGCTTTTTGCTTCTTCCCTGTTCTAGCAAGTGTGGCTAGAATTCTAGGGGAAATGTTAAGAGGAAGAGAGAGGGGGGGGGAATATAAGGAAAAAATAGCTTTTCATAGCAGCATATTCATCTTGCTTTTGCAAAGTCTGAGAGTGTTTGGTGTGTGCCTTAGTTTCGCCTCTCCTTTTTAGTTGACCGTACTGGATTTGAAAAATTCCTGTCCAGCATCCAGAGCTGGAAAGGAGCATTGACATTTTAATTTTTTCCAGATGGATGTTTATTTCATTTAGCAAAAAAAAAAAAAAGAATTCTTTGTGATGTTCCTTCAAGAATTGGGCATTCCACTTTGGGTAGGTTTTGGGACTAATGAGGATTCAAGGAAGAACATGATTTTACCAAAAGAGAGAAAGAGGCCTCTAATGCTCGCACCCTATCAAAAAAATAAAAATAAAAAATGGGGGAGTATTTTTGCCAAAAGGTCCTTTGTGTTTAATCTTCATTTTTAAAAGAAAATAAAAATGGAGGTGGCCTCGTGCAACTGTCATATCTCATTTAAAACCTGAATGCTGATTTGTGCCTTCCGAGCTAAACAGAGAAGTGGGCCGTGTCTTCTTATAAACAACTAACATGGTTAGTAGTTACGTCATTAGAAATCTCCCTTTGTGTTTGCTTTTGATGAGGAGAAAGTTTTATTCAGAGAGAGAAAGAGGCATTTTAAAGGGAGAACAAATCAACAAAGTAGAGGGAAAAATGGATTAAAAATAGGAAGGCAAAGTACAGTAGAGATTTTCAGCTATGATTTTTTCCCCCGGCCTTTCATTTGTTTGTTATAAATGGCTGAGTGAATCATATTGCTTGTAAAAATGGCAGACAGATTTAAAATTAAAGAGAGCACAAATATTTGGAATAATATTCATTAGAATATATGGTGGATAAGAAAAAGATTATAGATTACAATCCTTTGTATGCATACTGCTAAAAGTTTATTCCGATTAAAGCGTTATACAATGCTGAAATAATAAGGCCATATTTGTACCATATTTTGCATGTTACAAATCTACATAGAAACAGCCAACTAGAAATGGTTTCCAAACTGAGTGATAATCTGTATCAGATTTACTTTTAGGATAGAAGTTTATTTTAAGCAACAAAGCAGACTCCAAGTAAGTCATTTATTTACAGAATGAGATCAATTTTCCAATGTAAAGCATTGCATATCTTCACAGCAGTTAAGATATCCAAAGGTAATTCAATATACAGTAGTTTACAGGAATACGTGGCTTAGTAAAAATTAAGTATATTGCAGAAAAATGCTCCTTGGAAAAAGAATTCAACTTTTAGAATTGATCCCATTCTCATACAAAACCATTTTCTAGAATTGTTGAGCCTTACCACATTCTCAACAAATAAGAAAACAATGTCCGACCAGATTATTACATTTATCATCGTTTTTAGAAAATTATGTGCCGTTTGAATAAGCAGAAGTGGAATAACATACCGGTGATACAGAAAGCTTGATTTCTTATGCATTTTTTTTAAAAACCCACTGGTTCTACAGTTAGTCCTCAACTTACAACTGATCATTTTGCGACCATTCAGAGTTATGATGGATCTCCCCATAGGGACTTACAACTCAGTCCCAGAGTTCTGACGGCCAACTCCTCCCCCTTTTTAGTCATGTGACCATATTTCAAGCATTCAGCAATTGTCCCACATTTATGGCAGTTTATAGCATCCTATAGTCATGTGACCACAATTTACAACATTTCTGCCAGAATCCCCTGTAGTAAATAATGGTTTGCTTAACGACTTTGGCGTTCTCTTAATGACCACCACAAAAAGTAGTGAAATTGGGGTCTGTCACGTGATAACCCACTTTACAACCATCATGACCTACGACCATAATGGCCAGGTTCCATTATAGTCATAAATCGAGGACTACCTGAATTTCTGCCAACCTCTAGTCCCTCTTGTTTTCCTGAAACATCCTTTCCCATTTTAGCTCCATTTCTGATGGCATTCACTAAACAAACTTGGGATAAGAAAGAATAGCACATTTCTCATCTTCTGAACTTCTGAACATCTTCATCTGAGGCCGATTCAGTCAACAAAGGGCATAAAAGGTTATTGTACAAGAGTATATTTACCAGTTAGGTATATTATCTAATACTTAATTGGAACTGCTCAGAGTTGGTTGGAAAATGGGCAGCTATGAGCGGTGGCTCAGTGGGTTAGGACGCTGAGCTTGTCGATCAGAAGGTCGGCAGTTTGGCGGGTCGAATCCCGAGTGCCGCGTAACAGAGTGAGCGCCTGTTACTCGTCCCAGCTTCTGCCCACCTAGCAGTTCGAAAGCACGTAAAAATGCAAGTAGAAAAATAGGGACCACTCCGGTGGGAAGGTAACAGCGTTCCGTGCGCCTTTGGCGTCTAGTCATGCCGGCCACATGACCACGGAGACGTCCTCGGACAAATGCTGGCTCTTCGGCTATGAAACGGAGATGAGCACCGGCCCCTAGAGTCGGAAACGACTAGCACGCATGTGCGGGGGAACCTTTACCTTTACCTATATGTTTTAAATAAACAAACAGATCAATAAATTATTCTGCTCAGTGTTCCAATATTTGAGGGGCTGTCACAGAGAGGAGGGGGACGGGGTTCAACCTATTTCCCAAAGCACCTGAAGGCCAGACAAGGAATAACAGATGGAAACTGATCAAGGAGAGATTCAACCTGGAAATAAGGAGAAATTTCCTGACAGTGAGAGCAATCAACCAATGGAACAGACTGCCTTCAGATGTTGTGGGAGCTTCATCACTGGAGGCTTTCAAGAAGAGACTGGACTGCCATCTGTCAGAAATGCTTGGGCAGGGGGTTGGACTAGAAAGATGACCTACAAGGTCCCTTCCAACTCTTTTATTCTATTCTAATCCTTGACTTACGGTCGCAAATGAGCCCAAGATTTTTTCTTCTAAGCAAGGCGATTGTTAAGTGAGTCATGCCCCCTTTTATGACCTGTTTTCGCCATTGTGGTTAAGAAAATAACTTACAGTGGTTAAGTGAATCATGCAATCGTTAAATAAATTTGGTTCCCCCCATTGACTCTGTTTCCTAGAACCTCCCCAGGAAGGTTGCAAATGAACATCACAGAACCTGGGGATGCTGCAAGCATAAATAAATTCAATTGCCCCATAGCAATTGCTGTGGGGATGCTGCATTGGTCATAAGTTTGAGAACTGGTCATAAGTCATTTTTTTCAGTGCCATTGTAACTTTGAACAATATGAAATGAATGGTTGTAAATTCAGGACTACCTTTATAGCCACCCAGCTTATAACCAACTCTGGGCTGCTCCCAATCAAAAGTTAAAGCAGCGTAAAAGCCATATTAAACCTATGAAGCTAAACACATTAGCAACATCCAAAAACAACAAAAACCTGGCGCTAAGTCAAACCTCTGATGTGCGGCCTCCTGTAATATTTTTCTCGGTGATTTGAGGATGAGGCTCCATTGAAATTTCGCTGTTTTGAGCCCCAAAGTAGCCACAAGTTAATAATCCATGATCTTCAGTTCTGTTCACATGTACTTCTTCCTTCAGTGGGTCCTTTCATCCAAGCAGATTTCATTCCCAGTTTAAGATGTACCCTCATTCGATCCAGACTGTTTCGATTAGTTTCAGATCTGTTCGGATATCAGGACACTGGGCAGCTTTATATTTTTGAGAGATGACAGATATTGCAAAGAATCACCGGCCAATCCACATTTCCTCTATGTCTAGTCAACAGTTGACCAAGGATAAGAGCTAGCCAGCAGTTACCACCCTGTTGGGTCCATGCCTAAACACACATCCCTTCCTCCTGTTAGTACCATTTCTTTATGTTCTGTACTTGCCAGGATGACCCAAATCCTTCACCTTCCCAAACTCCTATTCTGCTTGTTCTTCATTCGGGCCTTTGCAGAACATGAGCTAGAGCAAGTACAGAACAAATCATCCCTTTTAACATCCAGAGCAATTTGTTGATATTCCAGAAGTGGCATTCCCTGCTTTAAAACAAAATTTCCTAAATCCACATGTAGCATGGGGAAAGAAAGAGAATAAATTAAACAAACAAACAAATGTCCTCGGCATAGAAGTATGCCAATATTGTTTGCAACTGCAAATCCCATGTGATCAGTAGAAAAACCCATCTCTCATTATAAACACTGGTACTCCGCCCGTGTTTGGAAGACCTTTGATCCTCCTGTTTTCACTAAAAGCTTATTTTCTTTTCGTTTTTTACTGAGCACTCATGTCCTGTTCAAGCAGCCACACTATCAAAAGCAGGGCCTTACTTCACTGAACTTGTGACACTCTGTATTCAAAGAATTTAAACGCAATGGCAAGAAATGTAATTCTGATTAGTGGCTACAAGTTTTAGAAGAAGAAAAAAAAGCCAGTTTTGTCCAGTCGTTACATTTGTCTTTATTCAAATACTAGAATAAGATCATATGGGTCTTTCTTTGTTTTGGAATTTGGCAAAGCAGAAAACCCCCCTGAGAGCATGCCTCTTTGATTCTGGTTTTATCCTTCAATATATTCCTGATATAATGAAGAGAAGGACGAGGGGTGACATGATAGCCGTGTTCCAATATCTCAGGGGCTGCCACAAAGAAGAGGGAGCTAAGCTATTCTCCAAAGCACCTGAAGGCAGAGTAAGAAGCAAAGGATGGAAACTCATCAAGGAGAGAAGCAACCTAGAACTAAGGAGAAACTTCCTCACAGTTAGAAGAATTAATCAATGGAATGACTTGCCTCCAGAAGCGGTGAATGCTCCAACACTGGAAGTTTTTAAGAAGAGACTGGACAGCCATTTGCCTGAAACGGTATAGGGTTTCCTGCCTTAGCAGGGGGTTGGACTAGATGACCTCCAAGGTCCCTTCCAACTTATTATTATTATTATTATTATTATTATTATTATTATTATTATTATTATTGTTGTTGTTGTTGTTGTTGTTGTTGTTGTTGTTGTTATAGTATACACTGCATGAATGAAAACAAAAAAACTTAATTATACATTTATTGTAGTCCTTAACTTACAATCACAATGGAGCCCAAAATTTCTATTGCTAAACAAGACAGTTGTTAAGCAGGTTTTGCCCCATTTTACGATCTTTCTTGCCGCAGTTGTTAAGTGACTCACTGCTGTTGTTAAGTTAGTAACATGGTTGTTAAGTGAATCTGGCTTCCCCATTGACTTTGCTTGTCAGAAGGTCACAAAAGCCCATCACAGGACCCCAGGACCCTGAAACCGTCATAAATATGTACCAGTTGCCAAGCATCCTCATTTTGATCATGTGACCATGGGGGATGCTGCAATGGCAATGGTCACAGGAAACTTGTGTGATAAATGGTCATAAGTTATTTTTTCCAATGCCTTTGTACACACACACACACACACACACACACACACACACACACACACACACACACACAATAGATCAGAGGTCTTCAAACTTGGCCCTTTTATGACTTGTGGACTTCAACTCCCAGAATTCCTCACCCAGTGTGTCTGTTGAAGTTCACAAGTCATAAAAGGGCCAAGTTTGAACAGCCCTGATATAGATGATATAAAGGTAAAGGTAAAGGTTCCCCCGCACATGCATGCTAGTAGTTTCTGACTCTAGGGGCCGGTGCTCATCTCCATTTCAAAGCCGAAAAGCCAGCGCTTGTCCAAGGACGTCTCCGTGGTCATGTGACCGGCATGACTAGATGCCAAAGGCGCACAGAGTGCTGTTACGTTCCCACCGTAGTGGTCCCTATTTTTCTACTTGCATTTTTACGTGCTTTCGAACTGCTAGGTTGGCAGAAGCTGGGATGAGTAACAGGCGCTCACTCTGTTACGCAGCACTCAGGATTTGACCCGCCAAACTGCCGACCATCTGATCGACAAGCTCAGTGTCCTAACCCACTGAGCCACCGCGTCCCTTTCATAGATGATATAGAGATAGATAAATATAGAGAGATATAGATACAGACAGAAAGAGATGATAGATAGATAGATAGATAGATAGATAGATAGATAGATAGATAGATAGATAGATAGATAGACAGACAGACAGACAGATAGATAGAAAGAAATAGAGATATAGGTGCATAATATACTGTATGGAAATATATACACTGTAAAAGGAAATAGATAGAGCTAGATAAACATAGAGAGATATACCTATAGATATAAACACACACAGCAAACAACAGCATGCATACACTGTATGGAAATATATATACTGTAAAAGGACAACATATATGTATAAATATGTGTGTGTTTCCTTTTACAATATAAGAAAAACATGCTTTAAACAGCAGACAGATTTTAAGTCATCAAAAAATCTCAGCATCAGAGAGGAAGTATCTGTAATTACAAACAACGTGCAATGGAAAAATTATGTTGTGGGACTTTAAATTTAAAGATTATTTGTCTCAGCCCCTGGAAACTAACTAAAGAAATTCTAGCTTTTGTTATGTATCCCATCTTGCAGTCTGTGCCCATTTATTGTGGGAAGCAAGAAACCTTTTAAATGGTGGGAATGCATGACTCATACGGTACATTGTGACTAATCAGGAAATTTGAAGATTGCCAAAATGACAGTGTTTTCCTTTCTCTCATTTGTAATAATCTGTTGGAGAGGGAAATGGAAAGCGAAGAAGAAAACAAGCATCCTGAAGTCACAAGACGATTTGGGGATAGAAGGGTGAGAGAGAGGGAGATCTGCATTGTGATGTTACCACTTGTGTCATCATTTTTGAAATCATTTCAATTAGCTCCAGATTTCTGGGCTTTCAGTTCATATTACATGGGTATCATATTACATAGGTATCATATTATATAGGTATCATATTACATGGGTATCATATTATATGGGTATCATATTACATGGGTATAATATTATATGGGTATCATATTACATGGGTATCCATTCCTGCTGCAGGGTCCTGATTGACCAGTATATAGGTAGCCCTCAACTTACGACCACAATTGATCCCAACATTTCTCTTGCTAAATGAGACAGTTGTTAAGTGAAATTTGCCCCATTTTACAACCTTTCCTGCCATAGTTGTTAAGTGAATCACTGCCGTTGTTAAATTAGTAGCATGTTTGTTAAGTAAAGCTGGCTTCCCCATTGACTTTGTTTGATAGAAGATTGCAAAAGATTATCTCATGACCCGGGGACACTGGATCTGTCATATATATGAATATTGATCAAGTGACATGCTTTATTGAAGTCAAGCAGAACAGACCTGAAACAGTGGCTGCTGCGCAGCTACTTATATGGTTGGCCACTAGGCAGCGGCCAATAGGTTTAAAGAAACCCGTTCTCACCCCAAATCTACCAATGATATTCCTGGAGACAACAAGTGTGGCTTGGTCCGTAGCTGTTACACAGACACACCACCGTTAAGCAGCATTTAAACAGACACGTGAATCAGTACAAGCAAAAACCCCAATACATTACAGTCACAGGTCACTTTTTTCGGTGCCATGGTAACTTCTAACAGTCTTCATAGTGACCCCCTTGCTTAGTGACCAAAATTCTGATTCCAATTGTCATAAGTCGAGGACTATCTATAATGACAATAAACCTGCTCATAGCCTCATTTTCTTGATATTTTTTTTTGGGGGGGGGATATCATTTTTACGGGCCCAGCCACAATATCCTGTCACACACACATATTCCCTTCGCCAGGAAATTCTAAAAACACCCCAAAAGTTTAAACCTGACCAGTTATTTTGTGGAGTTTGTGCTTATCCCATTTGCTTATCACTGTGCAAATACATTTCAGCTTCAGATTTTTGAAAGGGTGCCAGTTTAAGGGGTTTGAGCAAGTCGGGGCATGCAAAAGAGAGATTTTCCCTTTATTTAATAGTTTTGGGATCTTCTACTTTTCCTCAGGCACATCCAAATAACTAGAGGGCACTTTTTTATAAATTTTTTAAAAAAGAAAACACTCACACCCAACATGAAACTCAAGCTCTTGCAGGAAGAATAGAAAGTGAAAGAACTTCACAGCTGAAACAGACCTTCAGAAACTCAGTTGCTTGATTCATCAATCACCACTTAGTTATCAGTGGAGTATGTCTTAGACTAAATGCTCTGGCAGATGCAGAATCTGGATGAAAACGTGAGTTGAATTCTTTACTCTCTCTCTCTCTATATATATATATATAAGCAATTATCCTTAACAGAAATAGTTCTGTTTATTCCCAATGCCAAGTGTTTCTGCTTTGAATATTTGAAAGTCAGACTTGAGAAGTTAATTGGGAAAAGCCTCTTCACCCTAGGAAAAAGTTTAATTTGTTGACTGAATGAAAATGAAAGGATGTTTGTGGCTGGGGTAGTAAAAATCATATATCACCTCCAAATAATAAAATATAGGCTGGGTTTGCACAACACCCCTAAACATAAATTAGGCAAACCTATTTTAACAAAAGATGTTGTGCAAATTCAAAAGATCAGGTTGAGGGAAACTCTGGTTCAGTCAACCATGGGATAAGTCTATCAGGTGAAGATAGTTTGAATGGGAGAGCCAGAGGGGACAAGATTTTATAGTATTAAAGCAGGGGTCTTCAAACTTGGCCCTTTTATGATTTGTGGACTTCAACTCCCAGAATTCCTCAGCCAGTGTGTCAGGCTGAGGAATTCTGGGAGTTGAAGTCCACAAATCATAAAAGGACCAGGTTTGAAGACCCCTTGCATTAAAGCATGGTCATTGCCACATCCGGCTACTGACACCCCTACTGAGAATTCAAAGAGCTACATGGTCTTGCCGAACTCTGAAGACCAAGTTTCAACAGAGATAGTAACAACTCAGGTTAAATCTTCTACGTTTGTGTGACATGCTTAACCATAAACTAACTAGACTAAGTTTGTACAACACATTCAGTAAAAATGTAGCGAGCTGATTTGTGGATCGGGTTAAGATTTGAGGTAAACCTATTGTTAGCTGATGTTTTTGGAAATGTAACTGCAGAGACCAAGTTTTATCCAGCTGTGGGTAACTTCCTGATGTGCTATGAGAGTTGAATTTGTTGGAAAATGGTTGGGAAGCTTAGATCTGAAGGTAAGTGGAAGCGAAGGAAAGCTATAATCTATGATCATTATCTTTCTATTCTTGGAAAGAGTAATTAATTAGAGTAATTAATTAACCTGAGGTCCTCTAGTTACTAGTAACCATCTCCAATATACACTGCATAAACACAACAAAAAATAAAATAAATTATGCATATACCCACATACACACATACATATGTGGCCTAGAGAAACCACGCAGTCTTTATACATCTGAACTAGGCTGTGTTGTTTGCTCCTCTGGGCCACATATGTGTATGTGGGTATATGCAGATTTCATTTTATTTATTTTTGTCGTGTTTATGCAGTGTATATTGGAGGTGGTTACCCTTTGAGAGCTGTACGCAACAAAATCTCATTTTCATGTGTGCTGATTAGTGTACATTTAAAGTGACAAAGTTATTATTCTGTTCTGTTTTTCTACATGAAGTTGGGCATAATATAATTTGATTTTGGCTTGGAAGAATATACATAGAGCTTCCTTCCTTCCTTCCTTCCTTCCTTCCTTCCTTCCTTCCTTCCTTCCTTCCTTCCTTCCTTCCTTCCTTCCTTCCTTCCTTCCTTCTTTCTGTAAGGTTTTCCACTTAGTCTCACAACTGTCCCAGCATTACTCAGGAATTTAAAAGAGCCAAAGAAACTCCTGAGCCAAGGTTTCAGCAAGCAAACAACTTTTATTTTGACCAAAATAGAGTTGGGTGACTCTATCTCTCTTCATGGCTGGTAGAGAGATGAAGGCAACAACCAGGAAAGATGTCTTCCACCTTTTATACCTTTCCAGAACAAAAAGTTCAGGTCCTAGTACCAGGCACAAGATAGCACAAAAAATAATTCCTAGATGATGACTCATCCACAGCAACCCAGGCTCCATCCGTAACTTTTTCCCCCCCTCCACTCACTGTGCTCTTTTCATGTAAAGCAATCACCTGTACCTAAAGCATGAAACATTTGCTTTTATATAACTAATTTCCCAATCTAAAGCACCTACAAAGCTGCTTGCACATAAACATATATATATAATGATCACAAAGTATCTATCACTACTAATATCAATACTACTAGTTTATAGGTTAGTTAGCTGGTTCATGTCAGCCCAGTTGTGGGTTGTTCACTCTATGCATAGTCTGCAACAACCACTCATTTAGTTTATGCATAGTCTGCAACAACCACTCATTTAGTTGTAGGTTTGAAGTTACAACAGTACTGAAACAAGTGAATTACAACTGGTCTTCGCCCTTATGAGTGTCACGGTATCCTCAGGATCGCAGGATCAAAATTTAGGCATTTGGCAACTGATGCGTATTTATAACGGTTGCAGCATCCCAGGGTCATGTGACAGCCATTTGCAACCTTCCAACAAGTAAAGTCACAATGGGGGAAGTTTGATTGACTTAAACACGTGATTCACTTAACTGCAGATATTTACTTAACAACCGTGGCTTACTTAGAGCTTTTGGTTGTAAGTCAAGGACTGCTTGTACAATGTTTTCACAAGACCTGCCTTGGGACGATAGATGAACTGAATTCATAGGATGCAGTGGGTAAAATGTGAGTCTGGAGTCAAGAGATTTCTGATGTGTGAATTTCAATGCAACAATAAGATAATCGTGGTTGCTCTGCTGCTTTTTTCCCCTAGCATACTTCACAGGGTTATTTTGAAGATAAAATTGGACAAGATAATAAAATCAAACAGTCAAGATAGGACCAGGCAAGTGAACAATAAAACAGATCTATGCAATCTGAAAAGGGATAGGGAAAGATGACAAATTGGAATTCATCTAGGAAAACTTTCCTAGATTAGATGTAAATCCAATTCTTTAAAGCCAAATTATACGTCAGGCTGTCACCTAGGAACCACGGCAACTGTAGTCAGATATATTTGGTAGATATCCAGTTGGGAAAACCTGATGAATGGACCAGAGTTGTTTGAATCAAGAGGGTGATAGCAGGCTGTTGGATGAAATCTACAAATCTAGTTTGATCCAGCTTTCTTGTAGCTCCTAAAATTGGAATGGAGGAAGAGGCTATTGAAAAACAGTAAATGTGCCGCTCTTATGCACATATTTTCCAGAAATACATGCCATCACTGACTTTATTTAAGCATGGCCTTCAACATCCTGTAAGTTTGGAGCGGGGGGGGGGGATTTGAAAGCATAACCATCCTTTTAGTGGTTTCCAGATCTTTCCAGAGCAGCCAGCGTTTTCAGTTCTTTTAGTGCATTGGGGGATTTTATTTATTTATTTATTTTATTTTATTGGATTTATATACCGCCCTTTCCCGAAGGACTCAGGGCAGTTTACAGGGTACTTAAAACATTGATACAAAAATTAAAAACAATGAAAAAGAATTAAATTTAATCCCTGAAAAAAATATAAAAACCTCAATTAAAAACTCTCAGCCTGGGCCGGAGAGCTCAAAGTGCCAGGTCTTCAGGTCCCGGCGAAATGAACTAAGGTCGGGGGCGGTCCTAAGCTCCGCGGGCAGCTGGTTCCAGAGGGCAGGCGCACCCACAGAGAAGGCCCTCCCCCTGGGTGTTACCCGCCGGCAATCTTTAACCGGCAGCACCCTGAGAAGGCCCTCCCTGTGGGAGCACACTGGACGAAGGGAACTTGATGCCGGCAGCAGGTGTTTCCTCAGATATCCCAGACCCAAGCCATTAAGGGTTTTATAGGTCATCACCAGCACCTTGAATCTTTTTTTAAGGGAAAAAATGGATCTTTATACTTTGCTGATGCTTCAAGAATCCATTTTGTCCTTCAACTGCTTTACACCCCAAAAATATGGTTCTCTGGCTCCCAGCCTTGTTTAAAGAGTTGACATTGATGTTCCTCACAAAACCTGGGGCTGTCCTTGAGCTGATAGAGGTTTTGCACTCTTCAAATGCTTTACATCCCAAAAAGATGGTTCTTTGGCCTCACAAGATCTGGGGCTCTCCTTGAGATGATAGAAGTTGTGCATCCTTGCTTTATGCAGCAGACTCTTTCTTCTTCCTACCTGTAAGAACAAAATCAGCACACTCCATTCTGCCAACCAAGGGAAGATCTTTCTGACCGGGCCTTGCAATTATCACCTATTTTATTTTTCTTCCTAACAGAAGCAACATCTGGCTTTCTGTGACTGGGAAATAGGTAGGACTATCCACTAGCAAACTATCTGCTATCAGATAGTCCTTAATTTACAACAATTTGCTTGAACTTATAACAGTGTTGGAAAAAAAGTGACTTATGACCGTTTTTCACACGTATGACCTTTCTAGCATTCCCATGGTCACATGATTAAAATCCATATACTTAGCAATTGACTCATATTTATGACAGTTGCAGTGCCAGGGGTCATGTGATCACCTTTCCAAACTTCTGACAAGCAAAGTGGATGGGGAGGCCAAATTCACTTAATTGTATTACTAACTTAACAACTGCAGTGATTCACTTAACAACTGTGGCAAGAAAGATTGTAAAATGGGGCAAAACTTGCTTAACAACTGTCTTGTTTAGCAACAGAAAATTTGGGCTCAATTGCAGTCATAAGTCGAGGACTACCTGTATGTCGCGGGCCAAGTAAAAGTTTTGATGTGGGTTTTGCTAAATCTTTGTGTCTTTCCCTTAAAGACTATTCCTAGCCTGTTATTCTCTTTCAGGAAATCAACTGGGCAGATGTGAAAAGAGTTGAGCGCTGCTTTCTCAGGCCAAGTAAGCTGTGAATTGTTATTTGAGTAATTTTAGCAAGAGGACTATCTAAGAAAAAAAGGGTTGTAGCAGCTGCTAAGGTGCTGCGGAAGGCCAGGATGAATGAAGAATTCAAGATGGGGCCATCAAGTCCAGTTCGAAGAGGTGAACTTCAGGAGGTCTCTGATGAAAAAGAGCCAAGCAGGCTTAGATATGGAAATTCAATCAAGAAAACTCCTGAAACAACAGAGCTTCTGTTCATTACTCTTCCAGAGCAAAGGTTGTGGAAACAGCTTCTGGGAATCCTCTCTCCATCCCTTTGGGAAGTTAAGGTTTCAGCAGCCCACCAAAGCAATTCGCCAGTCATCTCTTTCACTGGCTCCCCAGAGGTGGTTCTGAGAGCCAAAGAAACGATCAGCAAATTGCTTATTTTGGTAGGCTCCCAGGTTCAAGTCAACCGGATGGATGCTCCACTCCTTAAAGCTGTTGGCTTCTTCCAACTTCAGAAGGGATCCCATCTTTTCCTTTGGGAAGGAGAAACTTCTCACATCAGGGCAGATGCCGTGGTGAGGATCGGCACCAAAAGTGGTCTGGACAGTGGAAATGCCGTGTTTTCTCAGAGGGTGTGGAGCCCAGAAGGGTCTCTTTATACAAACTTGGACATTCACTTTTCATGTCCACCAACAGCTGCTCTAGCAGCTGGGATGGTGAAACTGGCCTTGGAGGCCGCCTCGCGGAAAGGATTCCAGTCTGTAGTTGTAACCTACTCATCAGGTAGTACAATCTCTGCAACTGAAGCTGAGGTAATAGTTCTAGGAATGGAGGCCTTTAGGAAAAAACATCCTGTCGGTCCCTTGAAAAGCCTTCACCTGGTCTCTGAAGACGGACATGCCGCTATGCTATTCTACAAGGAATGTCAGAAGCACTGGTCTTCTGGAAAAGATGACTCAGAGAATTTAAGAAACATGCTATTGTCTTTAGAGTCCACCAAGATTGAGGTAGCGATCAGTCCTGATGAAAAGAAAAAAGTAAGTATCTGTTGTTGTTGTTGTTTTAAAAAAAAATCAGTTACAGTTACAGGTTGACTTACAACCATTTGTTTAAGGCCCTTTTGAAGTTAAGACACTGGAAAAAGTGATTTATGACCCCTTTTCACACTTATGACTATTGCTGCATCACGTGACAAAAATTTAGAGGCTTGGCAACTGGCTCGTATTTATGACAGTTGTAGTATCCCGGGGTCATGTGATCTCCTTTCGTGATCTTCTGACAAACAAAGTCAATGGGGAAGCCAGATTCACTTAATAACCATGTTACTAACTCAAGCACAGCAGTAATTCACTTAACAATTGTGGCAAGAAAGGTCGTAATATAGGGCAAGACTCGCTTAACAATGGTCTTGCATAGCAGTGGAAATTTGGAGCTCAGTTGTGGTCATAAATTGAGGACTGCCTGTACTTATTGGGCAGGGACAGGAAGAGAAATGGAAAAATAACATGGACATGTAAAAAGGGTGTGTGTTTGCTGTAATTGTAAAAAAAAAGTTTCACTAGGTTTTATTTGAACAAACTTGCATTGTTTTTGACAGGTTCACTGGGATCTCCTGATGCTAGTTTTGATCGTGACAGCACAGAAATATGCGTAATACGTAAATAAATAAGTAGATAAATACAGGATTAGACAAGTGGGAGACCAGGATTTTTTTCAGATGATTTGAAGTAGATGAATAATGCTCTACAGACGTTTCCTCATTAGAGATTTACAGCTTCTTAATAGTCATTCCACAATCATTGTGGCAGGATAAAAGTGAGGTAAATAGCTTTTTGGTTGCCACGGTGATGACTGGGTAATGGTTTGACACCACTCAAAGAAAAAAAATAGCTTATGATTCTCATATGTTGTGCAACAACAGTTAATCAAACCACAACCAAAAGGTGCTGTGATATGCTTTTAATAGTTGAATTAGTTACTGAATGACCTTTTTTCCCCCGATTTTTTTTTTTAAAAAGCTTGGAGGCCCAACTTGGAACTGCATCTGGGAAGAAGTTTCTTAATCCTGACCAACTTAATGGTCCCCATTTATGAAACAGTTCATAACTAATTACTAACTGCCTCATAAATGGGAGTGTTAGGCTGGTCAATATTACGGAACGTCTTCCCAGATGCTGTTCCAAGTTGGGCTCCCCAAACCTTTAATTTTTTTGAATTGGGGAAAAAAGCAGCTACCGTACTTTTAAAACATACCGAGCTTCAGTTTCCATAATTTTGTACATCCTCTGCATTAACATGATGGAGGAGAACATACTTTGGAGGTGTTGCAACTGGCAAGAGAAGACCCAAACCTTCCTCTGTGTGAGAGCCCTGAGCTGAAAAGCAGATGTTGACTGTTAAATTAATATGTCACATCATGATTCTGGTGACTTACCACAAGCGAAAAGCATAAAACACCCATGATAAGTCAGAGATTGGGCTCCTGAGCACCTGCTTTTAAAGAAGGGGGTGGTCTTGGAGATAAGGTACAGTCTTTTCTCTTTGTGCATCTTTTACTGTGAATATCCAATTGAGCTAAAGCCTTTTTTCTTTGTGGACAGGCAGATGTGGCGGTTCTGCCCCTGGTTCTGGATCCTGATGGGCTGGACTGGGGATCAGGAGTCCGCGCCATTACCCAGAAGGCTCTGGAGACTGTCCCCCAATGCCATGACCTGTGTCCAGGTGATATTCTTTTGGTGGCAGGTTCAGCCTTTCCAGAGCTTGGCTGCAGAATGGTATACCTAGTAAGGTTTGATGACTTGCAGCGGACATCTAAAGAAGCTCATAAGGTAAACAAGACAGAAGCTATCATGCTGATGCCCAATATCTGTCTTCTCTCTGTGTGTTCCTTCCTTCCTTCCTTCCTTCCTTCCTTCCTTCCTTCCTTCCTTCCTTCCTTCCTTCCTTCCTTCCTTCCTTCCTTCCTTCCTTCCTTCCTTCCTTCCTTCCTTCCTTCCTTCCTCAGATATTTCTTTTTTTTATTGAAAAGTTTTACAGTACATTTTTGAATACAAAACCCCTCCCCTCCCCCTCCCCTCTCCCCAAACCTCCCCAACTCTCCCCTCCCCTCCCCTCCCCCCTCCCCGACTTCCCAGAGCTAAATACAGGGTATAAAAATACAAACAAACATAATCTAAAATATGCAAACAACAATAAGATATTAAATTCTATCGCACTTTAACTCTTAATAAAATAACTACAAGCTACTGATCTTTGATAGTGAGCTTTCTAGTTTTCATTTTTCTTCTGATGTTCTACTCAAGCTTTCCAGACCTGGGGAGGTTTTATATATTTGTCGTCTACTTTTCATTCTACTGATAGATTATTTATAACTTGGGGTTTGAACTGTGGGGTTTTGGTGCTCTCTGAGCTTGGTGGTTTTCTTGCAGACGTTTCATTACCCAGCTAGGTCTGATGATGTTCGGTGCTAGTACTGATGATGTTACCTAGTTGGGTAAAGAAATGTCTGCAAGCTCAGAGAGCAACAAGGACCTCATTTTTCATTCTTTATGAATTCTTTCAAGAGATTTTCCTCCTATGTTGTCATATGTAGCCATTTTCCTATACTGTCCTCATAATAACACTACTAGTTAGGTTGACAGGAGGGAACTAATCCAGTCAAAACCATTCTTTGACCATCCTAATTTCTGTCTTGGCCTAGCGGTATGCAGATGCATGCACTGTGTACTGTTTTGTGTGCATTGTGTACAGTCCATTGTGTACTGGAACTAATCCAGTCAAAACCATACTTTGAGCATTCTAATTTCTGTCTGGGACTAACTGCAGATGTGGACACTGTGTACTGTACCATGTGCGTTGTGTACAATCCAGTGTACTGTACTGGATCTAATCCAATCGAAACCATCCTTTGAGCATCTTAATTTCTGTCTGGGACTAACTATGCAGACGTTGGCACTGTGTACTATACCGTTTGCATTATGCATAATCCAGTGTTCTGTATTGGAATTACAGAAACCATCCTTTGAGCATCCCAATTTCTGTCTGGGACACTAACTGTATGCAGATGTGTGGATTTTGTACTTGGATGAGTCAGAATTTGATGTTCATGTTTCAGTAGATTAAACTAACATTTTTTTTGACCCATTAAGCCATGCGGATGCCATTAACTATCTGCAGATGAATCAACAAAATTTCTGGGTGTTGTTCTTTGCTGTGGGTTAGAATAATAAAGGACTGTCAAGCACTTTTTTTTTGCACGGTTAATATCATTTCAAACCAATACAAATACAGGGAGTCCTTGACTTACAGACATTTGTTTAGTGACCAAAGGTATAACAGCACTGAAAAAAGTGACTTACAACTGGTCCTCAAAGCATCCCCATGACTATTTGATAAGAATTCAGGTGCTTGGCAACTGGCATGTATTTACAATGGTTTCAGCATCCTGGGGTCATGTGATTGTCATTTGTGATCTTCCGAGTTGGCTTCTAATAAAGTCAATGAGTGACGCTGGATTTGCTTAATGGCTGCATCGATTCACTTAGCAACTTTGGCAAAATCCTTGGCCTAATTTTTCCAATCGTCCTATGTATGTTGCTTTCCCAGCAGGCTATTCGAAACATGGTTTGGAGCTGTCTCAGCACCTCCTATGGGTCCTTCCTGGAATCCATTGTGTTTCCCATCCTCCAGCCAGTAGATGCAGGTCAAGTTGTGATGTGGGAATGGCTCCTTATCTTGTTGGAGGAAGTTAATCGGTTCTTGAAAAACTTTCCCAATACTTGGATGAAGCTGGTGCAAATCAGGCCCCTTCCAGGATGGATTCTGCCATGTCCGGTAACCATCATGGGCATCAAATGGTTCTGGAATGTGTGTGTGTGTGTGTGTGTGTGTGTGTGTGTGTGTGTGTGTGTACAGGTAGTTCTTGACTTACAACAGTTTATTTAGTGACCATTCAAAGTTACATACTTACGACCATTTTTCTCACTTGCAACCATTGTAGCATCACATGATCGAAATTCAGATGCTTGGCAACTGACTCATATTTATGATGGCTGCAGTGAACCCTAGGTCATGTGATCACCTTTTGTAACCTTCTGACAAGCAAAGTCAATGGGGAAGCCAGATTCACTTAACAACTGTGTGTCGTGGTTCCGACAGATGAAACTCTTCAAAGAACTTTGAGGCATTGTTTACCTTAAAGAATCTTTATTCGAGAAGCATAGCATCGGCACGTACATGGTTGAAGCCAAAATCTGAATTCACCTCCCTTGAGCACATAGTATCAAAGCACAATTCCTTCCTCTAATGAAGAGTCGTAAACCACATTCTCCAATTAGTTTGAAATGCAGGCTTTCCCTCCAGTTCTCCAACCCGCCATTTCTTATCATCTCTTATTTCAAAAGCCCTGCGTTCACACACAATTATAATATTGTTATGTCTATCACAGTCCTCCTCCTCCCCCCAGTATCATCTAATTCTAAGAGTAAAGCATAAGAAAGGAAAAGGCTGCATCTCCATATGTTGTGAAAGCAAGAACATCTGATGTTAGCAGTGTTGGCACTGTGTTACTAACTTAATAACTGCAGCAATTCACTTAAGAACTGTGGTGAGGAAGGACGTAAAATGGGGCAAAAACTCACTTAACAAGAGTCCTGCTTAGCAACAGAAATTTTGGGCTCAGTTGTAAGTTGAGGACTACATTTATATCCATGTGGATTTTCAGATGAAGAAGGAAATGCTACCCAGATCAGATTTTCCAAACCTTTGCACACTTTAGATGCCTGGATTTCAAAACTCAGAATTCTCCACAAGTCCATAGATCTGGGATTGCAAAGGATTAGGAAAATTGTAAGAATACAATATTGATTTCCTGCATATTTAATGCACAGGTTACAATGTTTTTCTGGGTGTACCACCATAATTCTGGAATAGATGCATTTCTTTTGAGCTTTGTGACCGAACGCTACAACCTGAACAACACAAAGGCATGTAGAAATTAAAATAGGCAATAGGATGCTTAATTTCTGGTTGTCAGTCACTCTGTACTGCGAGAAGGGTGGCATATAAGTTTAATAAATAAGTGATTCTGTTTTTAAATAGACAAGAATGTAAATATGCCAGCACTGGGATATCTTTATTTTTCATTTAATGTCTTTTTGTCTTAACAGGTAGAAGATTCTGTCTGTTTTGCTGCAGGTAAGACCCTGCAAGTCTCACTGCTGTATCAATGAAACACAACACAGATGTCTGGAAATGTGGTTGTTATTACTCCACACACACAGTGCATTAGTTTGACTTATGTGGCTTGCAGATGTCCTGTACAAACCCAGTTTCAATTGGGCTACATGATGGTTATCGTTATATGCTAAGGAAATGTCATGCAATGGACAAAGATATTCTTTAGTTCTCCAAGTATCAAAAAAATGTGGAGTGATTTAAATAATATACACAACATGCTTAACCTGATTATTATCTCAACTCATTTTCTGGGTTTATAATATATATATATACTGAGTTATGAACAAACTGAACAGGGTAGATAGCAAAACATGCTAAAAATAACCAAGATTAAAATTAATCAAATTAGTATGTGGTGTGAATACAGCCGGTATATTTAAACTAATTAAGAGCGTGTGGATCCAGCTAAAGAGTTAAAGACAGTTTAAATTCCATCTATATATTAATTCCAGTTTGATTTCTAATGTCACTTGAAAAATCTTCAAAATTTATTTGGAGATAAATCTCTATTAAAAGACTTTCCTCTGTATTTTGACAGAGACAGATGCCAATGCCGGTTTGCAATATATATGTAAACGTTTTGGCTTGCTAACAAAGAATAAAGGGATACCGATATGATCATTTCAAACTTATTTGTTCTCATCAGTCAGCCATTCCCTTCTGAGATTTGAACCTGGGCCAACTGCATCTTAAGCAGTTGTTTTAACCCCTAGGCCACAGGTTCTCTCTCTCTCTCTCTCTCTCTGTTAGCTGAAAAGCAAGGAAGATATGTGTTAAATATATGTGTTAGCAAGCCAAAAAATTTACACAAATATGAGCTGCCACTGCTGTGGCTACTGCCTGTAGTTGGCCTTGGGCTAGGCCATGGGTAGGCAACCTCGGCTCTTTTATGACTCATGGACTTCAACTTCAACTTCAATTCTGGGAGTTGAAGTCCATGAGTCATAAAAGAGCCGAGGTTGCCTACCCCTGGGCTAGGCTGAAACAGGAAATAAGATGCTTAACAAACATTTAACATATATATATATATATATATATATATATATATATATATATATATATATATATATATATAAAGATTAAACATGGATTTCAACAGAATACAAGAGAATAATAAAAACAGAATACTAAATCAGAGCTAGATAAAAGATTCCGATCAAGATAAAAATTTCAAGCAGGAAATAAACCAAGCTTGGGAAAAGAAAAAGTGGAAAGTGGAAGGTATCAGAATTTCTCTGAAAAAGGGGAACCAGTAAGGTCTTTCAGATGTGTTTGAATATTAGTAGTTCGGGTTGGTAGCTGGGCTGTTAGTTTGATCTCCTAGCTTGGCGATTTGGCTGCAAACGTTTCGTCTCCATTCAGGGGGACATCTTCAATAAGCAATGAGCAAGTTTTCTTTTTAATCAGAAATTATGGATATGTCTTTTGAAAGATAGAAAGGAGACTGAGAGAGAGAAAGATGCAAATGCAAAGGGGGAAGCATCAGCCAATGCTATCCTCAGGCTTTTTCCCCGGATGTAAGGTCTTTAGTGAAAAAGAAGTCAGCAAGAGGTGCCACCACTGAGAAGACTCTGTCCTTGTAAACTTTCAAAGCAGGATTTGCTAGATCTTTTGTCTCATCCAAAATTACAGGTTTTTTGGGGGGAAAAAGTGATAAGTAAGCATGTTGCTCATCTCAGTATTACTTAGCTTTTGGTGGTTGTCTTTTCTTTATTTTGGAAATGCCATATCCACACTTAGTTAATGTACATTTCATCTTCATAAGTAAGAAGAATCTGAAACAGAATCAGGTTTTACAACTTTGCAGCCTTTGGAGACGAGCAGGAAAGTAGCTGGATGCTGCCCAAAGTACACAGAATTGTTTCCTTCTCGGTATAATGTAGAAGAGGAAAAGGCACAGCAGGATGTAAGCTGATGGATTGATTTTATTAATTATTTACTGCGTCATGGTCAGCGGTGGGATTCAGCTAGTTTGCACCACTTCAGCAGAACCGATAGCTAATTTTTTTGTTGCTCGGGCCCAGCATGGACTTCCAGAAGCAGCATCCACACAGAGAACTGGTTGTTCACATATTTGAATCCCACCACTGGTCGTGATGGCACAGTAGTTGGAATGCAGCATTGCAGGCTGACTCTGCTCACAGCCAGGAGTTCGATCCTGAGCAGCTCAAAATTGACTCAGCTTTCCATCCTTCTCAGGTCGGTAAAATGAGGACCTGGATTGTTGGGGGCAACAGGCTGACTCTGTAAACTGCTTAGAGAAGACTGTAAAAGCACTGTGAAGCGGTATATAAGTCTTAAGTGCTATTGCTATTCTGCAAATAGAACAGAAATACAGCAGGCACGAGGAACACCTGGCCCATGAGACTAGCCGAACTGAACTTCAAGTATGGTTTTCTTCCCCGAGTCCAAACTTGCAGGAGTTTCATCAGAATTAAATTATGTGCTGAGGTCACATAACTGCCGTTTGTAACCTTCCCAGTTGGCTTTCAGCAAACAAAGTCAATGGGACAAGACAGATTTGTTTAACAGCTGAGCGATTCACTTAACAACCACACTGATTCGCTTAACAGCCCTGGTTATAAAATTTGTCACGGCTAATTTAACTGCCACCTTGTTTAGCAAAATAAATTATGGTGCCAGTTGTGGTTGTCATTGTTTATTTTTATTGTTCTATTATGTTACTTCAGTCCTGTTCACACTCCTTTCATTTTTCTCCCTTTTTTGTTATTGCAAGCTGCCTGGAGAGAGAGAAGAGGGCAAATAAATTTGACAAATAAATAAAATAAGCTACGTATACAGCAAATTATAAAAGGGACGCGGTGGCTCAGTGGGTTAGGACGCTGAGCTTGTTGATCAGAAGGTCGGCAGTTTGGCGGGTCGAATCCCGAGTGCCGCGTAGCAGAGTTGAGCGCCTGTTACTTGTCCCAGCTTCTGCCAACCTAGCAGTTCGAAAGCACGTAAAAATGCAAGTAGAAAAATAGGGACCACTACGGTGAGAAGGTAACAGCGTTCCATGCGCCCTTGGTGTCTAGTCATGCCGGCCACATGACCACGGAGACGTCCTCAGACAAGCGCTGGCTCTTCGGCTTTGAAACGGAGATGAGCACCGGCCCCTAGAGTCGGAAACGACTAGCACGCATGTGCGGGGGAACCTTTACCTTTGCAGCAAATAATAAATTATTAACAAAGCTAACCACTAGAGGGCAGCATAGGCACACTAGTTCTTAGCTCTGTTGCTGTGATAGGAAAAAAAACTCTTGCAAATTTATTTTTTTCCTGGTTTTTGAAGGTTTCAGAATAACAGAGTTGGAAGGGACCTTTCCTTATTTCTAATAAGATACAGTGTAAAACTCTCTTGCATGTCTATTACTGTAATAAATTCCTGTCCTCAGTTCTTGTTTTCTCTCAGGTTTATGCATTTTGCTATTATTTTTCTCTCCCCCCCTCCCCTGAGGCTTTTTTTTGGGGGGGGGGGCTTTAAATCACCACTTAGTCACTCACATACTCACTTCAATTACCTGAACTGTGAAATATATGATTCATTTATAACAGATACATTAAATGTGAAATATGTTGTTTGGTATATCAAAGAAGCAAAAATAATTTACTTAAATAATAATTTAGCACTGATGATGTTACCTAGTTTTGGATAATGAAATATCTGCAAGAAAACAGCCAACCTCATAGAGTATCCAGGACCCCTCATAATTTATTTCCCCTACGATGAGGTAAATGCCCATTGAGACAAATGTTGGCTTATCAGTGGCTTGTTCTTACTTATGCTGACTTCTCCCCAAGTGAGATGGCTAAGAAAAAAAATGCACTGTTTATTTTTACGTTTGTCCACATCATCTGTAGAGTATTTTCTGATCCCCCTAACTAGTGCCATAATAAACAAATCTGAAACAAATCTTAGGAATGCTGCCTGGTTAGCAGCCCCCTAAAGAATTCTGCAAATGACACAATAGATTATCCACAAAATATGGTCCCTGGTTTTGAAATGAATATGATTTGCTTAACAATTTGGATGTACAGATAGTCCCTTCCAACTCTGTTATTCTGAAACCTTCAAAAACCAGGCAAAAAAAGGGATTTGCAAAAGAGCTTCCCTCCCCCCCCCACATCACAGCAACTGAGCTGTGATAGGAAAACTTACAACCATTCATTTAGTGATTATTTGAAGTTACAGTGGCACTGAAAAAGTGACTTACAACTGGTGCTCACATTTATGACCATTATCCCTACAATCACTGATAAAAATTTTTGCATGTATTTCTGACGGTTGCAGTATCCTGGGCTCACGTGATTGTCATTTGTGATCTTTCCAGCTGGTTTCGGACAAAATCAATGGGGAAAAGCAGAAAATAGGATAGGATAGGCGATCAAACTGGTGAGTCCTAGAGCAGGTCAACCCTGACTGCTCTTTAAAAGGCCAGATCCTAAAGCTAAAACTCAAATACTTTGGCCACCTAATGAGAAGGAAGGACTCACTGGAGAAGAGCCTAATGCTGGGAAAGGTGGAGGGCAAGAGAAGAAGGGGACGGCAGAGAATGAGGTGGCTGGATGGAGTCACTGAAGCAGTAGGCGTGAGCTTAAATGGACTCCAGAAGATGGTAGAGGACAGGAAGGCCTGGAGGAATGTTGTCCATGGGGTCGCGATGGGTCGGACACGACTTTGCAACTAACAACAACAACAACAACAAGGATAGGATAGAAAATAGAATAGAAAATAAAATGGAATAGGAACAGAACGGAACAGAACAGAATAGAATAGAATAGAAACTTTATTGTCACTTTAAATGTACACTAATCAGCATACATTAAAATAAGATTTCTTTGCATGCAGCTCTCAAAGGGTAACCATCTCCAATACACACTGCATAAACATGACCAAAAAATAAAAAATATATGCATATAATCACATACACACACATATACGTATATGACCCAGACAAATAACACAATCTAGTTCCAGTGTACATGGCGAGAAAAAAGAATCCTGCGAATTTACAAGACAGATGGCGTAGGGAACAAAAGCTGTTTCAGAATCTGGTAGTCCTGCTACAAATACTTCAAAACCTCCTCCCAGAGGGGAGCAACAGAAACAGACCGTGAAGTGGATGTCTGGGGTCAGATTTGCTTAATGACTGTGTGATCCACTTAGCTCCAGTGATATACTTAACCAGGGGAAAAATAATAATAAAAATGTGCAAAGACACACTTAACTGCTTTACTTAACAAAAAGAAATTCTGGTCCCAGTTGTACTTAGCCAACTGAATTGAACTTGATAGCCTGATTAAACAGCCACAACTTAGCTTTAGATTTGAAGATGGGATTGAGAAGACGTATTTTTAGTTTATAGTTGGATAACAAGACTATGATCTTGGCCACAGATAGTGGAATTACAGTAATCCAGACTGAGTGCTGCGTAGCAGAGTGAGTGCCTGTTACTCGTCCCAGCTTCTGCCAACCTAGCAGTTTGAAAGCACGTAAAAATGCAAGTAGAAAAATAGGGACCACTACGGTGGGAAGGTAACAACATTCTGGGCACCTTTGGCATCCAGTCATGCCGGCCACATGACCACGGAGACCTCCTTGGACAAGCGCTGGCTCTTCGGCTTTGAAACGGAGATGAGCACCGGCCCCTAGAGTTGGAAACGACTAGCATGCATGTGTGGGGGAACCTTTACCTTTAGACTGAGTTTATTCTCCACAACTAAACTTTAGTTTTTCCTCCCTTCCCATTTCCTGTAAAGGCATTTTTTCCTTTACGTATTTCAAAAGGGAAACTGAGAAACCATATCATGCTAGCAACCTGGCCTAATGTTCATGACATCCATCTTTCTTTCAGAGCCGGTGGGATTATGTCACATGGAAGAACCACTTTTTCTCCAGTACCTTGAGGAGAACTCAAGTGCCTTCAGTGAATTTGAAGTTCAACTGAAGAAGGCTGGCTATGACATCCAGATAGACTTTGATTGGAGACTATTGATATTCCAGGCCATCAATCAGTCTATGCAGCTGCTTGACTTAGAAAAAGCCTTTGAGTTTGTGCGGAAGAAGTACGTGCTGCATTGCGAGACACGGGGAGAGATTCTAGAAGTCCTGATTGACCACCAAAGACTTATGAAGAGATATGAATCCCTCAGGATCTACACCCTTGACCAAATGTGGCTTGTAGGCCTGTTGGATGAGGTCTGTTGCTTCTTACAATGCCTTGCCCAGGAGGCATCTCAGAGGAAATTGGTGAGCTGGGAGTGCACAGCTGAACCATTGCCCTGGTATACTATTGCCAAAGATGTTGTCCTTCAGGAGATACTCCCATCCAATCCTATGATAAAGCTTGAAATTATTGCTAAGACTCCAGCAACTATCAGATTCTGGGGACCCTGTCAGAGAGTCAAGGAAGCAGAGAGGCGTCTCAAGGAGCTCTTGGACAGCTTCCAGATTCTACCAATACCTTTGTCCAATTTCCAGTTGCAATTTGTCAAGGCACATTGGGGCAAAGTGTTCTACAACCATTTCTTCCTAGAGAGGAGCATCCCGGTTGTTTTGGAGTTCTCTCAGGTTGTCCAGATTGCTGGCCTAGACTTGGGCAAAATGAAGGAAGCCAAAGAGATCCTCATGAAACTAGTGTGTGAAAGGACTCTGGACATTGCAGAAGACTTGAAGTGGGCTACTGAGTGTTCAGAGTGGAAGGAGCTGCTGCAAAGACTGGGAACCCATAAGGAAGTAGCCATCCATCATGTGGCACCTGGTTGGGTGATCTTGGTGGGTTTCTGTCCTCTGATCCTTCAAGCAGAAGACTCTATTAAGGAATATTTGAGAGAGAATTCTCCTATGGAAGAAAAAGTGAGACTCACTGGACCAGAATTAGCTTTAGCTGGGAAGGATCTGCTTCATATAATGGGCTGGGAACGTCTCAGCATGAATGTTGCATTCCAGGTGAACAGTCAGCCTTTAGTGCTGCAGGTGACCGGTCTTCAAAAATACGTGAAAAAAGCCCTGCCAGCCATCAAGAGGGACTTGGATTCTTTGGGATTTGATATAGTACCTCTAAGGAAAAGAGTTCTTAGTGAATACTTCTCTGGAGTTGGAGCTAGTCTGCTCAAGAACATGGCTTGGCAGTTGGGCTGCATTGTTGGGATGAAGACTGAAAAGCCCGACGGTTGGAACAGCTTCATAAATAATGAGGATCTCATAAAGGAGGTAAGTATAATCCATTTTTTTATGGTTTCTATTTGCTTTTTGAAAAAGCTTGTGACATGCTAAGGAAGATGGTTCAATTCATCCTAAACAAGATTAAATTAGGAATATGGGTCATTATGTGTAAAAATAGTCAAAACACTGATGCTCTGCTTCTTAAGGGCGGAATCTAAACAGGTTATTTTATCAAAATTCTGTGCTATATTGTCTGCCCATGAGCTTGCAAAAAATTATACTAGCGTAAATTATGATGGCTTTCATTGTGCATTCAGGTTTTGTCTTAATAATGTGAGCATTATTAGTGCTGTCCTTACTGATCTAATGCAGGACAGCTTAAGGAAAGTGGTGTGTTGCTTAGCTTTTATCCCAGCTACAGTGTCAATCTTGCATCCATTCTAGTCTAGCTGTATGAGTGTTCATTAGATTCCCTTTGACTTTACTGCCCACTTCTGGTTTTTCATTGAAAGCTGAATGCAAGCTGTCCTAGTCTCATTGGATCCTACCATTGATGGGTATTCAGGTTGTCCTCATGGATCTGGCTGGCTGGAAACTGGAAATACTGATTTTGACATAATGTTTCAGGTTATTAAAATTGTGAATTATCTTCACAATTTGGTATATGCCCCATGATTGGTGTTCATTGACTATTAAGCATGTAATCAAGTTTTATTGTTTATAATGTAGCTGTTATGTTTCTGATGTCCCCTGTTAGGTGGGAGAAGGTCTTCATGTTTCATCTCTTAAATAAATTTATTTATGTATGAGAACATGACAGAACAGAAGTAAATATGCACGCCATCCACATAATTATATACATAACTTCTAAGGTGTTACAGCTATGGATTCATAACTGGATATTCAATTCAGCTATTCAGGTGATCATCTCTGGAGTTGCTTCATGCAGATCTTCCAAGGAACCAGAGAACACACATTATGGTCAATCTTGCACAATATATTTAATAACCAGATAAATGTGAAAGTAAGATAAAAATCCTTATGGCTGACTCACACTTCTGCATCAGAAAGTAATAGGCCAAGATGGAAAATTATCAAAGATACTGATGGGAAGAATTAGTTTCTCAGCTATAAATTTAGAATGCTTCACACGTATTTTATGACTTAACATTAGATCATATCAAGAACTACTGTGTCCTTAACATCCAATTTTCTTTATTTTTAGAGATTTGCTATGGGCTTCTCAGAGGCAATATATATAATGGGCAAAAGGGACCCTATGATCTTGTTGAAGCAAAATGTGGTTGGTTTCATCACAAAGCTTTGTACAAAATCCATCCATCATGAAGCAATTGCCACTTCTAAAAATATGAACATTGATGAGTTCCTTAGGAACATATCCCACAATTTTCCTGTAGATATCCGTTGGTTGCAGGATGATGAACTCCAGATTTGTGGTTTCCAAGAAGATGTGGAGAATGTTCTGGAAGCTGTTCATAGAAGAATTGAGAAATACCAATCTGAAATAATTGAAGTCAAAGCTCAATATGAGTCAATCCCTTATATTGTTATAAAAGAAAGCTTGCTCCAGAAGAGATTTCCAACAGACCCTTTTGTAAGCACAGAAATGTTGGCCAAAGATCCAGCAACTATCATATTTAAAGGTCCCCGTCAGAAGTTGGTGGAACTGAAAAGGCACTTTGAGGAATTCTTTAGTGGTTTCCAATTTTTACCGGTCTCTCTCTCCGAACTCCAGTTTCAGTTTGTCAAGGCACAATGGGGCAAGCTCTTTCACAATGGTTTTTTTCCAGAAAGGAACATCCTGGCCGTTTTGGAGATCTCTGAAGTTGTCCAAATTGGTGGTTTAAGCTTGGGTGAACTCAAAGAAGCTAAAAAGATCCTGATGGAACAAGTGTGTGAGAAGACCGTGGAGATTGCAGATGAGTTGCAATGGGTCACTGAGGAGACAGAGTGGGAACAGTTGTTGAACAGATTAAAGTCTCGTAAAGACGTTGCTGTTCATTTCACTCCATCCAACCAAGTCACTGTGGTTGGTCCTTCTCCTCAGACTGCTGAGGTAGAAGAATATATTAAGGAGCACTTAAGAGATAATTCCCCTTTGAAAGAAAGCATGATGCTGACTAGATCTGAATTAGTATTAGCTGGTGGGGAAAGTCTTCTTCATATTATGGATTGGGAACACCTCAAGGTGAACATCAAATTCAAGCCGAGCAATCGTAGGTTGTTATTGCAAGTGAAAGGACTCCGGAAATTTGTGAAGGAAGCCCTTCCTGTGATCAAGAAAGATTTGGATTCTCTAATGTTTGATATGATACCTCTGAAGAAGAAAGCATTATGCATCTACTTCTCTGAGGATGGGGCAGATCTGCTGAAGAACATTGCAGAAACCCAGAATTGTATTGTAAGGATGCAAACTCTGGGGAGCCACAGCCCTAGCAATGGAACTGCCAGTACTAAAGGGGAAATATTGCAAGTAAGTGATGGTGTTTTTAAAGGCAACAGCTAGTTGTTCTTCTCTGTCCTTCGGTCAAATGTATATAGGTAGTCCTCGCAACTGAGCCCAAAATTTGTTTAACAACTTTTGTTTAACAACAGTTGTTAAGTGAGTTGTGCTCCATTTTTACAACCTTTCTTCCCACTGTTGTTAAGGAAATCCCTGCAGTTTATTTAGTTAGTAACATGGTTGTTAAGTGAATCTGGCGTCCCCATTGACTTTGCTTGTCAGAAGGTCATAGAAGGGGATCACGTGACCCCAGGACACTGACAACCATTATAGCCAGTTGCTAAACATTGAATTTTGGTCACATGACCATGGGAATGTTGCAGCGGTTGTAAATGTGGGGGGGAAAAAGGTCCTAAGTAACGTTTTTGTTAGTGCCATTGTAACTTTGAATGGTCACTTAAAAAAAAATGATTGCAAGTTAAGGACTGCCTGCATTCCCGTCAGTGCCGGCACCTGTACTGGCTCCTGCAATTTTCTTGGCATTTAGAACTCACAGTCTCCCACTTCATAGAATAGAATAGAATAGAACAGAACAGAATAGAATAGAATAGTTTTCAATCTTGGCAACTTTAAGACAGGTGGACTTCAACTCCCAAATTCTGCTGTTTTCTTGGCAACATTATCAGAAGAGATTTGCCTGCTTCCTAAGGCAGTGACTGGCTTAAAGTCACCAAGCGGGTTTTGTACCTAAGACAGGACTAGAACTCCCAGTCTTCTGGTTCCTGAGCTAGTGCCTTAACAACTATGCCAAAACTGGACCTAGCTTGTGTCAAATCCAAGCCCCACTTGAGGCATCTATTCACTATGTTAAGTTTCCTGATTAATGATTGATTAGATGTTTCCTCAGTACTAGAAGTACTTTTTATTTAAATTGGTTTTGTAGTAATTGTCCAAATGGAATTGGGCATAATTCCGGTATGTTGAGTTCTAGAAACGTGAATTAAAACTTGAGGAGCAGTGAGGTTGACGTGATTAGAACACTGGGTTGGAGGTTAGCAAACTTGAGTTCAAGACCTGAGTGCTGCTGTGGGGTAGAGCCAGCTCCCATCCTTTGCTCCAGCTCCTGCAGGGGGCACGAAAGGAGCCCTCTTACTTGGCGTCCCCCAGGCAATAGTGATGTCAATGGTTAATCCTGAAAACCTGGAAGTGCCTTGGTGCTTCTGACACAAGTGCAATGTATATTAAAACTGACATCCACATTTCTAACCTATTTGATGTTGATTTTCTTTAAAAAAAAAGTTCTTTTTTCCCCCTCCCTTCCCAGGACTTAGCTGAGGACCACAAGGCTGTGATCCATATAGTGGGCAACAGAAGCGAAGTGACTTCACTCAAGCAGCATTTGTCAGATTTTATCGCTAAATTCCACAAAGAAACCATCTGCAGTGCCGAGCTATCAACCTTCAGTAACGACAGCCTGAAGGCCCTTTGCGAAGCTGTCTCACCTCGGTATCCAGTTGTCTTCCATCGCCTAAGAGAAAAGGTGGCTTGGCTTTGTGGTTCTCAAGAAGATGTTGAAAATGTTTCTGGGAAGATTTACAACAAGTTAGAGGAAGTTCTTGTGGCAAAGATCCAAAAAGCTCAAGCTGAATACACAGATTCCAAGCTTCTGTATGAGACTATCCGTTGGTATCATAAGTCTGATGCCGGATGGTCTACTTTTGACATGCTAACCAATCGCTATCTGGAGCAGGCATATAGCGAGAAGAAAACAGAGGCACTAGTGCCGTGGGACGGACAAAAACTGGCTATCAACTTCCTGACGGGTGAGGCCTTCAGGCCAGGCAAGACAAAAATCAGGATAAGGAGAGAGATCTGCTTATGGGGTGAGAAGATGTGCCTTACTTTATTAAAAACTCTCTTTTTAGACTAAACTACCTAGATTAGACTAGACTAGACTAGAATACGGTAGACTAGACTAGACTAGACTAGGATAGGATGGGATGGGATGGGACGGGACAGAATAGAACAGAAGAATAGAATATAGTAAAATAATAGACTAGACTAGACTAGAAGAATAGAATAGAACAGAAAAGAACAACAGAACAGAACAGAATAGAATATTCTTTATTGGCCAGGTATGATTGGACACACAAGGAATTTCTCTCCAGTGCATAAACTTTCAGTGTAAATACAATCAACAAAGTGATAAGTCATAGATCATAATGTTCTGTACCAGCCTACTACCAGCCCTGCAGAAAAGGCAGGGTCAACCCCTTTACAAAACGGCAAGAGGCTGGAACTAAGCCTGCCAAATTTATTGACATAAAACAGAGCAAAACAAGACACGAACCATGAAACAGGGGCTATTCAAACAGTTGCCTTCAGCAAACCAGCCCTCCCACACATTCCCCTTTTAAACAGTTCAAGGTGTGGCTTCTCTCTGCCTCCTTCTGAGGTGCCCCATTGCCTTCCTCTGTTTACTCCTGATTGCCTGCCTCCTGCGTTGGGCGTCCTTGAACAGGGCCAGCTGTGGGTCATCTTCATCCACGCTGTCAGGCTCACACAGCTGGGTCTGCGTCGTAACCAGATGGGAGGGGCCTGGCTGAGGGCTCTGCGAAGCCTCAGGGCTATCCTCTGCAGGCTCTCCAACACCCCCCTCCTCCTCCTCTGAATCTTCCGACCCAACTGCCGAACCTACAGGCTGACCCTGAATCACAACACATAAATCACAAAATACAATCATAAGATACAAACAACAAAGTGATAAATCGTAAGATACCAATAGGAGAAGGTAATAGGAAAGATGAGAATACAGTCCTATTACATGGGTAAATATCATTAGGCATAAGACAGTCATGTGGGAATTAGGTGTTTAGCAGAATGATGGCACAGGGGGAAAAACTGTCTTTAGGTCTAGTTATTTTGGCATCCCATAATGGCATCCTGAGGGAAGGATTGAAACAGTTTGTTTCCAGAATGTGAGGGTTCTGTAGATATTTTCTATCCACCCTTTCTATATCACCCTTTTTATTGCATTTTCTATGGAAGCAGTATCTACATTTCTTATATCATCCCCATTTTCGCTTCTTTTTCTTACTTCATTCTTTAGTGGGTTGCTTTCTTTGACAGAGAACCTATTTTACTTGTATTTTAGCCTAGAGAAATCAACAGATTTTTTTTTTACCACAACATTGCTAATAAATAAACAGCATTGTCAGGTAATTCTGACTCACCATATTCCACCCACTTGTTTATCCGATCTAAGTTTTTTTCCTGTTAGGGAAAACGTGTAAAATTTCAGCATTATTCAGTGAAAGGTTTGACATCCCTTTTTAAAGTGTGGTCTGCATTAATAACTTTGCTTAGCAAAATAAAAATCACGGATATTTTCAAAAGGGTTATACAGTTGCTTTGAGGATATGGCCAAGCAGATATGTGGGCAAAAAGGCCTTAGGCAGCAAATATTCACAACCAGCTTTATTTTTTTTTGTATTGTGTAAATGTGGAAACCAGTTTGATTTTAGAGTAAAGCTTAAAATGTGGGTTTACAAAGGAAGTGAGTGTACTTTTAAAACCTCACAGGGATATAGCTATATGGTATTCAAAATGTTTCTCTGAAAAAGAAATAATACAATATGAGAATAGAATAGAATAGAATAGAATAGAATAGAATAGAATAGAATAGAATAGAATAGAATAGAATAGAATAGAATAGAATAGAATAGAAATACAATATAGTACAATACATACAATATATTTCAACCTTGGCAACTTTAAGATGGGTGGACTTCAACTCCCAGAATTCTTCCCCAGCCAGCCATTTTGGGGAATTCTGGGAGTTGAAGTCCACCCATACCCATTTTAAGGTTGCCAAGGTTGACAAACACTTATCAATATTATAATCTATATATAATATGACATATGACACACACACATATATATATGTAAAGG